>NW_009799104.1:2209395-2352225 GCF_000213175.1 Neurospora tetrasperma FGSC 2508 | reverse complement strand
CGCTGGTCGTCACCGACCCAACTACTAGTCTGGCCCTCACTGGCTTATCTATGGGAGAGCGGACGGGATCCCGAGTTTTCCAGTGGGTATGGTCGTATGTGATAGGAGTTTGATAGCTGTGTGCCTTATATTCATACCTTTGACTTTGTAGATGCCGATTATGCTTTCTTGTTCACCCATCAACCGTGCGATTACCAACACGTCGCAGCGAACAATGTGGCGAGTCGCCCACCTTAAAGCATAACTACCAACAGGGACATCATTGCCTTTCATCGTAGGAAAACGTTTCTGACTTTTCCACGGGGCGATCTTACTTCTTCTCCTCCACATCCTCTTCCCTCTCCCTTTTTCGTCCGCCGCCACCACTCCCGGCTGCAGCAGCATCTCCTCCCAAAAGCTCCTCACCCAACCCTTCCAAAAAGTTATCCGCCATCTTTCTTGCTCCCCTCTCCTTGATCTCCTTCCTCCTCTCTTCAATCTCTCTCTTCCTCTTCTCCAAGATTTCCTCCCGCTCCCTCCTCTTCTCCTCCGTCTTCTTGCGTTCTTCCTCTAGCGCCCTCATTTCCTCCTCTCTCTTCTTCTCGTCCTTGCTGAACTGGAAAAATCCCACACCCTTGGTGCGGATCTCCCAGTTCGCGTCGTAATGGGTCGGCGGAGGCGGCGTCGCGCTCCTGTCGCGCTTGGCGGCTAGCTCATTGATAGTTTCCAACCGGTCCGCAGTCACAATGGCGGCAAAGGCTTCCGTCTGGATGGTATCGCCTACGATCAGCTGCTCGGGCTCGGCAGGGCGAGCGGACATTTGCGTGAGTTCGGCGGCGGAGGAGCGGGAGCGCTCCAGCTTGGCCTTTTGGGCTGGCGTGACGAGGCGGGTGCGGCCAAAGTCGTCGGTGTACTCTATTAACTCTTCCCTTTCTACCTCGGACTCTTCATCCTCTGATGAAGATGAGACCTCGCCAGTGTGGCCTGTTTTCTTCTCTTGCTCCTCCGCCCATTTCCGGTCAAAGTCAACCAGGCCGATTTCCTTGCCGATATAATCCCCGCGTTGCATGGCGGCATAGAGACGGGCCTTGTGCTCCATATTCCGGCGGGCGCGTTCAAGCTCCCTCTTCTCATCTTCGGTGCCCACGGGCTCTTTGAGCGTCAGCTTGCCGTCTCTGTCCTCGTTAACGGTCTTCGCGCCAGGCTTAGTCTTCTTTTTCACCCCAGAAAAGATGTCCTTGCCAGCTTTAGAGGGCCGCGCACGACCGGTTGTGGCTGTCGTGCTGGCAGGTGATGATGTTGATGACGCTGAGGACGCGGCGAGAAGTGAACTAAGCTGGGACGAGAAGGTTAGAGAACCCGAAAGATTCAACTCCTTCTTTTGTTTCTTGGGCGCTGGTTGCCCGTAGAGATTCGGATCTTGTAGAGGCATTATTTCGGAACTTTGCGTGTTTCTCGCCGTGTTGATGCGCAGATATCTGGAAAGCCGAAGCCTCGTTGGGTGAGTTTCAAGGCTGGCCGTGCAGTTGATAATTCAAGTAATGTGTTGGAATAATAATGACTACCATACGATCTCGATTCCTCCGATCCGCGGTTGCAGGGTTATGAGCTCTGGTATCTAGGTAGGGTAGGATTTGCGTGTGATCAAGTTTCGAGCTGCAGTGCCGTTGTGAAAGAAAGGCGACGGGAAGTTTCAGTTGTGAGCAGGTCGTGCCGGTCCAGGCTTCCGAGAATAGAAGCAGTCACAGCACTGAAGCTCTATCAATTATCAGTAGCGCGTGTCATCTCCGTGGAATCTGGGGTTGTTCGCCCCGCACTGTAAGCGCAAGATGTTGCGGGACCCTTTCCTTTTCAATACAGCCTTACATACCTGGTAACGCCAGTGACCAATACCATACATCGGTAAGCATGTAAATTACACTCTCGACATGATGGGTGTTATTGTCAACGCCCCAGCATTATCCATCGCAAGACAAGAGGTGGTCAAGCACGTATTGCCCCTGTGACTGGTTCTGTCTGTGACGTGGAAGGAGAAAAAGTGCGACATAACTGTTTTCTGTTTGGACGAACCTACCACGTACTCATTGTCCTCTCCACCCGATCGAGCGGTGCTAGACTGCTGAGTTTGCCAGTGGTGGCCTCGCCTCGCCCCTGAAGTGTCAATGTCAACCTAATGCTTCCACCTCCATTCTGAGAAACTGTCATGGTGTCCCACCTTTCCAATCAGTCATGGATTCCATGCCTTTAACCTTGGGTACCCTGAGTTGTGCCTGTCTACTATTACATACAGGTAGCTTGTAGCCCAACTTAAACCTTATCTCCGCCGATCTCCTTTTCTGACCACAACAACGAACTGAACCCCAACACGCCTTCTTCCTCATCCTCCCCGCCTTTAACTGCATTTATTTCATGTTACACTGCGTCCACGTTCTGCGTTTTTCCTGGATGTAACACCTTGATACCCGGCATTTGTTATCTACAATTTCAGACACTTCATGTGCTGCTCCCCGCGTTCTACTTGACGCATCGCTTTCCGGTACTCGTTGGCTTCAGTTTTTCCGACAAGCGACATCACTGATCTGCAACAAACAAAGGGAGCTTACCACTTCTTCCTCATTGACCTCTCTGCTCACCTCACATCGGATTTGGCTTCCTGGTAGGAAGTTTATCTCGTCCTCTAAGCGCTGTGTCACGATTATGATCAGCTTCGAATCCAACCCGAACTATTAGACAAGGCAGCCACCCGACACTTACACCACCTTGTCTTTCCATCACGGAATTCGACGTGCTGTGCCTCCTTGACCGAGGTTCAGCCCGGACAACAACAACAAGGGCCACAACAACAACAACAACAACAACAACAACAACAACAACAACAACAACAACAACAACAACAACAACAACAACAACAACAAAAGCTAGAAACATATATATAAATATATCCTACAGCTACGAATACTTCAGAGACTCTGAGAGCTGCATCCACTTGCGGCCTGCACCCAGGAAAGATCTCCATCAAAAGTATCATTATTCCAATTTCGGCTGCTGTCCGCGTCCCTCGGCTTTAGAACGTACGCGCGACCCAGGTGTTGGACATTGGTCTCCTAACTCAAGATAACATAGGGTGACAGTGACGGCGACGGACAGAAGACCGGACGGGCTCCAACTGTTTTTTATTTGTCCTTTTTCCTTTTTTTTCTTTCTTATAACGGCACGTCACCTTCTTCAACGTCCATCTGCACAGCAGCACTCTGTTGGTTTACCTTCGTTTCACCACCAACTTGTTCAACAAGAGTTGGCCGGTTCGGATCGGCGCTCTCTGGACATACCTGAAAGTAGAAGAGACGAAAGACCTCTACCATTCTACCGCCAATCCGAAGCACTGATACATAACCCACCACCTCCCCCCCCACCCCATCTCCAACCAGGAAAAATGTCCGAATCTGAACTTGCAAGCTGGTACAGCTGGATCACCGGAGCGAGCCTGCTCCCAGCAGAGTGGAGCTACGGCTTGGAGGTATTGACTGGGATTTTTGTAGGTTTGCTTCCGTCTTCCATCCGATCTCAGAGTTGGGCGCAGGCTATCAAATCACATGCTAATCTTGACTGTCGTGGACCAGAAAACGCTGGCTCTGGTACCCATGCTCCCTATCATCGCATTGGTCGTGTACGACTTCACCCTTTGGATGTGGAGGCTCCTCGTCATCGGCAGGAACCCGCAGCGCGAAGCCATCGAGTATATGACGGGAGGCAGCGTCGCAGCTAGCCCGAGTGGCAGCTTACCTACAACGCCTTTGCACATCGGTTCGCCGACCAAAGGATCGCTATCGCCGACAGGAAGCAATTCGGCCTACAAGGACGTGGCGACAAAGGGCACAACGACAGGCTTGGCGATGAACGGTTCAACGCCGATTGTTCTGAGGAAAGGAGGGGATGGTGGAGATGTCAAGGTCACACAGGAAGGAGTGAGATCGCGATCATGATGGATGAAACATGGGCGCAGGCATGGAAAGAGTAACAAGTGGTGCTATCAAACGAAATGGTTTACAGAACAGCGCAACAAGAGCCGAGAAAAAAAAATCGTTATCTATTGATCATTACACTGCGGACGCTATGGGGACAAGCGCCGGTTTATAGCTGAGCAAGCACCTTGAGGAGATCGCTGGTGACGCCCATGGCGGTTACGTCACCTCCGGCGCCGGCACCCTGGATGATGAGGGGGTTGCTTCCATACCGCTTAGTGTAGAAGCTAATGATGTTGTCACTGCCCTTGAGGGCCGCGATGGGGTGAGAGAGGTCAAACTTCTCCAGCCCGACCTTGACCTGCTTGCTGGCCACGTCGATGCTGCCGACGAAGCGGACAACCTTGCCCTCCTTCTGCGCCTCGGCCTTGACCTCCTCCATCTCGGCATCGAACTCGGGCAGGCGGGCGAGGAACTCGTCGCCGCTGGCGACCGACTCGAGCTGCTTGGGGATCAGGCTCTGCACGGGGAAGGACGTGGGCGATTCGACCTCGAGGCCAGCGTAGCGGGCGAGGATGGTCAGCTTGCGCGCAACATCGAGACCGTTGAGGTCATCGCGCGGGTCGGGCTCCGTGTAGCCCAGCTCCTTGGCCTTGGCCACCTCGGTGGACCACTTGCCGCCGCCCGAGCCCGATGTCGGAGCGAACGAATTGAACAGGAAGGACATGGTGCCGCTGAAGACGCCCTCGATCTTGGTCACCTCGTCGCCCGTCTCAACCAGGTCCTTGATGGTGGAGATGACGGGCAGGCCGGCACCGCACGAGGCCTCATGGTACAGCAAAGAACCACCCTCCTCCTTGGCGGCGAAGATGTCCTGCCACAACTTGTACGAGCCCGAGAAGGCCTTCTTGTTAGGCGTCACGATGCTGATGCCGCGGCGAAGGAAGCTGGGGTAGGCATCGGCGATGTCCTGGGAGCTGGTGTTGTCGACGAGGACCGTCTTGGTGCCCGAGGCGGCGAGGTAGTCGACGAGCTTAGGGAGGGCAAGGGGAGCCTGCGACGAGGAGGAGAGGGTCGAGACGACGCTGTCGAGGGCGATGGGCGAGTATGAGTCGCTGTAGACGGCCTTCTTGCTGGTGGCAATGTAGGTGAGCACCAGCTTCTGGTTCTGGCGGCGAGCGGCCAGCGACTCGAGCTGGGAGAGGAAGCACTTTCCTACTCCACCGGCGCCTGGAAGATGGGAAGGTCAAGGTTAGCAGCGAGGGACGTCGGGGTTGGACGGTCTGAGCTGATGTGGCGCAATTGGGGTACAGGTAATTGCCTACCGATGATGGCAATGTTGACTTGACGAGCTGAAGCCATTGTGTCTATGTAATCTTGATTACGTAGTATAAGAGGGATGGGAATGATCAAGTAAGGTACACTTCCTGATCCGCTTGATTGAGATGGAAATAGTTGACGACCCTGACTCAACTGATAACTGATACTGCAATTTCGTGGGGTTCTTGGGTACCCTAGGTACCGTGCTAGGTTTTAATGGAAAAGTGTCGCCATGTGGACTGCCGATAGCGGGGCGGCCGTCCGAATCCAGGCCCGAGTTTCGGGAGCTTCATCCTTGTAACCTTGCTTCAGAGGGAGATGTTTGTAACGGTGGGTATTGCATAGTTTACACGTAAGTTACCTACGCTAAGGATCTTTGAATCTTACGAGTACCGCTTTTCCCCTGCAGGAACACCCCTGTGGGTATATTTTTTTGCAGCAACACGGGAACCTTGGCTTCCAGATTTGCTTCGTTACACTGCACCGGGGATGAAACTTTTGTGAGAGTCGATTCTGGAGTCGCTCTCAGTCTCACATTTTTCCCTATTGGATCCAACAGACTTATTGACTGCACAACAACCGACACACTTCAGTTTTATTAGACCACAAAAACCATTCAATTCAGCAGCCATCATGTCCGAACCCAAGAACAAGCGTCAAAAGCGCGAGGATTACCGTGCCGCCCTCCGCGCCAATGGAGTCACTGAGCTGCCGCGCAAGAAGTTCTACCGTCAGAGGGCCCATGCCAACCCTTTCTCTGATCACTCTTTGATTTAGTAAGATGATTTCCATGTGAAGAGATCATTGTTTCCATGCTCTTGAATTAACGTCGATCTAGTCCCCCTACGCCAGAGCAGATGGATTGGGCTTCTCTCTATCCTCATTATGCAGTTGAAGAGCCGATTGCGCAAAAGACCGAGACAACTGAGTCTGAGGAAACCACGGGTCAAGAGCTGTCGGCTCCTGCCATCAGGAAATTGACCAAGCAGGTTGAGGTTGCAGACATTGGCTGCGGCTTCGGTGGTCTGCTCATAGCTCTGGCTCCCGTACTTCCTGAGACTCTTGTTCTAGGTAGAGTGTTTGACACCCTTGACTTCATCGATCTCATACTGACTGTGTGAACTCAGGCCTGGAGATCCGTGTCTCGGTAACACAGTTCGTGGAAGACAGAATCAAAGCCCTGCGTGTGCAAAACGAGGAGCAAAAGCTGTACCGCAACATTGCCGTACTGCGCGCCAACACGATGAAGTTTATGCCCAACTTTTTCAATAAGGGCCAACTGAACAAGATCTTCATCTGCTTCCCGGATCCGCACTTCAAGGCGCGCAAGCACAAGCAGAGAATTGTTTCCACGACGCTCAACTCAGAGTACGCGTACGTGCTGCGCCCCGGCGGCATTGTGTATACCATCACGGATGTGCCTGACCTGCACGAGTGGATGGTTGGACACTTCAACGCGCACCCGGCCTTTGAAAGGGTGTCGGTAGAGGAGCAGGAGGCTGATCCGCTAGTCGAGATTATGCGCAACGAGACTGAGGAAGGGAAGAAGGTGACCAGGCATAATGGGCAGAAGCATGTTGCTCTTTTCAGGAGGCTGGAGGATCCTCAGTGGCCAGAGGATGTTTCTGCTTGAGCGCGCTCTGGGACATGGAAGAGAGGCTATGGATGTGGACAAAATGCACAATGTTGGTGATACCCGCGTTGATTGGGTTACTACGAGAGTAAAGTACCTCAAGGCGGAAGCCTTCCTATATGGCGCCCTATGCTGGGGTAGGATGTCCGGTGTTCACGATATGGTGATGGTGAAGCGGCATGTCTCTACAGTAAATGACCCCAACTGACCCCCACCCGGGTTACGGACAAGATGACATGTAACTTTGCGCGTAAAATACAGAAACTCGACGGTGGTGTAACGGTGCCCACCGGACGTTCAGTGACTGGACCCCTGGAGAACCCGCGGGCCTCTTGGTCAGACATTTGGCATCGCACCACTGGCTCACTAACGCGGTTTAGCATGGCGGCGGCAATGGACTTGCCGGTTAGTGTTAGTGTCTAGTAGAGGCCAGAGCTCTAGAGTATGGTACTAAACAGCCCACGAATGTCTATGGCCCAACCCCCCCCGCCTGCCTCACCCGCGACACTCCTCACACCGAACCACTTCCACATCGAACTGGCGATAAAACCATGCGGCGACGACAAGCGCCAAATGTCTGCGCTGGAGTATGGCAATGGTTCTTCAAGGGAGAGACATAGCCCTTGCTGCAATTGCTGCTTTCATTTCCTGGGGATATGCTGTCCATTGGTTCCCCGCCATCCGCTGGGCTAACTATGCCTTTGCCGCCGGCGTCCTCGTTACCCTCGTCGGCCTGCTTGCCCTGCTCATGCTTACCTCTCGTGGACCGCATCACCGCCGACTCCGACCATCACCACGGCCCCATGGTGCGGCCTTCGTTGCCCCAGGCTCTTGGTCAAAGGAGGTGGCCGCTCTTCGGGCACGCCAGACGTCCACCAAAGCACCGCTCTACCCCGAGTCCCCCAAGGTCTCGGCAGCTCTCGACGAGGTTCTGGGCTACGTCATCCGCGATTTCATACAAGTGTGGTATTCGAGCATCAGCAAGAACCCTGTCTTTACGGATGAGGTAGACAAGGCAATACGGGGCGCCATCTTGACCGTCCGGGACCGCCTTGCGCAGCTCGACCGCGCTACCATCCTGACCACCCGTTTGGTGCCCATCCTGACAGCCCATTTCCGCGATGTGTACGAGGCCGAGAAGTCGGTCAGGGGACGCAAACTGAATCGATCAGTCACAGAGACGGACGAACTGGACCTGGCGATTGCTTCCAAGTACAGAGATGGCAAGCTGCATCCTGCCGCCACCCTGTCCTTTTCCGACACCAAGACCACTCAGCAAGACTACCTTCGCAAGGTTATGGTGAGGATTCTTCCCAAGATCTTGCCCAAGAGCATGTTGGCTTCCGGCGCAGTTTCAGCCATTGTCCGCGAGATCACTGCCTGCGCTGTCATGTTTCCCATCATGCGGATGCTTTCGGATCCCGATACCTGGAACCAGCTGATGGAGAACTACGGGCGGAGCATGCTTCAGGATCGCTCGACAGTCCGCAAGCTTCGGGCGGCTCTGGACCAGCACGCTTCGCCAGCGCCAAGAGTCAACAAACCTGTAGCATTTCCTCGAATGATTCCTGGCGATAATGAGAGGAAGTTCGAAAAGTTCATCCGCGCCATTCGGAAAACCAACAACCTCTCGGATGCGAGGCGGTTCCGGAGCGAAGTTGCCATTCAGATCAAGCGAGATTCTCAGCAGGAGAATGTCGATCAGATCTACTTGCGTCGTCTTGAGATGGGAAAGAGACTGCTCGACCAAAAGGTGCATCATCTGGCGGCCGGTGGAGATCGTCGGGCTCTCCCACCACAAACTACGGCTTTGCCAACACCAACCGTGTCTCGTTTGGAGAATGCGTCCCTGACGGATGTCTTGCGTGATCCTTCCAGTTTGTCCTATTTTATGGAGTACATGGATAGGCAACGTCTTATGCCTTTGGTTCAGTTTTGGCTTGTGGTGGATGGGTTTCGTAATCCGCTGGAGGACGATGGGCCAGAAGGAGAACAGCTTCCGCTGCAGCTTCCGCCCTGGACGGACTCAGACCGTTTGGACCTCGCTCAGATTGAGGCTGCATATCTCTCGAGGCCTGAGCTCAAAGTACCGGACTCGTCCAAGCGGACCATTCAGGAGTTTCTGAGAGCAGGAAGAAGGGCCTCGCCTGAACAATATTACAAGGCACGGAGGGCTGTTCTGCGTGCTCAAAGCGCTGTGCTGGAGGAAATGAAGGCCAAGCATTTTGGAAACTTCAAGAAGTCTGACTTGTTTTACAAAGCGCTGGCCTCCGAGGAGGCATCAAAGAGCATGGTAGCACCCGTCTCTGGATCATCAACGCCCGGACCTTCAGTAGCCAGGGCATCCTCATTTACCTCCAAGCCAAATCCGCAACTACGCATGGCCCTTCGCCTCCCTCCTGGTGCCCGCAACAGGGGCGCCGGGTCATCCCTTGACCTACGGGCAGGGACGCAAAGCATAGATGCTCTAATGGGGACTCGTCGATCTACGGAAGATGATTCATCCATCACACCTATGTTTGACGACGATGATCTGGGGGAGGATGGCTTGGCAGATTCGGTACAGAGTCTCGAGCAGGAGCCAGCCCCGCCGGTCCCAGATACTCGGGTCGTTCAGGCGATGGAGCAGGCTCTAAATAATATTTTGGAGGACAGCCAGCCGCCAACGGCAGAGGATCTGCGTGCATCTCTTTTCGGTGACGACGGGAACAACTCAAGTCTTTTTTCGTCTTCGACGAAGTCCGGGCCTACAAGAGCAATGTCTGCTACACCACGTTCGAACCATGGCTCCGTTGATTTGGGGCGGCCCAGTAGAGGTTCTGCTGACATGCCGAGACCGATGACAGCGAAAGAGCCGGAGAAGCCCAGTCTGGCATCCCTGGGTCTTGTGAGCGCTGCGTCTCGTATAGGCGTCTTTATCGACGACGATCTGTTTGCAGACGAGAACAGATTTCTGTCGGATGAGCATGAGTATTCTGATGGGAACAAGGATGATGACGAGATTGATGAAGTTCACGAAGCAGCGCCTGGCGATCTTGGGCTAGCGGAGGCAATCACCGTCCTCAGCAATGATATTGATCGCCTGGTTGCTCAGGATGCTGTCGTGGATTCTCTTCTGAAGAAAGCCGAACTGACAAATAACACCGCCGAGCTAAGGATCCTTCGAAAGTCGAAAGCAAGCTTACAAAGAGAAATCCGAAGGAAGGAGTTGCAACGACAACAATATGTCATTCAGGAGAGTGATAACAGTCTCTATGGCCGGTCCACGATCAAGATCAAGAATATCCATGTCGGCCGAGAAGAGGATGGGAAGGAGTTCGCTATGTACGCCATTGAGGTGCTGCGGAATGCTGGAGAGAAGATGCCGGCAGCGACATGGACTGTCACCCGCCGTTACAGCGAGTTTCTCGAGCTCCACCAAAAGCTGCGGTCGCAGTATCCGTCCGTCCGCAACCTGGACTTCCCTCGGCGGCGCATGGTGATGAAGCTACAAAACGACTTTCTGCAGAAGCGCCGCGTCGCACTCGAAAAGTATCTCAACCAACTCCTTCTTCTTCCCGACGTCTGCCACAGCCGGGAACTCCGCACCTTTCTCTCCCAAAGCGCCATCATGCCCGCCACAGCCACTCAAGGCCAAACCTCTTCACTAGAAGACAGCAAAAAGGACATGATGACTCGCCTCTACGACTCGGTCGCTGACGGCATGGAGGACATCCTCGGGAACATCCCCGTGCTCGACCAGCTCTCGCTAGCCGGCCAGAACCTCCTGGCCGCAGCCACCAACCAACAGCTGGCGGCCGCCAGCGCAGCCGGACCCGGGGGCGACGACGTAGTCACGGCCGCCGAGGCCGAGGCGGAGCTGAACGCGTTCGAGCTCACCAACGACAAGGAGCTCGAGCCCTTCGTCAAGCCCATTTGCGACATCTTCCTTGAGGTTTTCGAACTAAACCGCGGCAACAATTGGCTTCGCGGCCGCGCCGTCGTCGTGGTGCTGCATCAGCTCCTGGGCGGCACGATTGAGCGCAAGCTGCGCGACAACGTCAGGATGCTAGTGGCCGAGGACGCGCTGCTGCGGTACATCAACCTCGTCAAAGATGGCATGTGGCCCGGCGGCGAGCTGTCTAGTAACAAACCGCCGCGGACAGCGCAGGAAAAAGCCAGGACCAAGACGGAGGCGAGTCTGATGCTCGCTACGCTGGTACCGGATTTGGCGGCTAGTGTGGTGGGACGGCTCAATGCGCAGGCGGCGAGTAGGCGGATTTTTGCAACATTTAATAATGAGCGGCTGAAGTAAGTTTTTGCTACCCCTACCTAACCATCATTTGACGGATGAAGTTCATGAGCTAACTTGGTATCCTTGTGCAGTGCGCATTTGGCGTTCACCTTTTTAGACGAAATCATCGATATTCTGTTTGGTGAAATCCAGGGCAGGAAACAGCAGCCAGGGGGGTAGGTAATGAAAACAAGCAGGCAGTCGACTATGACAGGCAGACAGACAGACAGACAGCAGACAGACAGGAGCAGAAGAAGGCATTGAGTGCGCCACATCAAACACATGAGATACAGGAATGGTATCAGATCAACAGATTCAATACCCTAGAAAACTAAAAACCGATGTAAATCCAGAGAATATCTGTCATGCAAAATCATGTCATAGGTGGCTTTGACAATGGTGATGCGGTGGTGGTGGTGGTGGTGGTGGTGGTGGTGGTGGTGGTGGTGACTACTTGTAAACGTGTTTACAGCGTGACCTTCAAGTAGTAGACTACCCACTCCAAATCATTTCGTATCTCTTGATCAAAACAATTTGCGATCACAGCAAGTACATGCAACCATAGATGGTAGAAAACTGGGGATTCCGTCCGCTCTTCCCTAGGCTACCAATTGCTCGACTAGTAGTTACGTTGGTTGACGACCGAATCCCAGGTGTTGTGGGTTTTTCAGGGTTTTTTTTTTTTTCTCTTCATTTTTCATCAGACCTTATTTCAATTTCATGCACGATACTGTAGACAGCCAGATATGCGATGTCTATTACCGAGAACAATAACGACGGACATTGACAACAATGGAACTTGATTGCTGTTTGTGGTAAAGGTATCAGTCATAGGAAGAGACAAGAGGGTTTCGCGATGAACCCAGCGAAGCAGTCGAAGAAAAAAAAAAAAAAAAATGTAAAGAAAAAGGCAGTAATGAATATCCAAAGCAAAACGCCAACTCATGATTTGGTTACCAAACCTATTCGAGCTTTCCCTATTCCGTTATTCTGGAAACATTCCCAATGGTCAAATCAAATACCAAAACTTTTATGCACCTTTGCTCCCTACTGTTCAATGAAAATGTCCGGTATGCACTCCTTCTTCTCCGCCTGCAGCCTTTCTTGTGTCTCCTCATCTCCCTGTCTCGCACTTGCCCAACTCAAACATTCCGCATAACGAACGGAAAAGAAAAGGAAAACATGACTGACTCATCCACTAAAGGCACTCACCCTAGACATCCACTAGTGCCATTATACGCATGACCACATATTATCGACCACCCCCTCTCTCAATGATTGTCTTGTTTGTTCTAGACGGCAGTACTGTTTTTTATCATACAGCTAGTTGGTTATGACTACGGTAGTAACACGGGAGAAACTGTATTGTCGGTTAGCTTCGTGTACAGGATTTTGGGGGGAAAGGTTTTTGGACTCTTGGTAGTGGGGCTTTAAGAAGAAGAGCGGGCTAGGGTAGGATGTGAAGAATATAGAAAGAAGGAGCGCAGGTGTTTGAATGATGGGGAGGGAAGGGCCAAACGGGGGCATGTAGTAGTGAAACGGGAGAAGTGTCCCGGACCGATACGGAGGGAAAGCAAATTGCAGAACAAAGAAGAAAAGGGCGAAGAGAGAAAAGGACCGTCAGACACCACTTACATTGATCATTATAATCATGGGTATATCAAACACATCCCGCTTGATGGTCCACGTATAGCTGCATTCTAGCTTACCATCTCGTTCCAGTTTCGAGATGCCGTGTTCTCCGTCGATCTTGGCGACCCTGTTGCTCAAGATACTATTGCTGGCAACATTCACGCCCGTCGGTCGTTCTTTCTCCGTCTTTCCAGCTGGGCTGCTATCTGGCCCTCCATTGACAACGGTGCCGTTACTGCTACCACTGCCGCCTGAAGCTGTGGGGGCAGAAGCAGCAGCAGCCGCGGCGGCGGCGGCGTCCATGTTCTCTTGGGTGCGGTACTTGAGAAGTCGGCATTTTCTCACCACTGTACCTCGGCTGTGTGTAAACGCTAGCTGGGCGTAATCCTCGTAAAACTGCGTCACGCTCGCTTCGTCCATGAGCTCCGCAAGGAATACCGGTTGTGGTTGTTCCTTGTGTTGCTGCGATTGCTGTTGCTGACTGTCGGCGTTCGTGCCCTGTTCTGGATGCAAAGGTTTTAGCCTGGGTGTTGTTCCCACAATGCCTCCTCTGCCTCCTTTGCTGCTGATGGAAAGGGTATCCGAGTTAGTGCCACCCATATTCGCATTGAGGTTCAGCGTCTTCCCAAGAAGCACATCCTTTGTCCACCCTGTTAGCGCCGTGAACTCCTTGTTAACGGCGGCTATTTCGCCGGTTCGACGGCAAGCGATGGCTGGGCTTGGCGATTGGTGCATGAACTCCTCATGCTCGAAAAGGGCACGCTGGAAGCTTTTCTCCATGAAGATGAGGTCGGCCCTGTTGAGCGTTTTCATACATGACATGAAAGATGGGCGAATGCTGGCTAATGACCTTACGATGCTGATCGTGCTCGCGCCCGAAAATCGGTTCTGAAGTAGACTGATGAGCTTGTGGAAACTAGCCACATATTGGAATGGTTCCTTGACTGCCTCGTAGATAGATGATGGATCTCGCTGCCTCTTACCCAGAACTGACTGTGGCCCGAGCTTCCCCAAGGCCGGCGTCTTTGGTTTCTGCGCCCGTGGCTGCTGGGAGCCCGGCTGATTCCCTGCAGCACCTGGAACCCCCGTGTAGTTGGTGGTGGTGGGAGACTCAAAACCAAATCCTGTCGGTTGCGGACTGTTGTTCTCGGTACTAGGGCTTTGTAGACTAGTGGGACCAGCAGGGATAGCATAGGCATGCGGTAGACCATGTTGCAGGTTTCCTTGGGAGTACAAGCCATTGGAATGGGCATCCAGAGTCAGGAAGTCGCTTATCAAACCGGTGTTATTGTCATAAACCTTTTCAAACTGGTTCAGACTGTTTCCAAAGACTCCAGAGGGGTTAAATCCAACATCACTAGTGCCCTGCTGTGCTATGGACGGATCCCGCGGAGGAGTCTCAGCAGCACCCGAGGACATGTGGCCCAGCATACCAAACTCCATGGCGCCATACTGACTTCCGAAGTTGAGTCCCTCCAAATTGAAGTTGAAAATGGCAGGATTACTCGGATCAAATAGCGCTGGAGGGAAGCTATTCATAGGGCTGGAAACTGAATTGACCGCAATAGAACCGAGCTGAGGGTTGCCAGAGGCCTGGAAAGTTGGCGATACGGGAGATTGCTGGGGGAAGGGTAAGTTCTCCGGTATTGATCCTAATTGTGTTGCTGCAGACGAGAAGACTGGATACTGGGTCGACTGCGAGTAGAAGGTACCAACAGACGAGCCGGCATCTGACCCAGCGTTGGAAGGATGCCGATGGCCATTCCGGACAGATACAGCGGCAGCAGGATTGTAGTTGGGTCCAAGTACGGGGCGTAAGGCTTCCGGGGGAGCATCGTGGAGATACTTTGCCTTCTTTCGGACACCGTCCTGGCAAGCTTCAGCTAATCCACGTTTGATGCACCGTTGGCATGGTCGTTCGTCACCTAAACCAAGATCAACATTAGCATAATCGTTTGTTTTTTCGTGACATGCGAAAGGGGACGGAATGTCGAGGTGATGGTAGTCTCCTTCCGTGTCGTATTCGTTTTATGGCAAGGAAGGCTAACTTGGGGAAACAGTGGACTGAAGTGAGCAAAAGTAAAAACTTACCGCAGGTCAAATGGGCTCTCTGACACGCATAGCAGGCTCTCCGGGCTTTTTTCCTCCTGGGCCGCAAAGGATCCTTGGGGTCATACTTCTTCTTCTGGTCACCGTTGGTTTCGACACCTTCGGAAGCAACGGATCGTTCGGCCATCTTTTCGTCGTCGTCGTCCTTGGTAGTGACCTCGGTTTCGTCGTACTCGTTGTCGCTCTCAGACACAGCACCCGAGACCTCTGCCTCGGCGGGTCCAACGTCGTCCGGCATCGTGCCTTAGCTCTATATATACAGACAGGGTCTTGGAGTCAAGACAGAGATTGGTGGCAGGGTAGTGCAGAATGTGATAGGAGACACCCAAAGCAGCCAACTAGATTGCGAGACGAGACAGGGCAGGCAGAGAGGCAGGCAATCTGGCAGGCAAGGACGCGGGAGCTCTGAAGCAGGTAGGGACCAGGCTAGCAGAGACGTATCAGGTCCGATATGGGGGTCAGAGGGTGGAAACAAGCTTCAAAAACCCAAAGTCCTCCTGCAGCAATCCCACGATGGTGGCACCTTTTCTGAAGAGGTTGATTGGCGCAGTCTGGGGCGCTTGGTCTACCAGGATGGAGCGCCTGACGAGCTGATGATTTGGCGGGAGGTGATGTACGTGTGGCAAAATCAATGGCGCCTCAATCAAAGCAGGGTAGTAGTGAAGATGGTGATGAGCGGCAGTGGTGGGCGGCGGCGAGGCGGGGGATAATGGAGCACAATGCGTGCGAGACCAGATATGGCATCCAAGGCTCTTGTCTCTTTGATACTGTGCCGGGACTGTGGGCTTCCGCAATATAGTCTGGGACGTGTTGACGATGGACTCGCCGACAAATGACTGCCCTCCAGCTGACGAGGCCTGATACACAATGACCAGCACGTCGTCTCGTATTCTCACTGGACTTGCTGTCCGCTCCAGCAGAACGGCCAATGGGCTCTGAGCCGGCTCTAGAGAGGCGTTTCTCTGTGCAACAGGCTAGGCGAGTTGGCCAGGTACCTCGTCGACTATACACGGTGGAGTGTCTCGCAGGACTGTCTCCTTCTTCCTCCCCACACTAATCCCCTCTCGTCCTCCTGGTGGCAGTCACACGGCAGCGGATAAAGCACCCTTCTTTCTGACGGGGCGGTTGTGATTCCCTTGGAGGTTGAGGAGCCGAAGTTGCTATGGCGATGGTGAGACAAGGGTAGTCAACTGTAACCCGCTGCAGCTACCCGTTCTTTTATGCTTGTATGCACTTGGCGCCGTCTAACAGCAGCCCTCTCGATGACGGTTCGAGAGAGAACTTGAAGATGCGTGTAAGTGGTAGCCAGACCAAGGGGAAATGGGCCTCGACGTGAATCGGGGCTGACCTAGAACTGCGTCCAGGGCCCTCCAGACTCCAACGTGGTGGCGTATAAGCGCCTGTACGTGGGTGTGAAGTACTTGGGTTGGTATATGCGTTATGTCGGTAGTTTCCAGGGCAAGATGTATGGTGTCGGCTCCGAAGCTCCTGATTGTCCGTCTCTTGTCGGTTCCCCTTGAGGATTCGCACTTTGCAAACCAAAACCAACCTAGCCCCAGCAATTACAGTGTCGACACCGGTATGGTGTTGTAGCGCGTCTGATTTCTCAATATCCGCCCTGGTAACAAACTATTGCGCGTGGCACTCCCGTGTCCACTTTGTGGTTGACCGTGAGCGGACCGTTAACGGCTTGGATTGCAGCACGAGAAGTCTAGCGCCAAGGTGAGAGAAGCAGTGCGCTGAACTAGGGATTGGTGGTGTGGTATGGGCGGGCGACGAGTGGTGTTGTAGATGGTGACGGAAACGACAACGGCTCCGGCGACGAGTGCGGTGTCGAGGATGGTTCGGTGTGGCAGGGTGTCCCTGATGTCTCTGATGGCTGTCCTTGATGTCTCTGGCGCCAATGACAGGAAAAGTGGCGGCTAGTCTCAGTTGTCGTAGTCGAAGAAGTAATATGCGTCGGCAAAGATACTAGAGGTAGTAGAGATAGCGGTAGTGGTGGTAATGGTGGTATTGTGCTGGTGCCATTCCCGAGTCTATGTTTTGACATGGCACTGGGGGGTGTGGTCTGTGGCGTTGCGGTTGTCTGGGAAGTGAGGTCGAAGGATATTCGATTGGAGATCCAATGAGGTTCGCCGAGTTTTTGCAGTGCTTCAAGGATTGTCGGACGACCGACGACGATGACTCCATGCGACTGCGATTGCGACGAGACGGACAGGGGGGGGTCACAACCAGCGCGCGCAGGCCACTGCAGCCTTGAAGGAGGGGCGCGGGCAGTCGGGCAACTTGAACCAGGAACGAAAGTCAACTACTGTACTGAATGTACAACTGCATCAGTGCAGTGCAGTTGCTGCTGCGGGGTTTTTGCTAGGTGGGCGGGCAAGAAGCAACGAAAACCGAGGCCCTTTGTTGTGCCGCCAACGAGTGAGGGCGGAGCAAGGGGAAGGAAGGGGCGATCAACTTACTCGCAGTCTCTGTCTCGCACTGCAAAATCTTGAATGGGCGGGCAGGAACCTCAGCGCGGGCAACGGGAGATGTCAGGAAGTCACTCGGTGTCAAAGAAAAGAGAACAGAACAGACTGAAGTTGCTCGCGTGCAAGTGTCGGTGGGCTCGGTACATCCAAACGGCTGGGCTTGTCGCCCGTACTTGGCCAGACAAGAAAATGTCACCCTTCATCCGTGTACTCGGTACTCGAAACAATACCCGACCCGAGTCATTCACACCCTCCGCACCATTTGCATGTGGATGTCCAGTCGCTGCAGCCAACCTATTCAACCTACTGCATAGTACAGTAGTGTAGGGACGGGTGGTCCGTGCGTTTACAAATCCATCAAAGCCGTCTGGTCGTCACTGAGTGCAGAGAGCCGGGACTCTGCATCTCCAGGCTCCACAGTAAACAGTCTGCTGGTCCCATGCTGCCTGCGTGCATTGGGCTGATTGAAGATGACTGCCCAGGTACCGTCACTTTTCGGCGGGGATTTGATATCCAATCCCACCTAGATCTCTCACTCACAACATTGGAAAGACCAAATCTCAGACAGCATCCGTGGACTGTGAACTGTGGTAGAGGTGATGTAAGGTAGGTACCTACTTGCCCTTTTCTCGGTTTCTGTTGGTACCTGTACAGTAAAAACCCCTGCTTTTGCAAAGGATTTTGACTGCCCGCGATCCCTCCAGTAGCTGACATTGTGTTACTCACTCTTACAAAACCCCCCTTGTGCAGAGATTTTGGGCTGCCGGAATTATTTGCAAAAGCACGAGTTTTGATGTACATATTTTCAGTTGAGTCCACTTGGATCCACTGGCATAGCGGTACGTATGTAATATTAATAATAATGGAAATAATGACGCTGCCAACGTTACAATGGCTATGCACCAAAGGAAGGAAGCGCGCGGGCCGCAAAGTGGAATCTCTGTTCCTGTTCCCCTCCTTCCCGTCTCCCGAATCCCGACTTCCGTCTGTCAGTCGCTGGCCCATCCCGTCCACCGCTTATTAAAGTTCGTTCCATTCCTTCCAGTTCACTTGGCCAAAGGTTCCCGCTATCTTATCAGAGGAGTACAAGGAACACAACTAAGGGAAACGAGCCTACTGTGTACGTAGTGTACATACTATGGAACTGGTGAATCCAAACATGCAAACAATAGAGGCAAGTATACATTACAGCGCGACGGTAAACGGCGCATTGCCCCAATCTGGTCACCTTCAACCTGGCTTCCAGCTCGACACTTGCCTTGGAATTGTTTGAGGTCAATTTCTTTTTCTTTTTTTTTCTTTTCCAAATTTCTCCTTGCCGCTATCGTTACCGCAATCTCGACAACGGCCACGATGCCCAGCGGTTGGCGGCGCATCTTGGTAGTGACAGGACGGAATGGAAGGGCGGGATGCATCCATGGGCCCGTCTTGTGGGCAGATGGTTCAGTTGAGCCAGGAACGGCCAGGGCCCCAGACGGCGGCGATTGACGAACCACGATTGTCCATGACCATGTGGCGCCCCGAGATCAGCTGGCATGATCCGCCTTGATCGGCTCCAGGATTTCATGAGAACTCACTCGATGCATCGTCAGGAACACTCGCTCAGGCCTTGGCATCCACTCACGTCAGTCTAGACAAAGTCATTGAGGCTGAACGTCCATTCAACAACCCCCTGCCAACATTGGCTGCTCGATACGACACAGTACAGTACGCAGGCCACGCCCGCATGCCTATACGGTCCAGTCTATACGACCTGAAAACCAAACGTGTGTTTTCACCACCAAACCTCGGACACTCACACCCAGTACCTGTATACGGAACGTCTGCACCAAACAATCGCCATCATTCCCTTCAGTTGCCTCAGACCTTGTTTACCTCACCGACTTCATCTCGCCTTGCCCAGCATGAACCGGGAGCTATCTCCATGGACGAACCCTAGCACTTTGTCGAACCTGAGACGCACCATTCAGCAGTATTCCAGCGGTTCGCGCGGATTGCGTCAACCCGTTCAACCAGACTAGTCCTTGTCCGGTGGGCTTTGCGGTGTCCGAGACAATATCTTCATGTTTATCCGCAATCAGCCTAGCCGTGGCGCCTGTTGTGCAGTCCAAAAATTGCTGATCGGTGTGGAAGGTTGGTTAGAACTGAGGTCCACCGTGCCTCCGTTCGTCTTCCTACATGCTCGGGTAACCCGCCTTGGTGTTGCGTCTGGTCTTGTTGATGCCGCTATAGCAACACCATCCAAGTATCTACCTGCCTCTCGTGCACACCCAACACTTGCCCCTGGTCTAGCAGGCATTCTGTCGTCTTCCGTACACGCACCACACGAGTCTGGGACGACAGGGCTGTAGTCACCATGACTGGTTGACCGCTGCTTGCTCACCCCTTGGGCTTTTGTGCAATGGAAACCCTCGATGAGACGAACTAAAACCGCCATGTAACACTATTTACACTTCATCTTGCTCATGGCGGACTCTTACTTGCATTGTCTAGGCAGTGGCAACCTCCAGTTCCACAACACTGCCGCTAGTTCCCACAATCGAGCGTGACGACAGCCGCCTAGACAGGCCATCACCGCAGTCGCCACTACAAGGTGAACGAGGCCAACGGCAGGAGAGCAAAGGAAGTGTGTAGCAAAGACACAAGCTTAGGGTGCAGTTCGCTATACCAAGCACGTCGATCTGTTGGTGAGGGTCATGTGAAAAAAAAAAAAAAAAAAAAAAAAAAAAAAAAACAATTGCCTATAGTACCACTACACACGGGTTTCCGGACAAAAGGTCACATCCGGATCAACCCAATCCCTTGTCATCCACTCCATTCAACTTTCACTCGAGATGGGACATTGTCGTTGCCGTAATAGTGGGCGGTCACGTTGTTGAAGGGTGCATCAGCGGACGAAAGCGCCCGGCATTCTTATTACCCAAAGCAGCCTCCTGCAGATCGTACATGACACAACTTCAAGCCCTCCCTTTCGGCAATCGCCGTCTACGACATGCCCTTCAATATCTTCAACTGACTCTGTAGACATGCGGGCCGTAATGGGTACCTACATGGCCCCCTTCTCACCGTCCAAGGCAGACCGATGTTGGGCATCAATGCAACCTCAGATCTTCGGCCTCGGTCCCGGTCTCCTTGACCATGGCCATGTTGAAGCCGCCGTACACACCTTGGTCATGCTCTTGCGAGTCTGTTGTCAGAATCTGCCAAATGGCTACAATAATCCTATTACACAGGCACCTCCCGATCTTCCATTCTATACCATACCTCAAAAAGACACGTAACAGTAGGTCATGGCTGGCGAGACTGGAACAGTTGACCCCATGCTTACAACAAAAACAAGTTAGGAAGACGATCATTGCACATTCATGGATATCAGATCATGATGCCACCCCCTTTTCTCCAAGGTGGAAAGGTGATCTTCGCCTCTTTGCCATTCTATCATGATCTAGTTGAGTCATTCACAGCACTTCAAAGGGTCGCGGGCACGCAGCATGCAATTTTCCAGGCAACAGCCCTGAATCATCATCGTTTTTTGCTTTTCTATCGTCTTTACCATTCCGTCTTGGCATCATTTCACCGTCCATCTCATTACCATTCCTATTATATACCAATGTCTCAGACGACATGCAGATTATGCTTGTAATATGCTTTGCTGCGTCGTTGTGGTGCTCTATGTGCCTCCCATTCACTGCCTTGGACAGCGACACATGGCACTCCTTGCTTATTTCCTCCTGGTTGTTGCAGTTATAACTTGTCTTAGTGCGGGAGGGACGGAAGGTCCCATATGCCGGTCGAAGGTGTCTCTGAAGAAAGAAGAAACATTTTCGGTGGGTGTTTATCCAGCCACTCGCAACTCTCAACCCTATGCGTTTTGCTCCCCGCTCATCTTACGAGCGGGTCGCAAATTTGCTTCTGGCCCGTATTCTCTTGCCAAACACGAAGAAGAGGTACGGGAAAGGCATCATCGCCAGGGTAAGGAAGGCGAGGAGGGCCGTGGCCCACTGGAAGCCCAGCTTCTCGTACATTTGAATCCCAAACAATGGGAAGGCAGCTGTATCCGGGTGTCAAAAAGTCAGCACAAAACCCCATGTCGAGAAACAAAGCACAAGACACAAGGGATCGCAGCGGATTGAACCCGGAAGATCCAGCTAGAAGGAAGAGCGGCAGATGCATGTCCTGGACGCTGCTGGGCCGGTATCACCAAGACACACACCGACACCCCCAACGCCGCATAAACGACACATACACCGGGGTCCATCTTCACTCGAGACTTACCTGCAAACGAACATCGCACAAGAGCATTCGTGGCTAAGGCACTCGCTGCGTATTGCGGGTATGCGTCAACCTGTATACGAAACGCCTTCTTGTCAGCACTGCCAACTTTGTCCAATCTTCGCTTTCGCTTTCTGCCCAATCAGATGCCTCTAATGACTCTCCATATCTCTGCGTGTATGGTGTGCGAACACGGCAGGATAGTTGTCGTTTTGTACTCCCCACCCCTTCTTTTTATTTCCCTTCTCTTAACTGATACTCACACAACCTTTTTCCACCTTGGCCATTCAAGTGAGCAAGGAGAGGCCAGGCATGAGGTCACGGGAGAAGAAAGTCAAAATGAGAGGCAAAATGACAACCCCATTCAGCAGTGATCACAACATCATGTTTTGACATGACTCGACATGATGGATGAGGCTGACACTGTTCCCCATTTTGATATTCCCCCCCACACACACAAGATGCATTTCTTGGGTTCGGGCCTGTTTTTTGGATTGGAATAGGGAGCGTAATCCACTTACCAAGAACGTGAAGATGCCGGTGAAGGCGAAGGACATGCTATATGCAAGACAAGTCAGTTATCGGTTAACGACATCATGGGACTTTGCAGACGCGAGATAAACAACCGGGGACGGGAGGGAAGACGAAAGGAACCAAGTGGGAAATGGAGAAAAGAGAGAAGGGCGCAAGCCTTGAACCAGGCCCTGGAAGAGACGAGGGTAAGGAGGTGGCCATCCCCATTTTCAGCATCAACTTTGACCAAGCCATGACTGAGACTTTGGGCTTGGAAGAAAGACGAAGAGGCAAAAACAGAGAGACGAGGAGGGGGGGAAGAGCCAGAACATAGAACGGCAGAGTCAGAGAAGTTCTCCGTCCGTTTCTGCGGCAATCGGTTTGGTAGCAGGGCTACTACGCCATCCACGTACTCCCTAACCACTTCTACCCCAGACCATAACCAGGCTTAGTCAATGAACATTGGGAAAGAAGCCTGAGGGTGGGTGTCAGTTGACGCACCATCCTACATGCCATGTCTCTTGAACTCGCCCCCCACACCCTTCCACGTCTTCCCCCCTCTCCACTGTTTCTCTCTCAAACACGCAAGCAAGCGGAATATGGGTTTCCCCAAGAAGAAGGAATGAAGCTACCTCCTTCTTACTGTACCTTAACCCTCTTGATCTCAAAGCTTACTCAAGTGGGGAGGTAGATGACGGGGTAAACCAAGCCAAGCACAGCAGAAAGGGAAACACAAGCAAGTATGTACTTACCCCAGACCAAAGATCGACGACCCAATGATTGGCACGATCCAATGCACCCACGGATACGTACTAAACCCGAACATAAACAGACCGCCCGTAATGAGCGGGGCACCCACAATCACGGGCGGCAGCTGGTCCTCAGGCTCGCCCTTCATGATTCCCGTCTTCTTGAATAGCTTCTCGGCCAGGCCATTTCTCACGCGCGTCCAGACGGGAGTGATGCAGCCGGCCAGGACCATGGACACGCCGAGGCCCATGAAGGTAAGTCCGACCTGCCAGAGATTGAAGCCGTGGTTGGTGCGGAAGACGAGGGGGAAGGCACCGAAAAAGAGATACAAAACGCCCAGGAGAACCGCGGAGTAGACATCCAGGATGAGACACATGGGCTCACGCAGGAGCAGCTGAAACGGTCGCAGGAGGGAGTTGCCAAGGGTGGAGGCGACGGACTTGGTGGTGCGCTCGATGGGGGCGTGGTAGCGGTTGTCGCCGGTGGTTTTCCGGAGGTTGACGGCCTTGCGCTTTAGGAGGACGGGGTCTGTGTAGAGAAAAAGGATATGGTGAGTAAGAATCTAAGTCAGGGGGTTTGTTTACTTTTTCCTTCTTTCAGTCTCCTTGTCTTGGCTACTTTTCAGGGCCTGGTGTTCCTTTTCGGCTTCTTCGTCATGCGGACCTGTTTTTTTTTTCTCACATTCCAACCGCAAAGCCAACAACGCGCCTCAGAAACGATTGTTCGAGCCCTGGAAGTTTTGACAATTACTTCATTTGAAGGAAATGGAAAAAACGTACGATATGTTTCCGGCACCAGCACCATCACACACACCAGCAATACTCCGGCCCAAATGATCAAGAAATAATACGTCCACCTCCAGGTCGTGAAGGTGTTAATCAATCCTCCCACCAACGGCCCCGTCGCCGGTCCAATAAATGGCGACAACGCAAAGATGGCCATGGGCAACTGGAACTGCTCCCTACTGAACAGGTCGCCCACGGTGCCACCGGACACGCTGAGAAACGCACTGCCCGCCAGACCCTGGAAGAACCTCGCAATGATCATAGTCTGGATATTCTTGGCCACCGCACTAGGGATCAGCCAGATCAGAAACCCGGCAAACGAGCAAATGTAGATGGGTCTCCGTCCGTAGAACTCAGCCAACGGCGACCAGAACGGTCCCATCGCAATCCCCAGCACGAAGAACGAGAGGCCCAGTGTCGCTACTATGCGAGAGCAGTGGAACTCGGCGTTCATCTGCGTGTACGTAGCCGTGTAGATGGCCGAGGCGTGCGTCACGGCGAAGGAGCCGGTGCTCAACACCGCGATGATGATCCACTTCCGCCAGGTCGGCATGCTTCGCGGGTTCAGAGGGTCCGAGTCGCCTCCTTCCCAGCCGACCTCGAAGCGCTTCTCTTCTTCGTCCTTGATGGTCTCGCCGGCGCCTGAGCGGGCTGCTGCTGCTTCCGCGTCGGCTCCTTCCTCCTCTTTTTCGGCTTCGTCTTCTAGGTCGTCTACACCAAAGCCGTTGTTGGAGCGCGAGCGAGAAATGTGGCTGAAGGTGGTGTTATGACTTTGTCGGCTCATGGGTCGGGGTTGGTGAGGGGGCTGCGTTTGGTGGGTTGAGATGGGCGCGAAACCAATGTCGTCTTCTGTCTGGGATGATGATGATGCCGAGTCGGAATCATTCTCCTTCTCGTTCTGTCCGGTCGCCGAGTGGGCAACCTGAGGCGTGGTTGAACCGCTGGTTCCATGGCTACCGCTGAAATGACCCTTTTCGATATCTACATCATGTGTCGGTGAGTTGATCTGAGTTGCATCTGAGTTAAGGTGAGTGGCGTGGTAGTTTTCCACCTTTTCCAGTTCGTTCATCGTGTGCTTCTAGCTGGCGTTGGCCAGCCTGTCGACGTGGAATATGTAGCTTGAAGATGTCAAGCAGTAGGATGGGCCGTGGATGGTCGAATAGGTCGATCTTGGCCGGTTGTTGCGGTGCTTCTCAAGTTCTGATTTTGGCTGATTTCTTTTTGCAAATTATATCAAAAGTTGAGTCGTCTTTATAGGGTAGCTCTTCGAAGATCCTAGGGGTTTCTATCTGGAATAAGATGATACAAGACGCTGTCGGGCCCACAGGTTCTATTCCTCGTTGATGTAGTTGGTAAAGGATTGAAGATTTCGGGTTTTTTTTTTTTTTTTTTTTACATATCGCTGGAAATATTTTGCGAGATGGCAGTTGGTTGCGGGCCCGAGGTTGCTGAAGGATGGGAAACGTAGGTAGGCATAGGTAGGAACGAAACTGAATGAAGAAAAATCATAAACAAGAAAAGAACAAGGAAACAGCACGTAACTACCGCTTTTTCTTTGCAGAAAGAAGAGGGGGACGGAGTCGGGGATGGCTACCTCGGGTTTAAGCTTTTGGACTCGATTAAGGAAATAGTAGTATCAGTGCAATTCCTCTCTACTGTGTACACTAGGTCTTTCCCTTTTTCATCGTTCGCAACATCCCAAACGGGAATGGCACAAAACGTGGAAGGTGGTGTGCCTGACTAACCATGACACTGACCCCATTTTTTCGGCGGAGGATGGACGGTTGATTGATAATGCTCCTGTCAAGTTTCCATCCTTTTGGCCTTTGTCGGTGTTTCCTAGCTGGGTTCCCTACACCGCGCTTTTTTACTCATTTAGTACGTACCAATTACCAATCCGCACAAATAAATCATTCTGGGGAACAATGCTACCAGGAGTGCGTTTTCCAGAGGATAGGTTCGGTTCAGGTCATAGTTGTTTGGTTAGCTCATGTTTTGAATCAAGTATAGTAACCAAGGGTAGCCAGTCTGCCGGTCGAGAGAAATAACAAAGAAAATCGAGGAGGACGAAGTCCGAGAATGAGGACGGGAGAGGAGGAAGAAAGGGCCCAACCACTGCACTAACGGGCGACTAACGGGTGGGCCGGATACCAGATACCAACCATGACTGATGTGATCGATCAACTGAAGGGTTCTTGCAAGAGATCAGCGGTAGGGACTTTCCAGAACAGACCATGGAATTGCAGAAGGCGAGGAGAAGAAAGCAATATCCGTAATCGGCTATTTTATGACATCCTAAATCGTTGATTCTAAAAGCAAACACGCAATTCACTAATACATTGTGTGATGCCTCATGGTACCGGTTGATGGATAACTGGATCGAGAGGATATATAGACAGATAGGAGAAGAAGACGGTCGGTTTCGCCGCCACCTCATTCCATCCCAAAGAGAAAAAAGAGTCGATGGATTGTTGGTATTATATGTAAGAGCGGTGCGCGAATAGGAAATATCAAACGTTGGTGTCTGCTGTCTGAGTCGGCGAAGGGGTGCCAGTGTCATGTGCCTCGACTCTAGCTCAGTCGCCTGCGGCTCTCACTAACGGTCTGTAGTACTTGGCTGCCGAAGAAGCCTGGTGCTTTGTGGTGCGTTGTGCATGTTCGCGCGGGGAATCTTATCGCCGGCGGTAACCCCGAGGTAGGTAGGAGAGTGACTGCCGGAGAGGAGGGGCCGAGGGGGCGAGAGTGGAGGGGGAGGTAGCGTTCAGCGATTGGAGGAGGATTGGAGATCGAAAAGGGACGGGACGAAACGCTCAATCAATGAACTCTGCAAATTTTCGATGGTTTGTGTCAATAGGAAGGCGTGGAAGTTGAATGGATATTAGTGTAAGCTGCCCGGAATGACGTGATGATATTGTGCTGCCTCTCCAACACCGGGGCTCGTTATCCAGATCCGAAAATTTCGCCTAATCGGGAATTCTTCTTGGGCTACACTAGTCGATCGTTTATCGCTTGACATCGATGTCTCTCTAGCCTTTTCACTCTGCAACCCAGAATGCGGCAATGCACCCGTAAACCTTCTTTTTGGGGCCAGCTGAGTTGGGGAAAATGATGTTCAACATTGTGTGAGTATGTCAAGACTTTTTGTCCTGTGATTTCTTGACAAAAACAGGGCAAAGACTTACTATGTAGACGTTTGTCAAAAATGGAAATGTTTGAGGTACAACAGAAGCCTGCTTTCTTGCCACTTGATTACCACCTCGATGCTCGACACTGCAGTGCAGTATTGTGCAAAAAGCTGAGATACCATGTGGGTATACGTGTGTGAATATCTAATTGCACGTCAAGAGCAAAGGAAATTCCCCTTTGTTCGAGATTCAGAAGCAGACAGTTCCAAATTCTCATCAATCCGGTGTCGCGGAGAACGGCAACAAGCCAGGGTCATCCACCAACTGTCTTCTACACTTAGCACTACAGAAGTTGCAGTCAACTGACGTCGATAGTTCCGTCCCCGGCCGTTTCAACTACCTATTCTAAACTGCCTGGTTGCACATCGATTTTACGTTTTGCCAAATTTGCCTGTCTGAATGACAACCTGCAGCAAATACACGTACAGTTCTCTGAAGCCCTTAACCCTCGATCGAATTATTGGTACGGCACCTTTTCTACTTTGGCTTGCGCAAAGCAGATTATTCGAAGATATGACGAGACGTCTGAGTTTGCGATTGCAATTCCACCCCGATGCGTTCTGTCACTTCACGGACAGTATCTTCAATTTCGAAGGGATGGAATGTCCCTCGGCCATCCGCATACTTGTTTTTCACCAAGATATATCCAGAGCACAAGTTGATCGAAACTAAAAAAAGACGGTGGAAGTCGCAGACGGTGGGAGAAAGAAAAGAAACCCCCCCCCCCCCCCCAAGAAAAAAGAAAGAAAAGAAAAAAAGACATACAACACCTGGGATTCGCTGGTCGTCACCGACCCAACTACTAGTCAGGCGATTGGTAGTTTATCTATGGGAGAGCGGACGGGATCCCGAGTTTTCTACCATCGATGGTCGTATGTGGTGGTATTATGTTGGAGTGAGCATTATGAAGCGCAAAGGAAATGCCATTAGTAGAGAGTTTTGAATCTGAAAATGTTCGCCATCCACGGAGACCCCTATCCACGAGAGGGTTTCATCATACGAGTAGCTACAGCCATGCCATGTAAGCACATATCTTCAATTTCATTGTAATTAAACTTGCTCGCCTGCTCAAATCCATCAGTCATAAGTAAGGCAGTCCTTTCATGTAAAAGGGTCAAGCATAGTTTGGTTACCTTGACAATCCCCTCCATATCTCGTTGGTCAGTCCCCATACCCGCGCCAGCGCCTCATGGCAACCCCGAAACCTTCCAGACCTTAACCGCCCCATCCACACCCGTGCTAACCACCGTACCTTCCTCCGTCCACGCCACCCCGTTCACGCCGTCCTTGTGCGCGTTCGGCGCGCTCGTCCTGCTCCCTGGCTTCGCCAAGCTCCAAACACAAACATTCGTGTCTAGCCCGCCGCTGACGGCATGCGTGCCGGCCTCGTTCCACGCGATGCTTAGCACGCGCGCCGTGTGGGCCGACCATCGGTCGGTTTCCACTTCCCACGAGCCAGAGCCGCTGGTGCGGTAAACGACGATCTTGCCCGTTGAGTTGCCGGCCGCCAGGAACTTGCCGTCGCGAGAGAATGACAGGGTGGAGATTTGGGCGGAGGAGTTGGTAAGGACGGCGACGGGCTGGGAGGAGAGAGTCCCGTCAGAGCTGGAGAGCGAGTGGATGCGGACTGTGTTGCCGTCACCGCCTACGGCAATCACGGAGGCGTCCGTGGGGGAGGCGGCGATGGCAGTGGGGGTGAAGGTGGTCGGGAGCTCGGAGATGAGGTCGGGGCCCTGGTAGACTTGGATGCCGGTGTGGGCGGCCACGGCGACGAACTTGCCGTCGCTGGTGGTGGCGACGCCCTTGGGCTGGGCGGAAAGCTTGGTGGATAAGCCGGTGAAGGTGTTCGCAGACACGTCGACGGAGCGCAGAGTGTCGTCCCAGCCGACGCTGTAGACGGTGCCGCCCGAGGGGGGGAGGGCGAACTGGGTCACTTGGTTGGAGTGCGACTGGCCGTCGACAACGGTTCCGGTGCCCGCGGCGAGGTCCCAGCTCAGGACGCGGCCCTCAAAGCTACCCGTCAGAAGAGCCTTACCGTCGGGACTGGCGCCGAGGGCGGTGATGTTCTTGTTGTGGCCTTGAACAACGCGGATCGGTTTGGGATTGCCCGGAACCAGGTAGTTGAGGTCCCCATTGAGATTGAGGCTGATAATGAGCCCGTCGGTACGGCCATGCGGCCAGACTACGCCAACTTGCTGGTCCGGGATGCTGACGCTGCCCTCGGGCCCGAACCGCCAGGTTTCGGTGTTCTTGCCCGACTCGGCATCCCATACGCGAACAGTTTGGTCGGCGCTGGAGGTGACGAAATGCTTCGAGTCAGAAGCCCAGCTGATGCCATAGATACCACCCGTGTGGACACCCTCGCCGATCGTCTTGGTTGGTGCGCCCGTCTTTCCATCGTACAGCTGGATCTTCCTGTCGGCACCGACTGTGACCAATGTTGCACCGTCTGGGCTGAACGCCGTGCCGGTAACGAATCCCTTGTGCTCCGACGCCTTATCGGCGAACTTGAAGGGTGCGCCGTGGAGGAAACACATGGATCCATCGTCCGACACCGTAGCCGCACGCAATGGCCGCTGCTGCCTTATGCTGACGGCATTGACAACCTTGCTGTGGCCCGTAACCTCACCAACACTGTTGCCGCTGTCAGCGGTGAAAGCATGGCCAAATCGCTCGCGGCCATCACCAACGGCAATCACACGCTGTGAGTCGCCGTCCCAGGCAATATCGTTAATGCGGCCGGAAATGATAGAGTATTCGCCCTTGGTGTTCTCGGCACCGACAGCGTCCCAGACGCGCACCTTGCCCGAGACATCACCAGAAGCAACCCAGAAGCCTGATGGCGAGAAGCGGGCAACGGTAG
Source organism: Neurospora tetrasperma FGSC 2508 (assembly GCF_000213175.1). Taxonomy (NCBI): domain Eukaryota; kingdom Fungi; phylum Ascomycota; class Sordariomycetes; order Sordariales; family Sordariaceae; genus Neurospora; species Neurospora tetrasperma. The sequence goes on along the minus strand of NW_009799104.1, from coordinate 2,322,475 downwards.
TAGTGGTTGTATGGCCAGTATACTGGAGGGACTTGGATGGCTCGTCGATGGTGCGAACGAAGATGGATTTGCCGGACTGCGGGGTTCCAAGGATGTGTCTTGGTAAGCTCGAGTGTACTTTGGCTGGCGATGGTATTGCTGGCGGTGAAGAAGACTTACAGCGTAGACTATGCGCTCGCCCTTGGGATCGCAAGAGAGCTGGGTGGCCTGACCCCGGGCTGTGGCGGGCGCAGCGGCCAAGATCTTGTCGATTTCGATGGGCATATCGTTCTCCTTGACTCTTTTGTCTGTTGTTTCGTAGATAGCTTGGGGACGCGAGAGTAAGTGATCGGCGAGTTGGTGTTTGTTTATTATACGCAGTAGGGGGCTAAGGTATCAACCCAGCTGGGGGGAGCTCGTAACAAGGGGGAGCTGTTCCAAGGTGTCAGATCGGTGTCAGCTAGATGGAGCCCATTGGAGCCTGGACGATGATGCAGTGGGACGCGCGGCGGAGAACCTCCACCTACCTACAGAAGTACATGGACAGTGGGGTTGGCGTTGCGGGGTAGCGCTGCCGCCAAAGCAGCAGTACACTGCAGCGAGCAAGCAGGAACAGAATGGACAGTCGGGTGCCTGGCGTTCCCGTCGGTTTGGATAGATCATGTCTCTGGCTGGAAGATGACGACTAAAATCATACTCAGTCCCATCCTTATACATGATGTTCAGATATAATCATAAGCTGACTAAATACACTGTTTTACACGCCATGTCCGTGTAGTCAATTTACATACCTGCGTTTAAGTGCAGGCTCGATCTTGGCTTCGCCAAATAAGGTTGTATCGCGCCAAGGCTAACACCCACGAGTAGAAAAAGGGGTGTTTGTTGACAAGCGTCGCCATAGAAACACGCTTTCTTCCAACAGTTGTCTACGTACCATGAAGGACCACAGGTTTGTCCGGTGTCTCGACAGCTCGTGGCATCGTCTCGTCAAGTGATTCTCCTTCATAATGTCGTTTCCTACTGTCGACCAAAGTTTGGGTCACCTTAAGATCTGAATACTTGCATTTTATATCCTAGACGCTGGATGGGTTCGCTAGGTAATGACTCGATGGCCTGAAGATGGCATCTTCCAACAGGGACAACGATGGAAAAAGTCTACGTAGTATACTAACATTTAGACAGGAGGGAAAAAGGCAAAAAGGTAATGAGATGTTGACACTGCGAGATTCAGTTTGCTATAAAGAAAATCCAAATCCCACGGAAAAAAAAAAACTAGGACTAACTACTCTTATGCTTTGCTGGATGGCCCTGGCAGCAATTGCAAAATGTTCAAAAAAAGAATGTTGTGACTCGGATACCGGGAGTCGAACCCGGGGCTGTTGAGAGAGCAGTCACTCCTAAGAAGTGAGAGTCAACGATGTTACCGCTACACCATACCCGATTTGGAATGGCTTCCGATTTTGATTGGAGGACAGATAAGATTCACATACTATAAAGGCCAAAATGTTAGTTCGAACGTCCATAATGTTTAAGCAATACTCCTTTCGGTCCTGGAAAACCATACACGCTGGCGCATAGGGTCGGAAGGTAATTCAAGCCCTGACGAGTATGAACCACCGTCTGTGTTGAGACTCACACACCGTTAGTGATTTATAACCCATGTCCAACATCTTCACATGAAATACCACTCTCGAGGGGCCGGAAGTGATGTTGGAGGAGACGCTCAGTTAAAACTATTTCCAGTAGGATCTCAAGGTGGATTTTTCACAATTCAGAATCCCTTTACTTCACGAATCGCAGAACTCCGTGCTTCCGGAGAAGGTGTTGCGTAAGGATATGGAAACTACAGTAAGCCATTGTCTTTCCAGATATGTAGTCAAGTTGCTTTGGCAACAGCTATCAGCCTTTCGATGCGCAGGCATGCAAAAGGACCGAACATCTGAGATTCTTTGAAAAAGAACCGCAATTCAACGGGGAACAGGCGAGCTTGATCCTGCCTGTCAATCTGCCGGAGGAGATATTTTGGAAGAAGAGAATAAGGGACAAACAGCTCAACCGCCCAAGTCAAAGTTCGAACTGACCAGCTGCCGGCTCTGAGAATTGTACCACCAGCACCGCGCACCGCGCACTGGTTTCCTAGCCCAACGACGGCTTGACCACGGAGAGGACCTACTTAAGCCCTCTGAATCCCAATCTTATGTACCCCGAGGGGAATTCGAACTGGCTGGTCATAACTGCCAGCCGCACTAGCTACAGTCAACCCCGTTGCGTTTTAGGATATGTTCGCTCTCTATCTAAGATAGCGCCGGCCATTTTTGCCAGAGGCATCCCGAAGTTGAAGATGATCAGGTACTGAATGGCATGAGATAGGCAACGAAGACAATGTCTGCCCTAATTGGTATCGTGGTTTCTGCTGCGCTCGCTGTTGCCACGAGACGCACCCACTTGGGAAGTTGGGACAGTAAGTTATATTGCCCCTATCAATATGCGAGTAATAGGAGACGAGTATTCGGTTAACCCCCCCGCGCCTGATGATGTCTTCGCAGGAGGTATATTCTGACGTTGGCCTCGATAAGCGTCCAGGCAACTTTGACCTGGGTTACAGCATTTCAACCAGGTGATCGGTGCTTAATGAAGATACAATTGGCTTAACCGACTTCTACGTCTGGTCCTTAGTCAAGAGCTTGATAAATATTGTACCTTATGGAGCCAAGGTAGTGATGGGTATCGAGGGCTTCAATGTGGGTTCGAAGATGCCGAGAATGACAATTGAGTTTCGATCCTCTGTATGTTATTGCGATGGTCTTCGGAGTGTCATATCTTGCTAAAATGGTGATCGAAGGATCAGAGACAACAATGGAGGGACGATACATCAATGTGTCTGTTTGAGGTAAGTGACGTTGACGGCAGTTAGTCTGGGAAGAGAACTCAGGCAGTACATGTAGTGCCTGAATCAAAATGTTGACTGGCAGACAGCTACCAAACACGCATCTAAATCATCAGTCCCGAAACTCTCCCTGCCGATAATGAAAAGTTGTAGCTCGCGTTGGGTCGTAAGGTAATGCCGATTCAGGTAAGTAATGGAAAGAGGAACTAGTCAAACTACCTGTGTCTGATACAGACGATCGTTGAGGATCCCAATGACTTTGCGTGAAGCATTTCACAAAGTTCTTGCGCAGTGCAAGTCCAAGTTCCTCCCAAAGTCCCAGGTCGTTATCTCGGCTCAGTGCACGAGCAGGGAGGCACGTGCTCCCTATCTACTTAGGAGCCAAGCAGTGCTTATCACTACACTCACGCCACCCTCCCTCGGCGTCCCGTCACCCAGCCCAAGGTTTTGGAGAACCCCCCGATTCCAATTTCCCCATCAAAGCGCACATGGAGAAGACGTGACGGAACAGCTGCAGAAGGCCAAACGACTTTCTTTGCGTCGACCAGGGCCCGTCTTTCAGTCCGATTGTGCCATCATCAGCCCCATCCCACCACGCAACAAACACATTCTTTCTCGCAACAAGGTTCTCAAGGCTCTACAAAAAGGCGGTGCTGTCCCGTTCAACTAAAAGTAAGTTAAAGAGTTGGGCTTCAAGGTTCCTGGTCCAGTCCCCTCCCCATCCCTTGCTCCAGCCAGGTCCCGTCTTTTCGAAGGTCCACGGGAGCGGACCCCTCCCCACTTTTGTATTCCTTTTCCTCCACCATTGCATCGGTGACCAACAACCTGACCACCTTGGCCTCGCTCCTACAGCCCGTTGCGCCAGCCTGACCCAAACCACCACTTTTCGATCCCGCTCATTCAGGTTTCTCTCACTAACCTGCCAACTTCAGTTTCTTTACGCAACCAAGGCCTGACTGACCGTATTGCACGCGACACAATCGCGACAAGCCGCTCTCCAACCAATCATACTCGCAACATGTCGTCTGTGGTGAACGAGGGGGAGAAGCCCCAAGAGGCCGCTCAGGAGCAACAGGAGGAGGAGCAGCAGCAGCAGCAGCAGCAAGAGCAGCAGAACGCGGGAGACGATGTCAACGATGATGAGGTGCGCCAGCTCCGGCCCAAGCCCAGCGATACGATCCACCGTGTTTGCTTCCACGCGGAGTGCAGGCGCTAACACCAAGTAATCGTGAACAGGAGGAGATCTCGGCCATGAAGCGCCGTGTCGCCGAGATGGAAGAGGAGGCTGCCAAACTCCGCGAGATGCAAGCTAGTCTGGACCAACAGCATCACGAGCTCACCGAGAACAAGGAGGATATCGACAGTCGGAGCATCTTTGTCGGAAACGTCGACTATTCGGCTTCGCCTGAGGAGATCCAGGCGCACTTCCAGAGCTGCGGGTCCATCAACCGTGTCACCATCCTCCTCGACAAGTTTACCGGTCAACCCAAGGGGTACGTATCTCCTCTTCTTTCCCAGCTGATTACTCCCAAGTACATACGCTGACGGTGTCATTTATCCAATAGTTACGCGTATGTCGAATTCACCGAGCCTAGCCTAGTCGCACAAGCCCTTGTTCTCAACGAGAGTGTCTTCAAGGGCCGCAACATCAAGGTCGTCCCCAAGCGCACGAATATTCCCGGCATGTCGCGCGGCGGTCGAGGCGGTCGAGGTTCCTTCCGCGGAGGCGGTCGCGGGGGCTATTTCGGTGGACGGGGCGGTTTCCCTCCTAGGGGAGGCTACCGTGGCGGCTACCGTGGACGCGGCCGAGGAGGCTACGCTCCTTACTAGTTGTTTTTTTGGTGGTGGTCTGACATACGGCACAGGATCCCGCATCCATCAGGACAATCAGAGCCGTATGCGGCCCCTCTCTGACATCCGCAGACACTACCTGGAATTGTGAAGATGGGCTCGATCTCATCTGAGCTGGTACCACTATCAGGCAACCCGGTGTACGTGTTGCTCATGATTCATGGGAACGTTTTTTTCCCTTTTGATGGCTGTAAGATTAGGATATATCAGCAGGGAAGAGGAGGACACTTGAATGGTGGAGGAAAGGAAGGGTTCGTTGTCTTGGCCTGTTTTTGCACCATGGGAGCAATGGGATTTTCAAAGTTTTCATTTTGGCTGCGCGTATCGGCAAGGCGTCAATGGGTGGGAGGGTAAAACGAAGGAAAACGCCAATTCCATATGCTCTTTTATTTCTTCTTCGTTTATTCATGTCACGTTCAATTTTTGTATTTGATATTTGGCATAAGCGCCGTCTACTACTTTTCGGTTCGACATTTGCTACGGCTATGTCTGCTCAGGGGAATCATCAGCGAAGTTGCTTAATATGGGCTGTCTGTTACCGCTAGCCATCACCACATAATGACTAGCTTTGGCAACAATTGAAGCTATCACTTGATACTTCACTCTGCGAACATGTGCTCGAATTAGTGTAGCGATGCTACTTTATTCACACCGCTATTGTTGTTCCGACACTAAAGATAAAGAAAGAAAAAAAAAAAAAAAAAAGAGTCCACGGATCGTCAGATGCCAGGTGCCGCCGCCTTCGCCGCGAACCTACATCTCAACATTTTCCACCGAGATTGAACTACTCCAACATATAAAGGGCATACCAATGACAACCCAACAGACACCTGTGCAAGACATCTTTGCTCCGATAAGACCGAAGGCGGGTTGTGGTGAAATTCGAAGAGGCTGGTTTTTGAGGCATAGTAGAGTGAGTAGAAGAGCTATACGCGGATTGCGCATTACCACTTTTGAAAAGTGTCGAACGAAGGGCGCTCCACTTTTGCTGTCTCGCTTCAATGATGACAGGCACTAGTAGGTGTAGTGTAAATAGTGTACATATGATGGGTATGCCTCCATGAACTCCCCATCGTCAAAAGCACCTCAACAAAAAAAAGAAACCTCGATTGAAAATCCAGAGATGCAGTAACGCCCCGCAGTTGCGTCGCACGCGAGGGGTATCAAAATGGAGATGACCGGCGTTTGTGTCAGTGATGCGCTATTGTTGGAACAGCAGCGTCTCGGTCGGCGGCAACGGGGGTATACTACATGTACTGGGATACGCTAGCGAACGCCTTTTTGCACCCCGTGCGGTGTATCGTCGTTATGGGATGTAGAGGTGCTGTGCGTTGAATTGTCAAGGTTGAGGTTTGGAGTGTTCACTTTCCTAATTGACTGCCTCTGGAGGTTTCTTCAAAGTTCGGTAGTGACTTGATATCTGGTAGATCTGCGCAAGATCATGATCATCCTCGATCGTTGGGCTACCTATTGGAGTTTTTGGAACAGACTGCTTCTACACTACACTACTACAATCTTGGCGTTCCCTGGAGGGACCTCGGAGCTTGGGGCGGTCGGTGGAAGTCCTTTACTAGTTATGGAAAGGCATTCAGACCAACATAGCTATTCTAACTCTGTGTCGATGACTGAACCGTGAGCCATGGTATATTTTCCTCACAAGGCATCAACTCCTCAAAAAAAAAGACACGGGACTATGTGATCCATGTACACCAAGGTTTGCTCTTTGTGTGCCAATGATGTTGTTGATGTTGATCTCGAGATCTGGATGCCGTCCATGCCAAGCGGGCATGGAGTGAATGTGGCCCCCTGGGAGTCTGGGACTCGAATGACCCGACCAACTACTGTACTTGAGAGAAGAAGTGGAAGTCCCGCACTGTGCGCACCTTCCGCTTCAGTTCTCGCTCTTTGCAGGCTTCTGCTAACTAGTTCCTGGCCTAAAAGTAGCCACTCGTTAATGCGATACCTGAGCTACTAACTGAAAAGTTAGGCTTTTTACACAGAGTATGCTAGGCCAGCCATACATTCTGTTAATGCTGTTGAACCATTATCTCTTGTCACCTCCCCCGGTCTCTTCACCAATGCTATCCAACTTGGACTGTCAATTTCTTGGCTTGGTTGCACCATTGCACCTTTGCAACATCGCAAGACGTCCAGGTTCCTCGGTCGTTTTCCCTCCCATCCTTTGGTTGGGTTCTATCATCCGTCGGTTGCAACTTACCTAGTGAAGGTCTTTGAGCTCTTCACCTGGACCTTCTTGGGGTTGGTCCGTCGAACCCAAGCTCACCCACCCGCCACTTCCAGCAGCTTCACCGCGACAAAAAAACGACAGCATTCAACCTCAACACTACTAACTAGAGGTACCCTTACCAGACGAACCTAGACATCCGAGCGAGTTTAGACTACCTACTGGTTGATTCACAGAAGTGGTTTCCTATCAGACCTGCCTTGCCGACTTTGCTAGTACAGAGATTAGGTTACTTAGTATTACCAAGCCACAGCCGTCCAACCTTGGCCTCTTGGATTGCTTGGCCTTTCCTTGCAGTTCGCCTTCCGCCGCCGTGACTACCTGACAGCGTAAGATACCCAAAGCGGGGGGCCCGGCTGGCCACACACGAGTTACCAAGAGCAGCACAGCCTCACCACCTACGGGCGCTCAAGAGTCCCTCTAGCTTCCATCTACCACCTACTGCCACCTACAGAATTTCATCCACCCTGCCGCATCCATTCCGTTGCCAGTGACTGCGCGTTCTCGTCAACGTCAGTGTCCATCGCAACGAGAGTTGGCCCTTTTGTATCAATCGTTCAGCCTGCTTGTACGATCGTCGACCTGTCCTCCTTTCATCCCCGCCCCGCCTGCATCCAGCCGAGAGTCCTCGATCCCAAACGAGCGAGAGCGACCGACTACCCGAACCGATTGCGACCAGCCTCTGCTTGGTCCAAGAAACGAGACGGAAACATAAAGCCCCGCGTGCGAGTTTGTTGACGCGCTCCATCTGCGACAATGACCAGCAGCCGGGACTCGGGGCTGCCGGCGTAAGTTCTCCCACGACTAGACTCTCCATCTACCCATCTTGTCTGCTTTGCGTCGCCCTCAGGGACCGCGGATCATAAGAGAGAGAACAGCCAGCTAACGACCACCACGATTAAAGCCAGCCCAATCTCCGCGTAACAAGTACTCAGCCCCCTTTGCGACGAATGTGTCCGATGACCAACCGGTGTACTAACATGCCCCTCTAGTCATCGCCGCCGATGGTCTATACAAGCGAGATGTCTTCAGTATGTTTCTCCCCGTGGCCAGGTGTCATGCATCTTCTAAGCCACTTCCAGGCGGCATATGCTAACCGCATCATCATCACAGGGTTTCCCGACCCGTTCGCCGTCGCTACCATCAACGGTGAGCAGACAAAGACCACCCAGGTCTCCAAGCGCACCCTAAACCCATACTGGAACGAACACTTTGATTTGTAGGTTCGACCTTAGCTCAGATTTGACAGCCCAAGGGCCAGCTGGCTGATAAAACGTAGCAAAGTGAATGAGGACAGCATTCTGGCTGTCCAGGTGTTCGACCAAAAGAAGTTCAAAAAGAAGGACCAAGGTTTCCTCGGTGTCATCAATGTCCGGATAGGGGACGTAATAGAATTGGCTCCCGATGCGGAAGGTAAGGTTTCACTGCAATTCACATGTGTTTGCAGGTTGACAGCGCGATTCGGGACTGACATGCACCACACCCACAGATCAGATGCTCACGCGGGACCTTAAGAAATCGACCGACAACCTCGTGGTGCACGGCAAACTGATCATAAACCTATCTACTAACCTCACAGCAACCATGAGTCGCCTCGGTCCCCCTCCATCTTCGAGCAGGCCATCACTACTTACCCCTCAGAGTTCGGTTATTTCTAACGACAGAGCGAACGAACGTCCTTCATCAGCCATGTCCGGACCTAATGGAACTGCCAATAACATGACTTTGGCAAGCCGACCCGCTAGCCTGGCTGTTTCGTCGTCGTCGACAGCCCCGACCCCCGGGACAAATGGAACAGCCCCAACGAACCCGTCGACCCTCGTTCCGGCGCAAGCCAGGCACCATAGCACGCTTAGCCCCTTCGAAGATTCAATGGGAAGATTGCCAGCTGGCTGGGAACGTCGCGAGGATCATTTGGGGAGGACATATTATGTTGATCATAATTCACGGACCACGAGCTGGAATCGGCCAACTGGCACAGGGGCGGCCGAAAACCGTACCGCCGAAGCCAATACTCAAGTCGAGCGTCAACGGCATCAGAACAGAACACTTCCCGAGGACCGCACTGGCGCCAATTCCCCCACGCTACAGCAGCAGCAAGCTGCCGCCACCGCCAATGCTGCCACTATGATGCATACCGGGGCGACAACCCCCGGAACCGGTGAATTACCTGCTGGTTGGGAGCAGAGGTTTACCCCAGAAGGAAGACCGTACTTTGTCGACCACAACACGCGCACTACTACCTGGGTCGACCCTCGACGCCAGCAGTACATTCGCATGTACGGTGGCCAGAACAACACGAACGGGACCATTCAACAACAGCCGGTGTCTCAGCTCGGTCCCCTGCCTAGTGGTTGGGAGATGCGGCTCACCAACACGGCTCGCGTCTACTTTGTGGATCACAATACCAAGACAACGACCTGGGATGATCCTCGTCTGCCTTCGTCGCTCGACCAGAACGTACCGCAGTACAAGAGAGACTTCAGGAGGAAGCTCATCTACTTCCGTTCGCAGCCTGCTATGCGGATCATGTCCGGACAGTGTCACATTAAGGTCAGAAGATCGCACATTTTCGAGGATTCGTTCGCGGAGATTTCGAGGCAATCGGCGACCGACCTGAAGAAACGATTGATGATCAAGTTTGACGGCGAGGACGGCCTCGATTACGGCGGTCTGTCGCGCGAGTTCTTCTTCCTCCTTTCTCACGAAATGTTCAATCCATTCTACTGCTTGTTCGAGTATTCGGCCCACGATAACTACACCCTCCAGATCAACCCCCACTCGGGTATCAACCCTGAGCATCTCAACTATTTCAAGTTCATCGGCCGGGTCGTAGGTCTGGCTATTTTCCACAGGCGATTCCTGGATGCCTTCTTTATTGGCGCTCTGTACAAGATGGTTCTCGGAAAGGCTGTCAGCTTGGCGGATATGGAGGGTGTGGATGCCGATTTCCATCGGTCTCTGCAGTGGATGCTGGATAACGACATCACCGACGTTCTTGACGCGACCTTCTCTACTGAAGACGAGCGGTTCGGCGTAATCACCGAGGAGGATCTAATCCCTAATGGTAGGAACATTGCGGTCACGAACGAGAACAAGAAAGAGTATGTCGAATTGATGGTGAAGTGGAGGATCGAAAAGCGCATTGAGCAACAGTTCCGGGCGTTCAAGGATGGCTTCCATGAGCTTATCCCGCAGGATCTGATCAACGTGTTTGATGAGCGCGAGCTTGAGCTGTTGATTGGTGGTATTGCCGAGATCGATGTCGACGACTGGAAGAAGCACACGGATTACCGTGGTTATACCGAGTCAGACGAGGTAATCCAGTTCTTCTGGCAGACTGTTCGGTCGTGGGATGGCGAGCAGAAGTCGAGATTGCTCCAGTTCACGACCGGCACATCCCGTATCCCAGTCAACGGATTCAAGGATCTCCAGGGTAGTGATGGTCCTCGTAGATTCACGATTGAGAAGGCAGGAGAGATTACGAATCTTCCCAAGGCGCATACATGGTACGTATGAATACGGAGATGAAGACGTGGTAAGGACTTTTGCTAACAGGTTTTGTTTTCTTGTGCAGTTTCAACCGGTTGGATCTGCCACCGTACAAGTCTCTGGAGATGCTGCAGCAAAAGCTTACGATTGCTGTGGAGGAGACTATGGGTTTCGGACAAGAATAAAAGGACAAAAACAGGGGCGATTAATCATTGACAGAGGGACGAATATGGTGATATGGGATATGGTGGCATGGCTGCGATGGCTGCATGAAGGAAAGAACGGTACTGCTACACGAGTATTGGGTGGCATGCGTCGAATTTATGATAGCATCAGGTTTTTTTTTTCTTATCAATTTATCTTCCCACCCCTTTTGGTTTCTTTTTAGTTTGGTGCGAAGTTCATTGGCACCGGAGATTACTACTGTTACCTCGCCCCTCTCCGGTGCACAAGAGCTGTATATAAATGGATTGTTTGCTTGTTATTGATCCTTCAAGGAGTGAGCTTCAGCATCCTGCTACTGGTATCCGTTCAAGTGTGTTGGTATTATGGAATCAAGCAATGCCAAGTTCGTGCTTGCAACGATTACCCTGAAGACAAAGAGGAGGGCGGGTGGTTTATGTTTGCATATCAGGAACCAGGAGATGGGTTGTAAAGTTTACCGCGTACGTAGTACACTAGACATAATTTGATATCCCACTAAGGGACCCATACTATGTGCGTCATCCCGTAGGGATACCGGTACTCGCTATGTGTTACACTAAGCAGTCGATACTGACTGCAGAGCATCCTGGCTGTATAAGCTGTCTTGGTTCTGTCAACCATATCCGCTCCTTGACGTTTGACTTGCTTGTTGGAAGTTCACTTGATGGATCGAGATCCCGGTCAGACCTGACCGAGCACTTCGGAAGATGTTGCAGCTCCGGCAGTCCGGTTAATATTCGCGGCCGGCGTGGGGGTTCCTGCATTATCGCACGGCAGATAAACGGGAAATCTGGATGCATGACAGTGACATCGGGGCAAATATTCCTCTTGTCTCTCCGAACTATTGACAAATCTGTTCGGCACATTTTGTGTAACTCCGACGCTCATTTGAGGGGAACCATCTCTACTCATCACGTCAGTTTCTCCGTTGCCAACACTCGCCGCAAAAAGACAGCGCGAGGTGGTCACAATCACCAAAGCACCAGGAGCAAATGGCGCCACCAACCCCCCGCTCCCCAGGAGTCCTCTACTGGGCTCCCCGCCTCTCGCTCGGCGCCTTAGCCATCGCCTTCCTCATCCACCTCAACCACCCCGCCTCCTCCTTTTCCCTCTTCAGCCCCAACACCATCCGCAACTCCGGCTCTGCCATCACAGCAAAGACCTACTGCTACACCTCGGTTCTCACCTCCGCCGGCTCTTCTAGAGAAGCCGACTGCTTCTCCGTTTCCCCCGATGGCAGGTTTACAAAGGTGTTTCACTCGGCGGAGGATGTCTTGATTGTGGGGGATAATGATTATTTCGATGAGGATGGGGGGAACAACATGGTGGTGGAGACCAAAGCGGGACATGTCATCCCGGGCATTTGGGATGGCCATGGACATCTAGTTCAGTATGGAGAGTTTTTGCATTCGGTGGATCTGTTCGGAGCGAGCAGTGTGGAAACGGTGAGGGAGAGAGTTAAGGAGTATTTGCAGGAGAGGGAAAGGGAGGGGAGTGATGTGGGGAGTAAGGAAAACTGGTAAGTTATTGAGAGGGGTGAATGAGTGAGTGAGTGAGTGAGTGAGTAAATTAGGGATTGAATGATGGGGGTGGAGAGTACGTACTGCGTGTTGCGCGGGAGGGAAAGTGAGAGGACGGCTGGCTGACAGACTTTGATACATCATAGGGCGAGAGGTGTTGGTTGGGATCAGATGGTGTTGGGGGAGATGCCTAGTGCTGTGAGTATCTGTTATGCTTCGGAAGAGAAATAAACGAAAGGGTTGCTAACAAGTCATCAGGCCATGCTCGAGTCCGACCCAGCTCTCAAGGGTAAATACATCATGCTCGACCGAGTCGACGTGCATTGTACCTGGGTCTCGCAAGCCATCTTGGACCTTATTCCTGCCGAGTCGCTCCCGGAGGAGGTCCCCGGTGGCGAGATCATTCGGGAACCGGGCCTAGGAGTCTTCTGCGACAACGCCATGGACATCGTCACTTCACTATGGCCCAAGCCCGACGCAGAGCGCAAGAAGACCTTCCTCAAAACTGCCATGAAGGAGCTGCACAAGGTCGGTTTGGTCGGCATGAACGACGCCGGCGTGACGCCGACCGACCTGAAGGTGTATGATGAAGCCAGCCGGAACGAAGACTGGTGGACTCTCCGCGTGTACGCCATGATTGAGTGCGGCGAGCGCAATGTCTTCTGCCCGCTCGAGGCCAACTCTGTCAGAACCCAGCACGAAGACGGTATGCTCACCATCCGCAGCGTCAAGCTCTTTGCCGACGGTGCCTTAGGATCCTGGGGCAGCGCCATGATCGATCCTTACTCCGACAAACCTTCCACTCGTGGCTCCCTGCTCGTCAACGGCTCAACCCTCGAGTCTCTTGCCCGCTCCTGGTCCAACGCGGGGTACCAAGTCAACATCCACGCCATCGGCGACCTGGCCAACCGGTACGCCATCGACGCCCTCGAAGCCGCCCTCAAAGACGCCTGCAATCTTTCCGACGGAAAGACACTTAAGGACTGCCAGCAAGCCTCTCACCGCTTCCGCATCGAACACTCACAAATCATTCACCCCACCGACCAAGCCCGCATCCGTGATCTAGGCATCATCCCCTCCATCCAGCCCACGCACGCCACCTCGGACATGGCCTACGCCGAGTTACGCTTGGGCCCCGAGCGCACCGCCACCGAAGCTTACCGTATGCGCAGCTTGATTCACGAACTGGGAGTCCAGCCTGTTTTGGGGTCCGACTTCCCCGTTGAGCCGCCCAACCCGTTTGAGGGCATGTACGCGGCCGTAACGAGGAAGAACCCGCATACGGGCAAGGGAGCTGATGGTGGCGATAAGGGTTGGTATACTGATGAAGCACTGGGTCTTGAGGAGGCGCTTGCAGGCTTTACCAAGGGGGTGGCGGGCGGGATGTTTACAGAGGGGAAGACGGGTGTTATTGAAGAGGGCGCATTTGCGGATTGGGTGGTGCTTGATGAGCCGTTGGAAGTGTTGGCCGCTAGGGACAACGGGGAGGGATTGAGGAAGATTAAGGTTAGGGAAACGTGGGTTGGTGGTAGGAAAGTGTATGATCGGGAGGAGAAAGTGGCGAAGAAGGTAGTGAGTAATGGGGAGGAGGGGGTGAGGGAGGGTTTGTGAAGGAGAGAGTAAACAGCAAAGGTAATGTTGCAAACATGGATGATGTTATGTATGATGGATGCTATGACTGGATGACGTACAACGATGGTATACACGACAAGAGATATAAGGGTTGTGTGAACTAGAACGTGTTTTGGTTCTTTGTCGAATTAGACCAGATCTCTGTCCAAAGAGACTATGTCAGCGGCCCTTCACTTTCTGGTTCAACCGTCTCTCCAGCATCCCTCCCAAAAAATCAATAATCGCTTTGCCTATCCTGTTCCTGCTGTTAATCCCTCGTGCCTATCACGACGAAGAGCAATGAAGACGCTGAACACAGTCAAATATCACCAAGGAGCCGAAGACCAAACTCGTTTGCGATCTGTAGTTACAATATTGACCTGTCTTCAATCACCCATCATTAGTCATATTTCATAAGCAACAACCGCACCTTCCACACGGCACTCCCTTGGCCGCTCCTTAAGCAGCAAAAGCCTGAATCTTCTTAATCCTCTCCTTGGCCTCTTCCCTCAACTCCTTAACAATATCGCCAGCCGGCTTCTGGTCCTTTATCAGACCCACAGCAGTCCCGCTGCACATAGACATACCAGTTAGCAAACAGCATCAACAGCCTTTTTGCAAGATAAAGGAAAGAAGAGAGAAAAAAACATACGACCAAGTCACAGCCCGCGAGTTATCCCCAGAGCTCGCTGCCTCCTTGAACTTCTGGTGATTCTCTTCAAAGGGGACACCGGCCGCGTGGTCGTCGTAAGAGGCATTGCGAACCGCTCGCCCGTCGTAGACGTTGTGCCAGATTGTGTTGCTGTTGATTTGGTCGTGGAAATGGGATCTGTAATTTGGTTGTCAGTCGGCTGCTGGTGTGCAGTTCAGGGTTAAAAGGGTATGACTAACTTGACGGTGTTGAGACCACCATCGTTTGTCTCGAGGATGACCTTCCTGCGGAACTCGGGGGTGGAAGCTTCGACTGCTACGGTGAACTGAAAGGGAGGCTTGTCAGTACTTGTTTTCCCATCCAGAAGGAGGAGGAAAAGAAAAAAAAAGGGGGGGGGATCTGGTGAAGAACTTACCCTAGTACCCAATACCACACCCTCGGCGCCTATTAATCAATTTGACCAGGTAGTTAGCACATCATTACCCATCTCTTCATACTCACCCACCACTTATCCTGATCCATTTCACTTCACTTCCCCAGAGAGAACACTGAAAGAAAACTCACCTAGACCCAGCGCCCCTACAACCCCCCTCCCATCCGCCACACCTCCCGCCGCCACAACCACCACCTCTCGTTCCTTGAACTCTCTATCAAGCATATCCCTAACCTCCGGTACCAGACTCACAATCCCACTCCCTGTAGCAAGCTGATGCCCTCCCGCATCGATCCCTTGCGCAACAATCACATCTGCCCCATCCGCCACCGCCTTCCTTGCATCCTTCACCGTGCCCACTTGAAAGAATACCACGAACCCCGAAGCGTGAAGAGCCTCGATGATTTGCTTTGCTGTTCCCTTTGCGCCAGGCTCGGAAGAGGACTCGAAATCCGGGTCGTTGGCGAAGAGCCAGACTGCTTGCGGGGAGTGTTCGATCAGGATGGGCAGGACGGTGTCGGTTACGTAGGGGACGGAGATGGTGTGGGTTAGGATGAGGCCGACGCCAATGCCGGGGAGAGGGGTGAGGGGGCGGTCGGTAAGACCGAGGCGGCTGCGGGCGGAGGCGAGTTCGGTGGAGAGGGCGGTTAGGTGGGAGGAGCCGGGGCGGAAGTCGGAGCCGCCGGCGACAAAGCCTGGAAAAGGTTGCGCGGTGGTGTTAGTGCTGGGGGGTGTAGATGAGATGGGTGAGTGGTAATAAGAGAAGGGGAGACGAACCAATACCGCCGGCCTTGGATACCTCGGCCGCAAGAGTGCCGTTGGCGATGAGATACATGGGGGCGCTGATGATGACGGGGTTCTTGGTGGTGGGGAACCAGGAGTTCAGCTTCGTGAGGGCCGCTTGGGCGGATTCCTCCTTCTTGCTGCTGTGGCCTGGGAAGTGCATGTTTATTGGTATATCTTGTTGATTCTGATTTCAAGTGTCTTTGGTGTTGTTGTTATTGTTGGTGAAGGATCGTGGAACGGAGCTTTAAGTGAGGTGAGGTGCGGGGTGATGGTATGCTTATATAAATACTCCAACTCGGCGATGAGGTTCTCCGCGGAGGTTGTACTTACACCACAACTCAAAGTGGAGAAGGGTCACTCTTATATACGACAACAGCCGATCGCTTTCCGGTGGCTATGTTGAGTGACTTGCGACTTTCTCAAAAACTTGTTGTATTACTGAACGATTTCCTGATTGGGATGTTTGGTATGGGTCCGGACATGGGGTGAATTACCGAGGAGAATAGGTGATTCACACTTGCACCGTTTGTTTCCCCGCAAGGTCTCTCGGTCAAATAGTTAAACATTGACAGACGAAATCCGAACTTGGGAAGAAAAGGAAGCATGAGATCAGAAATCCTGAGTGGATATTTTATGTATATCTCCAGGATGAGGCGGCAATGCCATTCAATCAGAAAGTCGCGGTCATGGGTGAATGTATAGTACTGTCTGTTTTTGGATCAGTCATCAAAATGATCTATCTGCTAGATGGCGTTGTGGGTCTGGTAGCCCCGATCCGCTGTCTGTCTATTCAATGTTGTCCTTTGAGCTATCCAAGGCCTTTGAACAAAGCTATGTGCAACACATGAGTTGCTGTATATCGGTTGTCAAGAGCTTCAAGGCTCCCGTATCCCCTTGGCCCTTGGCATGGGCAACATACTCTCACCTGCATGATCGCATAAGCATTGGCAGCCATCAGGGCGCCTTTCCCACCATCAAGACCAACAATATCGCATTGCCGACGCACGCCACTACAAATGTCACCCACACCGCAATCTCTCCTATCACTGAAGGTGCTTGAAACTCGTGCCTCGAATTCCACAAGCACAACGCAGCGACTGCCGTGCCCAGCGAGGTGACGATCCCGACTGTCACGCCAGCATCTACCTCCATTCTCATCTTGTGGCGGCCCGTCATGATCAACATTGTCGCAATACCCATCAGCACAAACGTGACCAGGTAGCAGCCCCAAGTGCCCCAAAACAACGTTTCGTCACGATGGCGTGCAATGCGTTGTTGTTCTAGGCTTCGGTAGCCCGACTCCGGGAACTCCTCAGAAGACGCATAGCCGTAAGAGCCTCTTCTCTCGGCGCGCCAACGATCACGGCTGAAGCTGTGTGGAGGCGAGTTTGTGAAGCGATCGCTGGCGTTGTCATCGTCGATGTCGGTGTCGATGGGGGCAACGCCAGGAGGGTATGTAAAATAGCTGGGCGGCGCGAGGGTAGCGCCGTACCGGTCGGTCGACTGGGTTTGCGAGGATCCTAGTAGAGGCTGCTGTTCTGTACTTTCGTTTGCGCGTTGGTCTGGTGTTGATTCCTGACCACGCCCCATAATCTTCTTCATCGGCGACGAGATCCAGTTCATTATGCTGCTTACACCAGGGAATTTCATCTCTTCATCCGGGTTGATATAGATGGCATATTCATCGCAACGATCGTCGCCGGCTTCGCTGCCGTGGTCATATTCGTTCCAATATCCTGTCGGGGCATCATCCTCGGGAACAATGGTCACGTTAGGCGCGAGTCGTTGTTCCCCAGCGCCGGTCGGGCGGGTGGGCGTGGCGGGCTGGGTAGGTGGAGAGGAACTGCCACTGCGACTCGAATCTCTCGGCGAGGCAGAGCGTATCGTCTGTAGCAGGTTTTCGTATTGTGATTGAAGCCGGGAGAAGTCACGTTTGGTGAAGCTTTTGGGGTTCGCCAGGATGGTTTCCCTGAACCGCGAGCCGAGAGTCGCCGAGCCCGTCCATTTCCGGTACTTCTTTAGAATCTTGCGAAAGGCAACGGTGTGCGCATTGACAAAGCGTTGGAGGGCCTGGATCTCGTCACCGCATTGTAGCAATTCTTGTTCGTATCTTGCAAATTGGCGCTGTCTTTTGGTCGAAGTGCGCGTTCTCGTAGAGGCAGCGCATCGGACAATATGGGCGTGTATTTGATTGGACAAGTGTTCTAGCGACGTGTGTCAAGATGTTAGTCATTCGCGGCCGGAGTTGGGAGAATAGAGTGGCAGTGAGACGAGGCAAACATACGAAGACGGCGCGCTATTTCGTCCGCTTTGCTTGATACAAACAGGTCGACACGATCATGTTGTCGGCAAAGCTCGTCATAGAGGTCGTCTTCAAACTTTGAGAGTGCGGCGGCTTGGTGGCCTGGAATGGCAATCGCGGTTCCCTGAGACCTGGTGGTGTGCGCCTTGATGTAGTGTTTTAGCGAGTTGTAGTCGATGTTATCTGCTCGGTTAAAGTAAAAGATCAGCAGGCATTCGTTGGTGAGATGTGGCACAGTCATCAGCAAAACCGGCGGAACAAGACGGGGAAAGACATACGGATTCGCCATTGGGGGACAGACTCCCTGTCAAACTGCTCCCCAAACTTCATTCCTGGTAGATGTGGTGGGCTGTAGTGGTGGTTGTACGGGTGTAGAGACTGGCACTTGTAATGCACGTATTGCAAGAAATGTCCTTTCACAACGTCGTCGGATCCCGTCTTGGGAGTGGCTACACCCGGTGGCGTCAATGTACGAAATAAACCGGTCTGCTGGGATTTTGATGGTCTGTATCGCTCCAAAAACCTGCTTCTTCTTTGTGCCTTTGTTTTGGTTCAAGTCGACGCCAAAGGCAGTGCAAAAAAGGCCGGAATGAATCTGTAATGACGATGTTGTTGGAGGGAGGCAAGCGGTTATATGCACAGATAAAAGAGGTAGTGTACAACTGTCTGTCGGGAACCCGCACCGGCGTCTCTTGCACCAACGGCACTGTGGCTATGACGAAAGTGTGGGATAAAAGCTTTGATCGCTGGCGGAGACGGTCCGGGGGGATGGGGACTGGACAGCCCAGGGTGTTGACTGTTTGAGGTCGTGATAAGGACGACCGGGGGACCGTGTGGGCTTTGGAGAAGACGGTGAAGTTTCAACCGAGCGATCAACACAAACACTTCAGATTCGTTTCGGATGGCTGGAGACGGAGCGTCGCTAGACTTAGTTGGTAGAGTGGTCTAGAATGGCTGACCAACGGTTGACTGCCGTCAGTTGCGCTTAGTCTTTAGTGTGAACGTCGACCGAAGGCTGCGAGAACTGGCGGGGAGAAAAGTGAAAGGAGACAAAGACGAAGATGGCAGAGAAGAAAGAAAGAAACGAAGTGTAGTGTATGTGACGACAGGCCGAGCCGAAGTGAATCTGAAGAGCCGTCAAATCTGAGACAAGATAAGTAAGCTGGAGTCACAGGCTTTTGAGAAAGCCAAGGAATCAAAATCAAGAAGGTCCTGTCCATCCAATGCGAACGAGAGGAACCACCTTCCACTCGAGCTTTCTCAGTGGGTCTTTCCGCCAGGACCCAATGCAGCCGGGTCCCTCCCCTCCAGGGCAGAAAAGTCTTTGGTGGGACCTCGAGGTTTCCTGTGGGCTCTCTACACTACACTACGACGTAGCAGAAGTGGAGATGGAACCAACTGAGTTTTTGGTGTCCATCGTCTGCAACCATGTCCGTCAATGAGGTTTCCTTTTTGTTGGTTATCTTCAGGAACTTGCTTCAGTTCCCGGTCTCCCGTCTTTACCGTCCCGGAATGTGGTTTTTGATTGGTACGGTTCCTTGATAGTTCCACCCTGGTCTAGATTCATCGGCCCTGTCATAATTCAGTAAGCAGGCACGTGCTTGGGGCTGCCCGTCTCGTTGCCCGGGAAGCTACCTACCCTCGGGAACGGTTAGACCTTCAATCTCTTCCCTTCTTTGTTCGGGCAAAAGGCACGCGACCAAGTGTTGTCTGTGTGTTTACCTTATCCACAAGCGAGCGTTTGTCGAGGATGAGTCTATCACCAACTCGTTTATTATTGATCTACATATACATGTTCAAAAGTTTGTTAGCGCGAGACGTCCAACGTCTTCAGACGAGGGAGAGAACCACTGATTATGGCGCTGCTATTGGTCCAGACCACGCCAAAACCACCTCCAGGGTAACAACGATTGATCGTCTTCCACCAGGTTCCCCATACACATCCATTATGGTTGCATAACTGGCTCGTCCAGGACAAAAAGAAAAACATGGACTCCAGAACATGATGTCAACGGCATCTTGACAAGACACCTACGAGTTTGTAAGGCTGTAAACACTTGTTGGGGACCATGAATGACCATGAAGACGAAGAAATCAAGTGAAAATAACGAGAGGAAATATTATGATTCTGGTCTGGGCCGGCTGCAGTCGGTCTCTTTCATTTTAGTTATCCCAGACGAGCTTAGGTAGGTACTCAAGCATTTGCACCGTGGTCCTACCAAGAGAAAACGATCGAGTTGCCACTGGTACAACTGCAAGACGACTCCCAACAGCATGGATGGGGTGGGGCGGCGGACAGGTGCTCTTGACAAGTCATGTTGTGAAGACCTGTTGTGGGATGCAGTTTCTCCTCTCACCCTCACATACGCAGTATAGAGCCTGCCGGAAGGGAGGCAGATATGGAAAATAGAAAAGAATGAATCGGCCCGTCCGGATTTTTCACAAGGAGATCTCCTTCGCTTGACAAATTAGGTAACATCCGGCAACTCAAAAGGAATTCCCGTCCCTCCATCTCGACGTACTATCTTCCAGCTCTCTAACCAAACAGTGCGCGATTGGCAGTTACATCTTGTGAGCCAACCAAAACTTCTCTCGCGACCTCTTGTACGACTTTGGAAATGTTGCCGTTAACTTTGCCATGCTCATCTAGGTAGGTAGCAGAGATGGACGGTGTGATACGAATGGACCGAGGAACGCCACTCAAGAGACCAAGTTCATGTGTTGTACTATACGGGAGGCCACTGACACTTGATGGGAACCTCGCCGTTCACGACAGCAATGTTAGTGGTTAACAAACATCTCTACCGTGAGGTTCACATTTTCTTCCAGGCGCACATGAAAAAAAGGTCATATTGAGAGCACGCAACGCACGGCCATAGAGGCTGGGATCACCAAAGCCACCATTACCTTCACATTAGTCTTGGCAACGGATAAAGAACATGATCCAATTCCCTGACCTGAAATACGAAGGTCTCAGAGTATCACTCGCAGCTCGGCTCGGCGGGACACTTCCCGCGAGTTGCAATCAATGAAGGCTTAGACGGTCCAGACCCTAATGCAGCACGTCAACGCTGCCGTCGTATTTCGAAAGAATACCTCAAGGTCCGTCAAAATTCTCACAGGCGATATCATATACATAGGGATGTGGCTTGTGACGAAACTTCAACAAGTGTTATAACTTGCAGCATCTTTCCCCAGAGGTGCGCATATAACACCCTACATTTCTACTATGTAATAAGAGCGTTCTCTGCACGTTATCCAGACCATGAAGAAGAGCCCACTGGGTAAGTAGCCTACCTCTACAGAAAAGAGTCTGTCAACGTCCGTCGCAGAGATCTCAGTCTTATGTTGCAAAGAACATGAGAAGCATATTGTAATGTAGCTAGTATGAGGCAAACCCAGCGCTCTTCATCAAAAGGGGGGTTATCATCGATTCAACCAATCACAATTTTAGTACGATGTTAGTTACCTTTTACCATTTGAGGCAACACTTGCAGTTACGACGAAAGTGAAGCGGCGAAAGATAGACCACGAGCTGATGGGATTAGTAGAGGTAGACAGCCCAAAATCCAAGATAAGGAAGTGCTGATAACAAGCTAGGTGCCTGTGTCGAAACGGCGACTTTACCTATCCAACAGCACTGGAGATCGTTGCGTGATTGCTTACTGAGTTCCCAGTAACTTCAGAGTAACTCAATAGCGTATGCTATACTGAAAAAGGGTGATTGTGAATTCATTCCCTCTCTCAAGCTTGATCTCGAGCATCTCCTTGAGACTGCATGCACTTTGTGGTTTGTTTACTTGACATTGTCATCCGATTATAAGTGTTAAGGCAACCTCGTCTTATAGCGGTGCACCGCCCTGAAGCTTAACAACAAGAGAGGTGGGACCTACTTCCATTTCCAGAGAGCAGAATCACCCATCATTGGTCAATTCATAACCAGCCCCACAAGCTGGTGCGGGGACGCCTGCCTCCACGCTTCGTCGTTTCCTGGACCTTGGAGAGCGCTATGGCAGAAAAAATTTTGGTCCATCAATATCGCCGGCTGGCAACCAAACATCGCCAGGTCGAACTTTTTTTGTTTTGGTACGGGCAACGGCAATCACCGACGCCCTGCCATTTCTTAGTCAAGCGTCCATATTGAACCCTCAAGTCAGACACTTGTATGACAAGGCCAGCCCCGATACCCTAGCCTTGATTGATCTTCTCACAGCATCAGTCCAACCCTACCTAAAAAAAACAGACATGGCAGCTGGCAGCATAACCTCTTCCGTAACCTCGACATCCCAAACAATCACCCACGACCCCTCCACACACAACAGCGTCATGGCCGCTACCCTCGCCGCATCGTCGAGCGGCAGTACCTCTTCGTCGACAATTGCCAACAACCCCGTCGTCGCCTCCTTCCTCTCGGCCCTGGCCGACGAGTCCAACCGCCACGTCTTCCTGCAGCCGCCCTCGACCCTTCCCGCCGGATCCCTCCTGCTCGCCAAGGAGACCCTCGACGCGCTCGCCTCCCAGGTCAGTGACCACCAGCAGGCAAAGTTGAAAGAGATCGCGGCCACCATCGGTGGAAAGAAGCGCAAGCGTGAGGCTGGCTATGACAAGAATGCCGTGCTCAAGATTCGCAAGCTGCACGTCGACGACGGCTTCGAGACGGAGCAGATTTGGCAGCAGGCCAAGAAAATTATTGCCAGCGCCACAAAGGAGGCTGGCGATGTGCTGAAGGAGCTGGAGGAGAACGGGATTGTGGGCACCGGTGAGGAACAAGAGAAGACCATTGAATTTGGAGAGGATGGGTTTGAGCTTGGTTCTGATGAGGAGGAGGACGACGACGAGGAGGATGCTGATAGCGAATCAGGTTCTGGCTCTGAAGGAGAAGAGGAGGAGGAAGATGATGAAGAAGAATTAGAAGGAGAAGAGGGCAGCGAGATCGACGACGATGAAGAAGTCGAGATCGATGGCGAAGAGGTTGAATTCTCGGACGCAGACGGAGAAGGAGAGTTTGATGAGGAGGAGGAAGAAGAAGAAGAAGAAAAGGAGGAGGAGGATGCGCCAGAACTTGTCGAGGACCCCAACGGCCTCAACGACGGCTTCTTCTCAATAGACGACTTCAACAGGCAGACACAGTTGTGGGAGGACGCGGATGCCCGCGCGGACCCCAACGTCGATGCCGACAGCGACGACGAACAGCTAGACTGGCACGCCGATCCTTTCGCGACAAAGCCAAAAGCAAAGAAGGGCAAGAGCGACAAGAAGAAGGACGAAGACCAGGATGAGGACGACGTCGACATGGGCGATGAATCCGAAGACGACGAGGCTCTCGAGGCTGCTGCCGCCGCCCACGCCAAGAAACTCAAGGGCAAGAAGAACGTGGAGCAGCTCGAGGACGATGGCGACGATCTCGGCCTGACAGATGGTGTTCTCGGTATGGACATGGACCTTACCGCCAACGACATTTACTACAAGGACTTCTTCGCGCCACCTCAAAAGAAGAAGACCGGCAACCAAAGGAAAGGAGGCTATTTCCCCAAGAAACTTGAGCAGCCAGATGAGGCCGATATGGAGAGAGCCGAGAATGATGTGCGCCGCGATCTCTTCGACGACATCTCGGAGAATGAAGATGAGGATAAGCTCTCGGATCTTGATGCTGGTGATCCGAGATCTCGTCGGTCCGCCCACGAGCGCAGACAAGCCAAGATTGCCGAGGAGATCCGCAGGCTCGAGTCTGAGCTAGTTGCCAAGCGCGCCTGGACTCTGTCTGGTGAGGCTTCCGCGCAAGCTCGTCCCATGAACTCGCTCCTGGAGGAAGACCTCGAGTTTGAGCATGTCGGAAAGCCTGTCCCCGTCATTACCGAGGAGGTTTCCGAGACGATCGAGGCGCTCATCAAACGCCGCATTCTTGCCAACGAGTTCGACGAGGTTCTCAGGAGACGTCCTGACACCCTCAATAACCCCAACAACGCGCGCCGCGGTCTCGTTGAGATCGACGACACCAAGGGCAAGCAGTCTCTCGCCGAGATCTACGAGGAGGAGCACATCAAGAAGGCCAACCCGGACGAGTACGTCAGCGCTTCGGACGAGAAGCTCACGCGCGACGAGGCCGAGATCAAGAACATGTGGAAGGACATTTGCGCCAAGCTCGACGCCCTCAGCAGCTGGCACTACAAGCCTAAACCCGCCGCACCCACCATCAGCGTTGTCACCGACGTCGCCACCGTCGCCATGGAGGACGCCATGCCCACCACGGCCCAGGGTGTGTCGGGTGGCGAGAGCACGCTCGCGCCCCAGGAGGTGTACGCCCCCGGCAAGGACTCAGTCGAGAAGGGCGAGGTCGTGGCCAAGAGCGGCCTGCCGATTGCCAAGGAGGAGATGAGCCGAGAGGAGAAGGCTAGGAGACGCAGACGCGAGAAGGAGCGCATCCGCAAGGCCGGCGGCCTGGATGCGAACAAGAACATCAGCAAGGGTGCCCAGGAACGCAAGGAGACGATGAGCCAGCTCAAGAAGGGCGGTGTCAAGGTTATTAACCGGAAGGGCGAGACGGTTGGGTTGGATGGCAAGAAGATCGCGGAGCAGAAGGGTCCTACGTCGAGTGGTGCCTTCAAGCTTTAAAGATCGGGTTGTTAGATGAGGGATAGATGTAGGAAGAAGATGGATGATACCCTGATGGGTTGGACGGGTGGGCAGTCTTGGCTAAGGGCGATCTGTAAAGGTCTTTTTCTTTTGTATGGAATAGGTACATAATTGGGAGTTCAAAAACCATGCATGAGTTTGTTTTTCATCGGCCGTCAGCCGGTATACAATGCTCAACTGTTCCCGTTCAACATTGTCGAAGATGATTCTTGTGTGCCTAATATTCTGGAGTCAGTACAACAACTAATCCTGGCCCTCTCCAACCTCATTGCTCTATTTCCCCTCATGCTTTCCTATCCGTCAATATTCTCCGTGTGATCTTTCCTCCAATTCGGTCCAGATCATAGCGACTTATAATTTGGTACCTACCTCTACCTCCACCGGTCTGTAAAGTGAAAAATGCACAAACAGTCTAGCTGTCCATCCTCGGCTAAATTGGTAACTCTCCATTTTCATTACATCTCATCAGTATTTGGGATAACCTGCCCCTATTACTAGCTTGCCGTTTATCCAAAAAAAAAAAAAAAAAAAAAAAAAAAAAAAGGAAACCTTCCCTCTACCTTGCTCAAGGCTATCTTCGCCCCGGTTCCTTGGGTTTTGATTGATTAAGAAGAAGTGAAGAGAGAAGTGAAGAGAAACGTGAATGAAGTGAAAAGGGGATAACCAGAGGCTGAACAGACCATAAAGAGATAGTTAAGCATGTTGTAGACTACCTCTTATTCTGTTTGAAACCGTCTTCTTCGTCCGCCTCAATAAGACCTAGTGCCAGACGAACTGTCCAGACCGTGTTTGGTATCATTCTACATCTCTTATCCGCGTCCACCAGTACTATCCTCCACTGGGATTTTGATTTAGTTTGTCCATTTCTGGATTTATAAGCATATACCCAAGACTAAGGATGGAGCAATCATATAGATACCCTAGTTCTGGGGAACATCTCGTGAGCCCTTGACTTCTCGAAGACGGTCCGGAGATGTAAATATATAGCCATATACAACAGACCATTTGCAGTCCCCTCTTGATTATGATGACTTGGTTGGCGAGGGCCAAGGACATATATGTCACGAAAATCTCTCCTTGTTTTCATAGCAAGGATTGGCTACTTGAGTCTCTCATGAGAACTTTACAGTCGAGCGATGGGTCGTTTTCTCGCCCTCGTCAGACTTGCCAGATGAACATATAAACGAATAAAGGAGAAAAAGCAAGACGCAAACTTTGAGCATGATACATCTTGTCTAATTCCCACTGAAGTTCCTTCTTGTGAGCCGCTGTTCTCGAGCTCTTCCGTCCGTCCACCAAATCTAACCGTGCTGTCTTTCCGGTTTTTACCACCCGTCAATCTTCTCAATTCGTCGACCCCTTCTTCGCGCTACCACTCACCCCAAACTTCGTAACCCCCCATGACCACGACAAGCAGGTGCCAAGCAGTAGTAACGCTCTCTACTTGCGATACCACATCCTCGTAATCTTCGTATTCCGCATCTTCCTCTGCAACTGGAAAATGCCATACATGAGCGCTTCACTAGTAGGCGGGCATCCCGGGACGTAGATATCAACAGGGACAATCCGGTCGCAGCCGCGCACGACGCTGTACGAGTAGTGGTAGTAGCCGCCGCCGTTGGCGCACGAGCCCATGCTGATGACCCAACGCGGATCGGGCATCTGGTCGTACACCTGGCGCAGGGCGGGCGCCATCTTGTTGGTCAGGGTGCCCGCCACAATCATCACATCCGACTGGCGGGGCGAGGCACGGAAGATGATGCCCAAACGATCTTGATCGTACCGCGGGGTTGAGAGGTGCATCATCTCGACGGCACAGCAGGCGAGGCCGAAGGTCATGGGCCAGAGAGAGGATTGGCGGGCCCAGTTGACGATGCTGTCGAGGGTTGTGCTATATTTGAGTGTGTGTTAGTGGCATGTCCTTGTTGCTGTGTTGTTGTGGAGAGGGCATAGGGGATATATCCTTGTCCGGATGTCAAGAGCGGATGTGGAGTTCGTGGAGCCCTCAAAACGTGTAACGTACAGAGCATATTGAACGGCGCCCTTGGTGCCCTCCTGGCTGGGAAGAGGAACCTCTCTGCGCTCGCGCCTGGCGATGCCGTGCTGTGCGCCCGCAGGGGCGACGGCACCCGTGGCGTCCTTGCGGGAGGACGAGGAGATGGAAGCGACAGCGGCCGCGCGGAAGGGGACGATTTGGGCAGTCGGCCGGGCTGTGGATAGTTGGTTTATCGTCAGCTGGAGTTCGTCGCCGTGGGGATTTCGTGATGGAGCTGTCGAATGACTCGCGCGCTGAGTCTCCGTCGCATACAGAAAACAAAACACAGGCATCACCCACCTCTAAGAGCCATTGAGGCGCCTGTCCTCACAGAGGACAACATGTTGGAAATATCAATTGTCGCAATAGGAGCGAGGTCTAGGTACCTGGGGAAAGGAGCGAGAGCGAAGAGGGTCCGGAACGGGGCTCGCAATGATAAGTAGTAAGTATCGACGTCGTCCGTCCCACTCTGCGGTTACACAGCGAGCCTCCGACTCCCCTCAGCGACGGGACTTCAGTTAGTTACTTACAGTGATGCTGCGGCTTAGCCAAGTTATCCCGAGCATTTGCCTCCATAAAGTGACCCACTTTGTGGCGTCGAATAAGGCTGGGGATTTGAGGATTGAAAAGAGCTCGCTTTCCATTGGTCAAAGCATGATTTCTCTTTCTGGGGAAGTTGGAGCAACAGGGGAACTCCAAAGGGCTTCTGGGAAGGACTCCTACTCGTCCCCTTCCGCGCTGGATGACCATGTCGTTTTAAATCCGTGCATCTCGAATTCTCGCGGTAATCTGCATTGAGCGCAGTGCATCTGATATATTTTGCCAAATCTTGATAAGGTCATCCTCACCCTGGAGTGTTGGCAGGGAGACACGCCTATCACTGTCCTTGGGTTCCTGATTGAGACTAAAAGTAGTGCCATCCCTGTCTCAATGTTTTGTTTAAATACGCTAAGGAGTGCCAAGATGTGGTGATAGCTTCATTGTTACATCTATATAGCTTCCCACAGAGGACCATAATGCTATTGATCGCAGCACCCACTGATGATGAAACACAACCAAGGAAAAAAGTTAAAAAAAAAAAAAAAAAAAAAGTTAACAAAAAAAGAGAGGACAAGAGCTGGAATCGAACGGCTGACGTCACGTTCAACTGGAAGGGAGTAGAAGAGCCCTATTTGCGTAGCCGGAAGACGCCAGCTTACAGTGCTTCCAGGGAGGTTCTCCCCCGCCATTTAGATCCCCGTTGGGTCACCTACGGCGGCGAGGGCCCCCCCCCAGCATGTGGTGCACTACCCTCCTTGTGCAAAGAGAGCTCAGCGCACCACACCGCTCGACCACGCAGCCACTTGTCAGGTGGTTGGATACTTATCAACTTGAGGTCCTTTATGAACCCCAAGCTGAGGTCCCGCGTGCATGCATTCTGGGGTTTGAAGACAAGTGGTATTTCCATAGCCTCAGTGGTCAAAGAGCTGCTGTAATCTATCGACAACATGGCAAACGATACAGAAAACGCGCGCCAACACCTTCCTCCTGGTTTTCCCTCCCGCCCAATAACGCCTGCGAACAACAATCTGGTCGTGATATCGCATCAGCCTAGTTAAAAAAAAAAGAAGAGAAAAAGAGGGATACCAGCTATCTCTTAAAGATCCTAGGTATGGTCGAAAACAAAAGGCCCCCAGCTGGCCATCATCTGTCCGGCCAAGACTCAAGCCATTCTCTTGTCCGTGTCAGCCGACGCGTTTTCGCCAAGCTCGGGGTTGAGATAATTGGCGTCTTCGGCAGCCTCGTAGTCGGCAATAAGGTCCATGACGACCTCCCTGGCTTCGTCAAACTCGTTGAGGTTTTCAGAAAACGGCGCCGTCTTTTTGTAGGCTTCCATAAAGGCGTTGCGCTTCCGCATACCATCGTACTGCCTAACAATACGCTTGAAAAGCTGTGTGAAGAAATGTCAGTTTGATCATCTATCTAGCCAACACAGCAGCAGTTGACGTACCGTAGCAATACTAGTATGGTTTGCCAACATCAAACCACTGACACGATGTGCCATAGTCACGTAGGGACTCCTCTTGGTCAGTGCCACCTGGATGCTAGCGGGACCCCAGGGAATGAATGTAGCAAGACGACGTTCCCTAATACGGAGCAGACTCTTGTGCACATCGGTTGGGTCCACGTCGCCCTGGATGACGTTCAGGATGGAAATGTAGCAGCTCTTCTTGCCGGGTACAGTAGACACCATGCGATTCTTGGGCTGCAGCAATCGTCGCATGACGTCGAGAACCGTCGTTTTGCGCACCGTCTTTGCCTGCTCTACCTGGTCGCCAGTGAAGGGCGTGTACGACGTCATCAAGAAGTGGCATCGAGGAGTCGGAATCAAGGACGCGAGAATGCTGACCAGGTCGTTGTGCATGTAGCCGGGGTATCGAAGGGTGGTTGTGCTGGCAGACATGACGGTCGATACGAGCTGGTTCGTCTGTTGGAAGGATGGCTCTTGTACGTGTAGTCTGTCGGCGGCAATGTGTGACAAGGCGCCGTTGTCAAGCACCACTACCGAGTCGGCGTTTTGCGTTAACCTCCTCATGGCAAGTAAACTGTTGTAGGGGTGCACGACAACATCGCCGGCGCTGGTCGTGTCGGGAAATACCGAATATGTCTGGATGATCTTCTTGGGGAAGCGGTCGTTCAGTCGCTCGAGTAGGAAAGAGCCCAGACCTGATCCTGTGCCGCCGGCGATGGAGTGTAACATCATGAAGCCCTCGAGGGAGTCGCTGCCGTCGGCTTCGCGCTCAATCATCTCCATGATCTCCTCATGTACTTGCTCGCCTGTTTGGTAACCATCACCCCAGTTGTTGCCCGCACCAAGACCGCTCTTGCCCACGTAGAAGTTTTCTGGGTTGTATATGTTCCGGTATGGTCCGGTCTGGATGGTATTGATGACTCTGGGTTCGAGATCGATCAGGATGGACCGGGGAATGTATCGCGTATCGTCGCTCTGGTAAAAAAAGACATCTTTACGGTCGCCGCCTTCGGTCGCAAAGTCCTCGATGGTTCCGTCTTGGCTGATGCCATGCTCCAGACAAAGCTGCTGCCAGAACTGGCTTCCGACTTGAGAATGTTAGAAGAAACTGCGCGTCCAGCTGCCGGATGTCGAGGCGCAAGACTGGGTGAAGGTCGACTGCCTCGTCGGGTTGAATCGGGCACTCACTGCTGTTGCCGCACTGGCCGGCCTGGATGGTTATTATCTCTCTGTTTGCTGGTTAGTCACGATATGTTAGGTGCTGGGATGAGGGACGCGTACCTGGGCATGGTGGTGGCATTAACGAGGCGCGAGACCTCTAGGCGGAAATTGTTGCAATTGGGACAAAAGCGGAGGGAACATCGGTAAACATACCTAAGGACGTCAGCAGAGCACGCTTGGTAGTTCCCCACATTGCAGCACGTTGCCCACCGGCCACCGCTACTACGCTAAGATTCCCGCGTCGACGCGACAGAAACGGGAGGAGATGGAACCTAGCTGCCGTGCCCCTGCGAACGCTCCAAGGGAAATCACCTTCCAAAGGCTACAGTGACGCCCGCTGTCAGCTGCTAGCAGCATGATCGGAGAGGGGCACCTAAGACATCCAATGATCCCTCCTCTCCATCCACCTATCTCGTGGCTGGCTCCCGTCGGCTGGATCTAGCAGTTCCAGGACCCGGGATTGCTAACCCTGTCGGGTATAGCTTCTGTAATTCGTTAAGGGCCGTCCATGCCTGCATGTCCAGGCACTCCAACCTAAAATGACAAAACCCCATTTTCCAGCAGGGCAGTCCAGGTGCGACGGGGGCCTCCCTCAGCGCCCTTCCACTTGGTTACTGTAGCGGAGTATTGCCCTGCGCTACCTTGCACCAACGTGACGGGACGGGATCCTTCGTCTCACCACTTTGACAAACAGGGCACCCGACACACGTAGGCAGGCGTCTTGCACGTTTTACCCCTCCACATGACGGGGAACGTTGACGTAGAACGAAGAGAGGTGACGGTCAAGAGATCAGACAGAATCCTGAGGTAGAGAGAGTAGTTGACCGAATCAAAAACAAAAAAAACTATTGCTCTTGGTTCACTCATTCAACTGGACCTTACTACGCACAGGTACAACAGACAGTTACCGTACCGGACGATACAGGTAACAGTAACAGACGAGCACGGCCAATAAACAACAACTTCCAAGTTTGACCTCTCTCCTGCCCCTTTTTGCGTCTACCTTTTCCTTGTACGGGGATGCCCGCTGTGTACTAGTAGAGTACTATTCCAAGGGTTTACACCTTGCTTCAATCTCCAACGTCACCTCATCTTGGTTCAACTTCTCTACTTCGACCTCCCCCTAAAACCGACTGTATCTGCCAACTTCACCTTGGGAGGTACTTCATACTGTTCAAGGTAGCCACGCCACCGTCTCCATCTTCTTTCACCGACCTTGTTGGCCCGATTGGAACCACTCTGCCACTCTTCTCCCGGTCGTTGGCTCGTTCCGATTAGCAATTCCGATTATTCAAAAGTTGACCGCCGTCTTCGA
Source organism: Neurospora tetrasperma FGSC 2508 (assembly GCF_000213175.1). Lineage (NCBI taxonomy): Eukaryota > Fungi > Ascomycota > Sordariomycetes > Sordariales > Sordariaceae > Neurospora > Neurospora tetrasperma. Next base: position 2,291,298 of record NW_009799104.1, on the reverse strand, counting down.
GCCCCTGGAGAGTCAACCCGCTTTCCTCGAGCGTGACCATTTTTACCGTTACTTGTGAGCCGCGGCATGTTTCGCTACCGAGGATCCTACCCCTTCTTCCTTCAAGATACTGTCCACATCTCCCAGCATCAAGGCCAAGAACAACAACAGCAACAGCAACAGCAACAGCATACTTCACCAGTCCCCCGGTAGGCTGACCAACCGTCAACCGCCCATCTTCTGCCATGGCCGACCCGACCCGATCCAGTTCGGCCAGTCTGCCTGTGCCAACACAGTCGCGCAAAGAGAGTGTTCTGCAATCAGGGACCCTCGAGGAACTACCGACAATCACCCAGGCCCAAGTGTTTGGCGTTCCGTCGCCCATCGGCTCCGACCAGTTCGACTTCGCCACTAAGGCGAGCTCTCCAAAGACACCGAGAGCTAACGAAAGCCCGTCCGCCTCGGACTACCTGAACGGAGGCCAGGCACACAACGACGGTGTCTCCCCCGTACCCGATCAAGACCCACCCGCCTGGCTACCGCTCCAAGATGTCAACCAAACCACTACTCGCTCCTCCGTGCCCTCGACCCTTCCCACAGCTGGCACAGGCCCTTCCGATGTGCCCTACTCCGAGCGCAGCGTACAGTTTGCCAACAACGATGTCGTTCTCGAACCCCCACCCGTCATACACCACGAGCGCCATGCCTCATGGGACACCAAAGATACCATGAACAGGATTCGAGGGTCCAGCTTCATGACCAAGTTGAAGGAGCTCGCCGGCCCCAGCACCTCGCAGACCTTCAAGTCTCCAAGCTACCCTCCCGAGATTAACTCTACAGCTAGCTCCCCAACCGTGTCACGCCATCGTCAAGCCCGGTCAGTTGACGACCGCAGCGACGAAGACGCCGACGCAGAGGAGACTGCCGATGAGAGGGTGGGGGAGTCACAGATTCGACAAAAGAAAAAGCGACGGATTCGACGACCAAAGTTCGAATCGTTCTCGACCCCCAACACGCCTCGAATCGAGCAAGAGCCGACTACGCCCGGTGGACATGCCCGCTTCGCCTTTATTCGCCGTTCCACGTTCTCAGATATTGGAGACCGTGGAGGCCTTTCCGAGGGCGAAGGTAGGGATCATATTGCCAGACAGCGCATCAACAGAAGGACGAATCTGTGGATGTCGAATCGGCCGGATGGTGAGGGCGACGAACTCGAATCTCCCAGTAGGATCGGTCAGCATCTTCGGCGCTTCTCCAACCTCGGCGGCGGGGTTTCTGACGGTGATGCCACTCCGAGGAGACCCTTTTTCGGCACGGACAGGGCTGCAACTTTTGGTGCTCAGAAATGGCGTCAAGTCAAGAGCACATTGCGGCTGTTGCGACAGAAGAGGGACGACCAATACGACTATTTCAAATCTGCCGAGCTCATGGCCGAGCTTACCGCAGTTACCCCGGCTGTCTTGATGTTTGCCAGCATGATCCAGCGCGACGAACATGGAAACAAAAGAATACCCGTCCTTCTGGAACAGCTAAGACTCCGAATCAAGGACAGTGCGCCTCTTCCCGGCAAGGATAGCGAGAGACATGTGCTCTTTACCATTGAGCTTGAGTACGGAAGCGGTCCCAGCCAGATGAAGTGGACGGTCAAACGTCACATAAAGGAGATCATGAACCTCCACTTCAAATACAAGATCAACCCCCCTAAAGACAAGCTGTTGATACATCGGCCAGAGGGCGGTGTTCGGCCCAAACAGCCAAATTTCCCCATCTCGGCTTTCCCTTATTTGCGCGCAGTAAGAGGCTTGGAGGACGACGAGGAACAAGAACCACTTGACCCCCCTCGTATAGTCGAAGATCCCGCCGGCGAGGCCACTGCTGGGGAAACAGCTGTTGAGGGCACTGATGTTGATGAAAATGGCAGGCCGCAGGTACGGAAAAAGAAGTCTCGCATGGGTGCTTTTGGTGGGCGCCGCAAGAACTCGACCATAGGCTCAAAGGGTGATCTGAATCAAATAGCTCTTGACGCCGCCGCCAAGAAGAAAAAGTATATCGAACAGCAGCAAAGAATCTTGGAAAAGTATCTGCAAGAGATGGTTCGTTGGCTCATGTTCCGGGCAGACAGTAACCGACTTTGTCGATTTTTGGAGCTTTCTGCTCTTGGAGTTCGCCTTGCTGCCGAGGGAAGTTATCACGGCAAGGAATGTTACCTCCACATCCAATCCTCCAAAGGGCTCGATTTTCGGCGGGTCCTGACACCGGGCAAGGTTATTGCTAGGCACAGCAAGAAGTGGTTCCTTGTTCGTCAGAGTTATATCGTCTGTGTCGAATCGCCGGAAAACATGAACATCTACGATGTTTATCTGGTTGACCCCAAATTCAACATTGTTTCTAAGAAGGACAAGAACAAGCACCTCACAGCAAACGGCAATGAAAATGAGGAAGACCTCGAGAATTTCGACCCGACCACGGCCAAGAAGTCCAAGTCCTCCAATCACCATACACTCAAGATCGTGTCATCCGAGAGGAAGATCAAGCTCTTCTCCTCCAGCCAGCATCTGATACAGCAGTTCGAGGAATCCATTTTGGAGATGCTCAAAACTACACCATGGCATCAGCGGAATCGCTTTGGAAGCTATGCGCCTGTTCGAACTGGCGTGTTCGCCCAATGGCTGGTCGACGGTCGGGACTACATGTGGAACGTCTCAAGAGCCATCAGTATGGCCAAGGACGTTATCTACATTCACGACTGGTGGCTGAGCCCAGAATTGTACATGAGGCGGCCCGCTTGTATCAGTCAGAAATGGCGTCTCGATCGTCTACTCCAGAGAAAGGCACAGGAAGGTGTCAAGATTTTTGTCATTGTCTATCGAAATGTCGAAGCCGCAGTTCCCATTGACTCGGAGTACACCAAGTTTTCCCTGCTGAACCTCCATCCTAACATTTTTGTTCAAAGATCACCTAACCAGTTCAAGAAGAACCAGTTCTTTTTCGCTCACCATGAAAAGCTGGTTATTGTCGACCACGACATTGCATTTGTGGGCGGCATCGATCTGTGTTTCGGCCGATGGGACACGCCGCAGCATCCAGTGACCGATGACAAACCCACTGGATTCGAGCCTGATTCGTACAACCTACCCAAGGATGCAGAGCATTGTCAAATGTTCCCAGGAAAGGATTACTCGAATCCTCGTGTCCAGGACTTTGTCAGGCTCCATGAGCCATATGAGGAGATGTATGACCGGTCCAAGGTTCCCCGAATGCCGTGGCATGATATCGCCATGCAGGTTGTTGGCCAGCCAGCCAGAGATCTTACCCGCCACTTCGTTCAGAGATGGAATTATGTGAGACGTGGCCGGAAGCCAACGAGGCCTACACCATTCTTGCTGCCACCTCCTGACTGCAGCAGAGAGGAACTCGAGGCCGCAGGCCTGAATGGAACTTGCGAGGTACAAATGCTCCGTTCAGCATCCACGTGGTCGATCGGTATCGATGAAACCGAACACAGCATCCAGTCAGCATATGTCAAGATGATCGAAGAGTCTGATCACTTTGTCTACATGGAGAACCAGTTCTTCGTGACCAGCACAGAAACATTGAACGTGAAAATCGTCAATCATATCGGCGATGCTCTGGTTGAGCGCGCTATCCGTGCGCACGAAAAGGGCGAGGACTGGCGCGCAGTCATTATTATTCCCCTGATGCCGGGTTTCCAAAATGAGGTCAATGACCAGGACGGAACCAGTGTTCGCTTGATTCTCCAATGTCAGTATCGGAGTATCTGCCGCGGAGAACACTCCATCTTTGGCCGTCTTCGGGCTGCCGGCATCAACCCGGAGGACTACATCCAGTTCTTCAGTTTGCGTCAATGGGGTAAACTCAAGAACAACTCTCTGACGACCGAACAACTCTATATCCACGCCAAGTGTATCATTGTCGATGACCGTATTGCCTTGATCGGATCAGCCAATATCAATGAGCGGTCTATGCTTGGCAATCGTGATTCGGAATGCGCGGCCGTTGTTCGTGATACTGACATGATCTGGTCTACCATGGGTGGGAAGCCTTACCAGGTTGGCCGTTTTGCTCACACCCTGCGTCTCCGACTGATGAGGGAACACTTGGGCTTGGATGTCGATGAGATCCAAGAGGAAGAACGTCAAGCAGAGCTTGACGAGGCCGAGGCAAGAGCTGAGATGGAACAACGCACGGAACACCACATGGAGCACCCGAACTTGGAACATCGCGATTTCACTGACGACTCGGAAGATTCCATGGTCCCAGAAAGCTCGTCCAGGAGACGGAGGTCATCTCATATGTCGTCTCATATTCTACCTAGCACGCCGCCGCCGCCGCAACTCCCTCGTCATAGAGCGCATAGTTTCAATCATGACGTTGAAATGCAGGAACTCCCAAGGCCAGACTCTAAGGGCAAATCCGTTGCCGGCAGAGAAGACCAGGAGCATGTGCATACCGGTGAAAGGCACAGGAGGGATGTGGAAGGATTGGGTCCTGATCATTGGAAGCTTGCTCAAATGCAAGGTATTGATGAGGGCAGAGACTCTGTCGTGGTGAATGGCCGTGAAGTGCTGGTTCACGACATCTCTGCGGAGGGCAAGGGTACGCTGGACAGCCCGCATGAGTCTCATGAGCTTCGCACCCGGCCTCATGATGCTGCGTCTCTTTCTGAAAGCATCGGCAATGAGCACATTCCGCCAATGCCACCGTTTAACAGACGGACTACGGAGCAGCTTGGTCTTCCCAGAGCCAATCAGTTGCCTGTCCTGCCTGTTGTTGACGATACTGATATTGGTGGACCGCCTGTTCAGATTACAGCAAACGGGACACTGTCTCACAGCCAGATCGCCATGAACATTGAGCTGGCCAACATTGACAAAGACTGCATGCGTGATCCTCTTAATCCAAGTTTCTATGAGGATGTTTGGTCTCGTGTTGCTGAGAACAACACCAAGATCTACCGCCGCGTCTTCCATGTCATGCCCGATTCTGCAGTAACGAACTGGGCCGAGTACAAGGAGTTCAAGGCTAACGAGCGGGAGTTCAAGAAGCAGTTTGAAGGTGGCAAGGCAAGCGAGGAAGTCAATGAGAAGAACGGAGTGGCCACTGAGCATGCGCAAACCAGTGCTGGAGTCGGTATCAGCGCACCGGGCCCAGCTCAACTCACCAAGAGCTTGACGGAGAAGCTGGTCACTCCTGTCTCCAAGCTCAGCGGCGGTGGTGACAAGGGAGCTCGGGAACGCACAGGCTCGACTACTACGTTGGACGAGAAGGGGGCCAAGAAGGACCACACGCGCAAGGCTCAGACCTTCCCACTCGATGCTGAGAAGGGTGCGATGTTGACGGCGTCGCAGAACCCCGGCGAACGCCCACCCACAGCAACACCCAAAGACAGCGCTGATTCGAACCACGATGATACCAGGGCGTCTGGAGACTTCCTGAGCGCTAGTATCACCAACAAGGAGCGACACGCCACCTTCTCCAACAACCAAGATCCTAACCCTCCCCCAACCTCAGCCAGCGGCGGCTCCACCACCACCATGGCCGACAACAGTAATGCAACCCCCAACATCGCCAACGGCAACGGCGCCGCAGTATCCTCCGACAACACAGCAACCGCATCCGCCATGGGCATTAATGGTGCTAGTGTCAAACCAGCCGCATCCACCAGGCAGCAGCGTCGTAGGGCGAACACTGGCCGTAGTAAACGCGGGTATAATCCATTTGATGCTCAGACTCTAAACCCGGCAGAGGCCGAGGAGACGCTCAGGTTGACCCAGGGAACGCTGGTCCAGTTTCCTTATGACTGGCTGGTCACGGAGGAGAATAACGGGAATTGGTTGTTCCAGGTTGACCAAGTGGCGCCGTTGCAGATTTAGTAAGTTTTTTTCTCTTTTTCCTCTTTTTTTTTTTTTTCCTCCGAAAACGACTTGTATAAGTGCAGTTAGGATGGGTGCTAATCACAGTGTTTCATTAGTAACTAAATATGCTTGTCTGCTGCGTTGTTCCACGGTTGTGGGCTTCACATACCTGCGTCATCCTGTTCTACCCCCTTCGCCCACCTTTTCCCTACGGCCATATTTCACCCTTGCTTTACCCATCTTCGCAAACAACATGGAATCGGAGGGGCGGAAGATAAAGACTCATCATATGTAGTGACATTCAAATATTCATGGCAAGGCGTTGTTGGGTTGGCGGGTTACATACATATTAGCATTCGGTGGCAACCTCTTGCTTTTCTCGAGTCATTCTTCCTCGTCAGCCATTTATTACTATCATCTTTATCAAGTTTTCAGGACGAGCGAACGCCGGCAGTATGTAGAGGTATGTCCTTTAATCATAGCATGCAGAATACTTGGTACCTGGGCATTTTATTTCTATTTTTGTTTTTTTGTTTTTTTCATTTTACCTTCTTTGTTATATATACCTAGTTAGTTATTTGTCTGATAGGACACGGACTTCTTTTTTTGGCTATACATCTCTTACCTCTTTGAATCCACAGCTGGTATATGCAAGTAGGCTCGCAGGTATTCTCAAAGCTTTTATTCATCATTTTGCCGTAACTAATATACCTTTAGGCTTAGGTTTACTTCAACGCTTTGTTCCCAGCCTGACCAGCCAACCTTTTGCTCATAACCGCCAAGCAAATGAAAGCCGAGCCAAGACGACCCAAAAAGCTTATGGAACTATCTATCGACTTAGAGCCCCCAAGTAACCATCCCAGATCTTCCCATCAAAGCTCAATATCAATGCCCAGATCCATGGCACCAATAATCTCATCGTCCATCAGGGGCGCCGAAATGACCGGCAAGCCGTTCTTCTTCTGTTGCAGCCTGTGCTGCTCCTGCAACTTTGCAATATGCGGCAATACTCCGTTGCTGTTCTTGGACTCGCTCTTGGACGGCGTGTCCGGCGTGGGGGTTCCCGCCTTGGACGGACTAGGCGTGGCCTTCTCAGACGAGTCGTGCACGAACTTGGGCCTGGTAATGAGCCTGCGACTCATGTCCTCCTGAACGGCCTCGCCACGCTCAATCTTCCTCTCGATTTGACGAGCCTTGGCGCGCTCGCGAAGCTGAGCCTTGCGGACCTCTTCGGCATTGCGCCGGCGGTTCTCCATGTTTTTGAGCGCCAGCTTCTCCTGCTGGGTCAGCTCCTTCTTGCCGTCTTTCTTGGTGAGGGAGGTACGGAAGGCAAGGCGGGGCACCTCGAGTTTCTCGAGACGCTCCTGGTAACGGGCGATGGCGGCCTCGTCGTTGGCCTGGCGAGCGATGTCGAGCTGCTTCTTGAGGTATTCGCGTTGGGCACCAGAAAATTTGGCCTGCAGGGCGTTCTGACGCTTGAGCTTGTCCGAGAGCTCCTGCTCGGTCCACGTACGCTGGACGAGGCGGTTGATGTCATTGATCTTGTCGACAAGGGTCTGTTTGTCTGGGAAGGGGACACCCTCGGCAAGACAGACTTGTTTGTAACGGTTGTACTCGGCCTGTTGAGGGTCTAATTAGAGATGATGACAAGTGAAGAGAGAACAGGCACGCATACCTCTGTAAACTTTCGGTCGGAACATGTGATCAAAGGCCACTCCCTGACGGCTTTACCGTGGGCAGCCTTGACATACATATCGACGACCATTTGGTGACCCTGATGATCTTCCAAGGCATATGCCTTACCGGTGGTGAAACCTGCATTCCGAACGTTAAACAACATCTTAGCTTAACAAGGGTCTAACGGGAATGATCTTACCCTTAATGAGAGCCATACGGTAGACATCCTGGCGAGTGTCGGGATCGGGACCAATGTTCAGGCGAACAAAGCATCCTGTGAGTGCTTCATCAAAGCCGGGGTAGAAAGCAACCTCGGCAAAGCGACTGCGGCCAACACGAACACGCTCAAAGTCCCGAAGCTCGGCAGGCGGGCTTTCTCTGCTCTCTGGCGAACGAGACCTGTGCTTCTTGTTGCTCGGGCCATCCCAGTCGACGTCGCTATCATCACCCCGACCGGGGCTGCGTCGGTACGAAGGCGAACGCTTACGACGGTCATTTTCCCGCTCCCGCTGCTCCTTGCGGTTGGAGCGTTCCTCCCGGGCCCGCCGGAGAGAATCCATCTTGTCGTCGGCCTTGGTGCGAGCCCGTGATGTCTTGCGTGACGAATCATCGAGCTCGGCTAGGCTTGCCTTGCGCTTCTTCTCTTGGTTGACCTTCAGCTGGCGAAGCATGCGGTTCTGGCGGATACGTTCATTCTCCTCTCGACGCTCGGCCAGAATCTGTTCCCTCTCGATTTCACGCATGCTCATGATCTGCTCCTTCTCTTCGTAGTCGCGGAAGAGACCGTCGACAGGGTACTGGTTCACCTCATCGTCAACACTACGCCTCGCCGGCGAGGCATCTGAGTCTGAGTCTGATTCGTCCATGGGGGCAGAAGCTTGGGAGTCCGGGGATCCCGGCGGAGAGCTGCCGAAGAGAAATTGTTTAGCCTTGAGCATCATCTTGGGCAGCATGGTGGGCGGGGTGATTGACAGAATTAAGAGGGGAAGGAGGCAAGAGGAGGAGAAGAAGGGGTTGATAAAGGCGAGCGGTAGGCTGAGGTCGATGTGGCGCATGGGTGACATGTAGAATGGCAGCCCTAGGGCTACCTGAGAGCTGGGTGAAGGAAAAGAAAGACAAGCACTCACGCCTGGCCCTCGTCCTCCGACTCGTCATCGCTTCTGGCACGTTTCCTTCCCACTGACTTCTTGGCCGTTCCCCTGGTAGACGTATCCTTCTTCCTCGGCTCTGGTGACGGGGAGCGGGAATCGTCCCTGCTCATGTCCATAGCCTCATCTCCGCTGTCATCGGAGGCGTCACCGCCTGCAAGGGCGAGCAACTCGTCGTCGATATCTGACATGGTCGCTTGTCTATCGCGGGCTGTCGGTTCTTATAAAGCTGCTTCTGTGTGCCTGTAAACGCTAGGGTTATGCAATGGCTCCTGCGCAAAGCAGGGTTCGATGGACAACCGTCGGGTGCAGATGGTGAACGCGATGCCGAGATACGTCGAGTGGAGGGCCGAACTGGTTCTTCCAAACTGTTGTTGGTGGATATGATCGGAACCAACAATGTTCTCTCAATTGTGGATTAACAATGCGCCAAAATCAAGAAGTCGTTATGCAATCGGGTGGTGTTGAGGCGGCGACGGGAGCGATGAATGAGTGAGGCGACAAGAAAGTCCAAAGCGGGATGAGAGAAAGGTTGTAGTATAGAAGGGAGGTGAACTCCTATTGTCCAACAGTTATCAATAGGAATTCAATGGGGTCTGGTCTAGGCTGATGGTAAGGTAGGTACTTTATGGAACTTGGGCGGCGCGACCTGGAACTCCACCCGCTTGTGCGCGACCTGACGGACAACTTCAACGTCCAGGGGCAGTGCTTGGCGTGAGTTACTCTAATGGGTGGTGGTGGTGGTCAAGGCGCCCAAAAGTTCCACACCGCCCAAAGGTTAGATCAGGCCCGTTGCCGGCCCGGCAAAAGCCCAATTGAATTGAGTCCCGTCGTCCTTTTGACCCTTGGCTTGGCCGACGACCAACGTCATCGCATGTGCAGGCAGCCCTGTGGAGCACTCAGCGATGGAGCTTCCCTTCGAGGTCCCGGGGGCGTCGCCGTGATTTTGTAAGTGGGCCGACTTTCGAGGTCCCGTCTTTCACTCGGCCTCGGCGCATCTCCCCCGAGCTTACTATACTCCGTCGCATCAACCGCCTCCGGTCCGTGCAACATCAGATTCTACCAACTCGTTCCAAGTCTTCCTCCAACACGCAAGACCGAAAAGACCGTCACAGCCCATAATGCTTCGTCCAGCAACCAGGCCAGCCCTCGCGGCCACCAGACAGGTCCGGCAATGCGCCGCGCGCTTCTTCTCCTCCCCCGCCTCGCCTGATACCAGCTCCTCGCATGTCCACAGCCCCTCCACAACCCCCGAGACCAACCCAGCACCACCCCCACCAAACTCTAGGTCGTCGACAAGTTCTTCCAAGGGTAAAAAACCCCTCACTGCCGAGCAGCGCGCCTTCCTCTCGTCCGCCCTCCGCGTAAACCAGGCCGGCGAGCTCGCTGCCACCCTCATCTACACGGGGCAGACCCCGCCTCTCGTAACCCGGGACCCCTCGCTGCGCCCGCTCATGAAGCACATGTACGACCAAGAGGCGGCGCATCTGCGCACCTTCAATAACCTAATCTACCGGCACCGCGTACGGCCCACGGCGCTGTATCCGCTCTGGTCGGTCATGGCCACGGGTTTGGGCTGGGGCACCGCCATGCTGGGCAAGGAGGCAGCCATGGCGTGCACCGAGGCGGTAGAGACGGAGATTGGCGGCCATTATAATGCGCAGATCCGTAAGCTGTTGGAGATGGTGAGCGAGTGGGAGGCTGAGGGGTATGAGGTTGGCGCAGAGTTCAGGCATCTGATCAACACGTTGAGGAGGATACGGGATGAGGAGCTGGAGCACCTGGATCATGCGGTTGAACATGATGCGCAGAAGGCGGAGCCGCACTGGTTGTTGACGGGGGTGATTAGGGCGGGGTGCAGAGGTGCCATTTGGGTCAGTGAGAGGGTGTGAGAGGGGATCTTCTTTGGGGTTGGCACGTGAAGGGGAAAATGTTAATTTTGGAGGAGTATTGTGTCGATGAAGATGACAACGAATTCATAAGGGGAGAAGGCTTTTCTATGAGCATTAGCATTATGTTCTGCAAAGCACGGGTTACAGACCGGTCCGTTTGTACTATTAGCTTATTGAGAGGGTAGGCGATGAAGCGAAAGTACGGAGGTGCTGTTTCGACAAATTCGCTCAGTTTTTGAAGCACCTCGACAACAGCACTCATTCACAAATGGTTGCTTTCTCAAGGCAACACTGCTAAGAGCAGAGGTGGCTCATTTTGCTTTGGTGTGGAGTCCCTATGGAAATCAGCTTGTGGCGTGGGCAGCTTAGGTTACTAGGAGACAAGAGGGTTCACTTCGAATTGGTATCTAGGTCGCTCTCTTGTTCTTTGCGCGTCTTTCACAGAGATATGCATGAGTTGGCAACACTAATGGCTCGACTCATGGGCTACATTACAAGCTCAGTATTGCTGCGGCTTTGGTTTCATATCCGGGCACGCTTGTGGCTGCTGCTCGGGTCGGCGGTAAGTGACACTTTTTTTTTATACTTTATTTTTTAATTTTTTTTTTTTTTTGTTTTCCCAACGACAAGTGAACATACATGATATGATGATCCTGTCTCCTTTGTACTTTTGTGTATGTGTGTGTGTGTGCGTGTGTGTGTGTGTGTGTGTGTGTTGTAATTGAAGTTGGTTGATAAACACCATGTGGGCTTGGTCACTGTGACTGTGATGGTCACTTTCACTTTCTTTTTCATTTTCCTATTGCGCTACCTGCCTATCCTTACCAGACAAACGGACGGGCCATTCGATAGTGCAAAGGTATATAAGGTGATGTTATGCTTCTGTTCTGTCCGCATTAAATGTGATGCCCCCCGACTCCGAGTGGTAATAGCGATTGATGCTGATGAGTGTGGCACACATTATTCGTTACGAGGTGTCATGCGGAGAGCTTGACTTTCATATGCCTTGTTCGGATGGCTTCCTCCGTGAGATGGGGTATTATCTTTGCTCTCCTTGGTATCCCTCTTTCAACCTTTCAGTGATTTGAGGATGGGTTGAGGATTGCAGCCCTGGCGGGTTGTCTTTTGTTGCGCTGTCTTTTCCCCAGAAGTCATCGACACTTTGCCAATGAGGTTAGCATGCTATTTTACTCTTCTTTTCTCCAGCTTGAACAATCAGGCTCACGAGAATCCAGCTCCTCGATCGCGGTTTCAGTGCCTCCTCGAAAATATCAAGCCATTCCAATTAATCCTCCATGCTGACGTTGCGTCTCGAGAAGACCATAGAATGACCGAAGCACTGATGTTGTCGACGTGGGGAATTCATCCAAAAAAAAAAAAAGAAAAAAAAAAACAAAAAAAAACACCCCATGTTCACCATGTCACACTCACACCCCTGGACACTCCGGACGTCGTTGGACACTACGAGTAGTACAGCGGCAACTAAACCGAAGCCCTTGTCCGATTGGTTAACGATGGCCGTCTGCAAGCGCCGGGAGTTGTGAGTCTTTAAGGGTTTTTGACCAATCAGGACCTGGATTGGCTAGCGTACCTGGATTGTTTCGGGGCCGCCAGGGGAAAAGGATCACAGTGATGGGTTGGGAGTGGACGGCGCTAGGTAGTGTGGAGGCGGAATTGTTTGGGCGGACAGGGGCCATGGAGTTTTATGTGCTGGCACTATCTGGACCTGACCTCTTTTCTGTGTTTTCTTCATTATTGGACGTTGCTGTTGAATGAATCTGCCTGTACACCTGAGATATTGGAAGTGATGGCGGCGGTAAGGCGCAACGAGAACAGATACCTAAGTGAGGTCAAGTAATATGTATCAAGCACAGGCCGCTGGTCGCTGGATGATCACCTAGGTAGTCGGGAAGGCGAGAAACCGTTCATTGATGTAGCAATGGAAAGACAAAGTGCCGAATGCAACGGTCGGCGACTCGTTGATGGTGATGTTCGAGTGAGACACCATGACCATTGACCAGGTTCAACCAGGCACGCCCAGGCACAGTAAACGCAGGCGAATCCTCGGCGTCACATAACGACAGGTGAAGATCTCGTCCGCATTGAAAGAATGGGCATCGTCAGATCACAGTACCTTACCTAGCGGGGAGAAGGGAGCGGGGGCATTGGGTCCTTTTAAGCGTACACTAAGGTAGCTCCTCTGGAGAGGCAACCACTCGAGGAAGAAGAAGAGGGCCTAAGTCTACTCCATTAAGTACTGCTCACTGTCGAATCACGGTATCGACCATTAACATTGCACATATACCTCTCTTGGAAGTAGGAGTAGCCGCCGCGAGTACACGAAGCAGCGCCGGCGTTTATACAAATTACATATCCACGTACCTACCTACCCCTACAACCACCTCTATTGCCTCCCAAACGCCCGCCTTTTTTTTTCCCTTTCTGGTCCTCCTCCTTCCTGATTGCGTTTCATTTTTTATTCACTTTTCCTCTTCCCACTGTCATACCATTCATCACCCGACTTTGACAGTCGCGCGTCGCATTCTTATCGGTCTCGTCTTTTCATTGCTTGCCGTGCAACGCAACTGAAAATAGAGGAAAAAAAAGTGGCCTCACCTCAGTTCATATTGACCTTTTCGACACAGACCGACATCTCATAATCACATCACTACGAGGCCGGGCCTGGTTTGGAACAAGAGACAGCAGTGGCAGTTATATAAAGGGAGGGGAACACCCAGCAACTGCAGTCATGTCGTCAAACGCCAACTACGAGCCGGATGCGAACCCAGGAAGCGTCGGTGCTGGTCCAGACATGGGAGACAGTGGAAGTATCGCCGGTGCAGCCGGGACATCATCAAACGACGTCGGGCTATCTCAAGGTGGTCTGATCGCCATCATTGTGGTTGTTTGTGTCGTCACCATCTTCGGTGGTAAGTCTTTCTCGCCCACCAGCAATACTGCACCGACCAGACATGATATTGACCCTCCCTCCAACAGTCGGTAGCGCAGTTCTCTTCTTCCTGGCAAAGAAAAATGAGTGGAAGGTCAGGGAGACCATCCGAAAGTCGGCAAAGAGGGTCGTCACGGCTTTGACCCCACGACGCAGCGAGTTCCCCAGATCGGTCAAGGGATCTTTCCGATCAACCAGATCCCAACATAAAGGCCGTGTAAGGATCGATGATGTGCCACCAACCCCGCGCATCAAGCCCGAGCACCTGGATTTGGAAAAAGGCATGGGGAAGCCGGAGAAGTCAGGAAAAACACGCATCAACTTCAGTCGGAAGTGAGCCGGTGTGGCGCAAGAGAAGATCAGACAGCACGAGTTGAGATATAATGAACCATTTGATGACGAAAATGGCAAGCTTGGGGTATATTTTGGGTATCGCTGGTCGCGCGAGCCTATTGCTTTGCGACTCGTATTCGGAAAGCAATGTGTGCCGTGGACGGTGATGATGTTCTTAGCCGGTTCAACACGGCCTGGGGGAGTTGACATGAAAGATACCATGACTTTTTCACATGTATAGTATATAGGGTTGGACGGATAAGCTTCTGGCGTTTTACAGTCGTCTAAAGGTGTTCGTGCTTGCACTTCTCCTCCCATCATGTCTCTTCCGTGTTGGTGCAGCCTCGGGTTCAGCCTGCTTCTTCTTCTTGGACTCGGGCACGAACGTAATCTTCTGCTCTCCGACCACGTCCGTTCGGGCCTTGGTGACGCGCCCAGTCCTTGGAGCTCTTTGGCCGAATGCCGTATCCTTCGCCTTGCCGCCCGCAATCTTGGACGACGAGACCTGCATGACCACATCATCCTTGCTCTTCTTGCTCTTCTTTGTCTTGCTTTCGACCTCGCTTTCCGGATCGCTCTCATCGTCACTGTTGCTGGTAACTGAAGAGTCGTCCTTGACATGCTGTACTGCGACATCTTGTCCGCCAACCTGGGTGCTGGGGTTGAGGGCTCTGAACTCCCTGGACATCTCATCGACCTTGAACTCCTCATCCTCGAACAGCTTGCCGAAACGAGAATCGCCCAGGACACCAGCGGCAATCTTCTTCTTGTCGGAACGATCAACAATCTTGTCAACCAGCTTCTGATTGACCTTGACCTTCTTGACACCTCTGATACGGCTCTCGCGAGCCTTCTCAACCTTCTCCTTGACGCGCTTGGCCCGCTCCTCTTCCCAGACATACGGATTGGCAATGAGACGAGCCTGGTCGTACAACTTGGAATGTACAAAGTAACCGTGCATATAAGGACGCAACAGGTTGGTCTTGCCAACCAGGTGAGCCAAGCTGAGCTGCTTGAGTTCGGGTATCGTAAGGAACTTGTAGTTGTCGTATGTGTCGACACGCTTCTCGTTCTCCATTTCGTGGACCATGTTGTCGAGGAAATGGCACCACCTGGGAGCGAGGCCAAGGTTGGGAATAAAGAAACTGTGCATCTGCTTGCCCTCGTTTGCAGTCAATAGCATGCCGGAATCGGGGACGTGCGCCACATGGTTGATATCAACGGTCGGCTCGATTGAGGTCCAGAGGTCGCCACTCTGTTCGTCCCAGAGCTTGATGATTCTCTTATCGGCCGTGAGAAGCTTCTTTTCCTCGGTAGGAGTCGTCAAGTGGATGATGTTCTTGATGGGAAGACCCATGCCCTGATCCTTCCGCATAAGCGGGCGAGGGTTTCTCAGATCGAAAACTTGAACAATACCCGTGCCTGTTCCGAGCGCAAGAGAGAGACCGTCTCTGCTGTAATCCAAGGCAGTGATTTCGCCCTCTTGGCCGCCCAATACCGCAACGCGATTCCTGCTACGGGGATCGTAGAACTCGACTGTGCCAACGGTCGTTCCGAAGGCGCAAAGTCCGTGTGTGGACTCGGCGACGGCCGCGACATTAACAGCTCCGACGTTGATGCTTCCCTGAAGACCAGCACCGGGCTCATCTTCACCCACATCCACCTGCCATGGCCTCAAGAACTGGCCGCGCTCCAGATCGAGGCGAAAAACCTCGCCCATACCAGAACCATCCGCACTCAAACCGACAGAGGGAATGAGCACTTCTGTACTTTGGCGAAGATATGCAAGGTCTCTGCCGAAGCGCGGGAGTCTGACTTCGTAGTGACATCCCATGGGGGTATGAAATTCGATCGAACGGTCGGATTGGAGGTGGACGCTCTTGGTGTAATCTTGGCTGAGCATAATGAAGGTGGTGTTTTCGGATTTCGTGTGGCGAGCGAAAGACAGCGACAGTTCCTGTGTGTTGTGGACGTGGAACTGGGGCTTGTAGGTACCGGAGCTCATGATCCAGTTGCCATCTTCACTGACACGGACGCAGTTGCTGGCCTCCTCGAAGTCGAAGTTCTGGAGGAGCTCGAAGTTGTTGAGTTCTTCGGGCTCGTACTTGGCCGATCTCTTTCTGCGGCGGGCAAGCCATTCTGGAAGGGGTCTCGCAGTCGACGGCCCAGATACGGTGTATCTGCGATGATGGTTAGCATTTCACAGCGGATCTCTCTTTTCAATGGCAAATAGACGTACACTGGCACCGCACCAGGATTTGTCAATTTCATGATGGGTGGTTTTGTTGGTGATGAAGGATGGGGCAAGGATGGAAGATGTTGAGAAACCAGAGAAAGCTTCAACTACTATCTGCTGGATGGGAACTGAAGTTTTGGAGAACAACCCTAACCCGTATCTGAACTTTTTGCGGCAGAAAATCTGCAAAAAGTTCCGAGAAGTGCCATGGTCGCCAAATGAGGAAGGCGGAAAGCCACCGGCGATAAAGCAACAGGTAGGGCGATAAGGCGGCTTGAAGAGGAAGCGGGACGGGAGGACTGCCCGTGGTGGACCTTTACAGTAGGTTCTGGTACCTAGGCGGGCGTCAGCAGGTCATTGCACTACATACAGTAGGTGAGGTGGCAGGCATGCCGGATCGTGCTTGGCAGCAGGGTCCTTTTCGGTGGGTTACTTTAGTGTAGTGCCCAGCTGTGGATATGTACACTACCTCTAGTGTGGGTCCTCCCCCGTCGCTGATCCGAACCTACAAGTAACTGCGTGGCTGTTTGCCTGTCGCATCGGCGGGCAGGGCATCCCGCCACGGGAACTGGAACCCAACTGACTGCAACTTTAGGTCGTTACTGGACCGAATTCCATTGATTCGAGTCGGCAACCTCGATGGCGGCTGTGAAGTCACGATTACTGCCCGCCGTCACCGTATTCGTTACCGGGCACCGGACCGCCAACTACCTCTACCTACCTGAACCGAAGTCCATCCTTCAGTCCCACGACACTAACCTACAGTAATATCGCATCCCGTCATCCCATCGCATCCCCCCGCCTTGCAGCTCCTCACTCCGTCCCATCTCCCGAACCCGCAAATGACCTCGTGGGCGCATGGTCGGTGATCCGCGACGGTTCGCGCTGTTTGGACAGGGGCCTTGCTGCCATGGAGTCCAGCATCCCAACGACGTACAGCTCAAGACAACTGCCGAGTCCATCATCCATGCCGCTGCTTGAAGTTCGGCTTCCACAGCTTCCACTTCTGAGCGTCGCCACAATAGACTTTCATCCCAACACGCCATTACACCGTCCCTCAGGCCGCCGTCGCCGGCCTACATGCGCCCTCATCCCACTCCGCTAACACGTCTTCGCGCCCGGTGCATGGTCACTACGACTTTTGCGACTCCGCCTCCAAAGGCATCTCTATTTCAGATATGGACACTGGCGACTATGATACCAATACCTTGCTAATTGTATGCTGGCCTGTCCCGTCCTCGGACCACCGCCTCCCACTCCCCCCCTAACTCACGCGTCTCTCCTGCAGAATAATCTTTCCGCCATTTCTTTTCGCGTTTACGAACCCGTTGCCGCCAACACAGCCTCTTACACCTTCCAGCCACAAGTCGTCGAGGATGCCTTGCGCCGTGATGGCCACCTCGTCCACGTCGATACTACCCGGCGATGTATATGGGTCTTTTACTTGACAACCAAGGATGGCTCCATGTTGGGACCCGAGGAGCGAGGGCTCACCGCCAAGATGGAGGTCTGCGGTTACTCGTTAGGCTTGTCTGGAGAAGGCGGCTTTGAACCCAGTAGCTTGTTCAGAAGCAGACAGCTTGGGACAAACTCTCTCAACACTCCAAACAGCTCGTCCTCTGCCGGTTCTGCTGTTGACGCTACATTCCGGAATCCGCAGGCCTCTGCCTTTCCTACCGCAGCAGGTGCCATGCCCGGCGCTCCAGTAATGGATAACAAGGGCGCGTCGCACATACTTTCGGACTCGGATCGCTTCGCCCATGTACCATTAAAGGAAAAATACGACTTCTTCATCACTGCGACCCTGGCATCTCTGTCCTCTTCGTTGTGCCACACGATAGGAGCCATTCCGCTGGACCATAGGTCGATATTGCTCCCCTCTCAAGCATACTACTTGGATGAGTTCATCCTAGGCCCGAAGCCGCAAACCTGTGCCCTCGGTACTTTTCGCGTCTATCTTACATCGACCGGGACACTCGTCATTTCTCTTTCCGTCTCTTTGCTTGAGGGATTGGCATCTTTTGCGGAGCTGGCGCGGTCAAACATGCTCCCATCAAATCCAGTGGTGCTTGCTGCTCCTCTTGGAGCATTCGGTTTCATGCTGAATCCAGTGGATGGGGACATATATGGTCTTGATAGCGGCTATGGCCATTCGCCAGACACCCAAATCAGTCGTCTAAGGCCGGATCCAACAACCGATAGGCTCTCACAATGGAAGGCAACTTGTTGCAAAGTACTCCAAATGCGTGGTATATCGCCTTCGCTGATCAATGGCTGCTCCTGGTTCAATGTTCACTTCCTGCAGCGAAAACCATACGAACACAGACAAGACGCCAAGAGACCTCCTTTGACGAACCCACCTCAGATCGCGGCTTGGCCATCAGTGCTTTGCTTTAGGAAACCAAGGATCGATGCTGGCGCTGATAGCCGTTCATCCAAGGCACTGGTGGCGAGCGCACCCGAATCGCTAGATCCGGTAGATGACGCGAGGCAATGGTGCCAAGGATTTCCTGAGCGAGAAGAGACGATCGCAAAGCGAAAGAAGGAAAGAGACGAGAGGGAGGCGCTAGCAGCCGTGTCTCGCAGTATTGCTGACGCTGATTCAAAGAACAACCAGATTAGTGCTGCGTCGCCTATGGCGCTGCGCCGGCCGAGCAACGGTGGGGCCATAGCCGCTTCCAGTGCAATGTATCCGACACCTCCGGATGGAATTCAACCATTAGGCATGGCTGCCTCTGCCGAGACAGGCTTCGCTGCCAGTCCTGCAAATCAGCCCCAGCATAATGCGATGACTGGCATAGTTACTGTGACGAAGAACAACGCCCCCCATACGGAGAACTTTGGCAATGGCTGGGAAGGCGGCGACAACAAGCGGGAGCAGCAGGCTGGGAATCTGTTGGAGGGTGACAATATGTTCGGCGATCTCGGGGAAGACATGTTCGAAGGCAACGAGCTTACCGACGCTGATTTCAACTTTTTCGACGAACAACTCAACGAACAACCCGAGGGTGTCGAGATGAATTTCAGTGCAATATCAGGGCTGGGAACGACAACGGATTTGTCCGCTGATACGGGCCAACCAACTAACTCAGCTCCCCAGGCTAACAACAGAGTGGAAGAATACAAGACGGTTCCGCAGCCAGCGCCGCCAGAATTCACCAAACCCGAGCTTAAACACGCACGCAGTACCCTCGCTGAAGGAAGTCGACAACAAGCAAATCAAGAGAGCTTCAATCGTAATTCCACGATAGGGATCAAAAGACAGCACAGCCCCTTTAACCGAGAGACTGTGTACAAGCGAATCAAGGCCTCGCTTCGGTCGCCTCCGAAACCACGATCTCCTACTACAGCAGTTTCTCAGCGACGAAAGAGCGAATTCGACAAGGTTGATTTCGACCCTTCACTATCCCTGGTCAACAAAAAGTACACCGAGAACGGCCCCTTCAATTACATGATTCCGGCCGTACAAGAAATGCAAAAAACGCGATTAGAACTGCAAAATCCTCTATTGACAAGAGTCGAAAAACCTCCCAAGGAACCTCCAAGTAACTTTGGGGCTCTTCTAGCGAGGATAGCTCACGGCATTGGCGGTAGCTTGACAGGCCGCGACGAAGTTGCGTCAGAGACGGATGACTCTAGTTGGGCGTCTGATCCAGACGATTTGAGCGACGAGAGTAACTACGCACCCTCTCTCGCCAAGTCAGGAATATCAAGACGACGTCTGGACGACGATGTCCTCTCAACTGCTGCTTCTTTCAAAGACCTCGAAAGTGCTGTGGCAGATACACCTGCATATGGGTCGATTGATTTGGTTCGGTTATCTCACCCCGAGGTGCCCGAGTTTTCAATCGCCAAATATTTTGCAGATCCAGAGCCAGCACGGCTCCAGGTTTCTTGTTCTGATATGGATTTCATTACCATTGCTCAAATCCTTACCGAGCAAGTGGCGACCGGTTCGCTACAGATCGCTCCCAAAATCTTGAGCCGGAAACCCCAGGATGTGCGCAGAACGTTGGCCAAAGCAGTGCGGTACTCCATGCAAGGGCTACGAAAGGCCCTGCCACGGTCACTAGCCGATGCGGTTGAGTGTTCGCTCAAGCCATACGCAGATGTACAAGATGTGCCGTTGGTAGCACTGGCGCAGCCACAACGTATACAAGCTAAGCCGATGGGTTCAGAAATGTCAACTCGAAACATCTACCCGATACCAACACCCCATATAGAAATCCGCCGCTATGAAACTCCCTTCTCGATGCTGCCAACAGCCATCAGCTTCTGGGAAAGTTTAGGCCTTAGTCCGGCAAAAGGCGCCAAGGATATTGTATCAGTTTGCGTGTTCCCTAACGTTGACGGCTTACGGGATAGCGCTTCTGCCTTTTTGCAGCGGATACGCAGTGTTTACGAATCCCTGAAGTTAGGGACGTTTGATATCCTCCCTACTGTCCTGGAGCTCGAGGATGGGCTTCTGTCATACTTCGCGACCCAACAACCAGCTGTTCGTGATGAATGGGCTGTGTCGCCGTTTGATGGGCCCATGAGCTGCCTCGCAGATGCACTAACGAGTGTCCAGATAACGGAAAAGAACTTCGTTGTCTTTTTTGTCTACCCAGATGATAGGCCAAGTTCGGTCGTGGAAACATGCGCCGCCTTCCACGATCTCTACGAGCGCTACAAGCGGTGTATGGCAGACAACAGGAAGCCGGTCACGAGTGAGCTGGTCCTTCAGCTGGTTCCGCTTGATTGCATTGCGTCGGACACAACTGTGACGGTGATGTCTCCTGTCGATTACATGAAGCTGTGTCTTGAAACATACGATCGCTGCACGCTCTTTGGTGGGCCTATGCCAGCGCCTGCCATCGTTCTAGAGCCACAGGTTCTGCGAACGATCGACTTCAAGCTCAACACAAACCCGTCCCCGAATTTGCTCCAGGAGAACTCATGTATGCACGTTGCTTACGCGCAAAGCGTGGACGAGCGGTGGATTACTGCCGCCTGGACGGATTATCGAGGAACGAGGCAGATGACCACGTCATATTGTCTCGGTCGGAGAGACAGGCCGCTCACCAGGTCTATAACCGAGATCATACAGCAGATATGGGAGGCCACCATGGACCATATTCACTTCGCACGGGTGCATTGGCGGGTCGTTGTCACCAAATGCAGCCCTATGGAACAGCAAGAGATCGAGTACTGGGCTAGCTTGCAACAATCCGAAACTTATGCGAACGTCAGCCTAACGCTTCTAACAGTCGACACCAACCCGTCGCTACAACTCATCCCGCCAGCGCAAAGAATACAGATCCCATCAGCTGCTCTCTCGTCAAACAGCCCCGCTTCCACACCCCAAGCGTCCGTTCTCTCACCCGACCAAAGCGGTCTGGGTCCACCAACCCCGATCGGGACAGGCTCGAGCAATAGCGCCAACGCCGCCACCGACAACAACAACAACAACAACAACAACAACAACAACAACAACAACAACAACAACAACAACAACAACAACAACAACAACAACAACAACAACAACAACAACAACAACAACAACAACACCACCACCACCACTACCACCACCACCGACTCTGATGCCGACTCAACGCTCGTCGACCAACTAGACATGACCTGGGCCGTCATTGCCGCCCACCGCCTCAACAACTCGACATCGCTCACCGAACTCAACCAGGCCCTCGCCAGCGGCTATCTCGTCAAGAGGGGCGGCCCAAAACTGGAGGACGTGCCCGTGACGATGGAGGTGAACGTGATCCACTGCGAGGGCATCAACATTCCGCAGCCGCATCAGTATCCGAGGGTGTACGAGCAGCTCCTCAAGGAAATGTTGTCGCACTTTCGCGGGCTGGGGACGCTGGCGAGGGCGAGGGGTGTGGTAGATCGGGAGACGGATGTCAGGCCGTGGCATGTAGCGGTGGCGGAGAAGGCGGTTAGGGCGCTTTATCTGTTGATGTGAAATGTTTGGTTTGTGTGGCGGATGGGTGTGAGAGTGAAATTATATAAAAGAATGGGGGTCGGAAAATGGCTGTCTTTTCGTAGGATATATTTGATTGTGTGGAGCTACGTTTGTGTACAAGGCATTGAGAACAGCAAGTCATACCCACGATAGCAGGTTGTCGTGGACGGGCGCAATTTAGAGGTTTTCCATGTTCGATTTATGGATAAGGAACCTGTCAAAAGCGTATGGAGAAGGATTAGGTACATAGCAATTGTTGCAAAGCATTTCCTAATGATTCCCCTTTTTTGTGCTACTAGTCTTGTTGTTGTGAGCAAGTCTCGATCAGCAACTGGCTTGAACACGGTTTGATCTTCGCCCATGGCCGGTAGGCGATGCTGAAGATTTATGCTCTTACTGAGGAAAAGCGCAATGTAGATATCACATTCGTGGGAACGTAAGGTTGGTTATAATATATGAACCAGAAGGATATCTATGCCGCTATCTATTACACAACGCTAAGTCCACGCGCGTTTTCCCCAATCCTGAAAAGCCCTCCCATGTCTATAGCCCAATTCATGTCCCATCCCTATCATGGCAAATATCTCATGAAAGTCTTGTGTCTTTTCCCCCCACCTTGCCACCTTCAAATCCCACATCACACACTTAGTTCTGCTCCCAAAACCCAGGGAAGAGGAACTCAACCCTCTTCATAGCCTCCGGATCACGGCCCTCAGGCTTGGTCATAAACTTGACCGCGCCTTGGGCACTACCCTGCCACTTCTTGGCCAGGACCAAATCGCTGTTATCCTGCTTAAGCAGCTCATCCAGCACCGCACCCACGAGGTGCTTGGCATTCTCGCCATTGGCAGCCATGTACTTCATGACCATGGCGACATCCACATCCTCGCCCGCCTCGTCGCGCCAGCAGTCGTAATCGGTCGCCATGCAAATCATCTGATAGGCCAACTCGGCCTCTCTTGCGAGCTTGGCCTCGGGGAGCGCGGACATGTTGATGACGCTACCGCCCCACGAGCGATACATGTGGCTCTCGGCGCGGGTGCTGAACGCGGGTCCCTCCATGCAGATGATGGTTCCCTTGTTGTGCAGCACGACACCGTCACCCTTCATCGCGGACGCGCACTTCTCGACGACCTGCGCCAAGCCGGCGTCGAAAGGATCGGCAAAGCCAACGTGGCCTACCACGCCGCCCTCGTAGAAGGTGAAGGGGCGGATGCCCTTGGTCCGGTCGATGATCTGGTCGGGGATGACGAAATCCATGGGCTTGATTTCTTCTCTCAAAGAGCCGACGGCACTGAAGGCGATGATGGTGCGCACGCCGATGGAGCGCAGGGCGGCGATGTTGGCGCGCGCGGGAACCTCGTGGGGAGCCAGCTGGTGGTAGAGACCGTGACGAGCGAGGAAGGCGACGGCGTGCCCATTGTGCTCGAAGATCATGAGGGGAGAGGAGGGAGAGCCCCAGGGCGTGGTGGGGTTAAGGGCGGCAACGGGGACGTAGCCCTCGAGCTTGGAGAGGCCGGTACCGCCGATGACGGCGATGTGGACGGGGCCTGGTGGAAGGAAAGTAGTTTTAGCTGGTGTTCAATCTTGTTGTTCCTCCCTGAGCGCGTGGTGACACAAGGCAATTGGCGCTGAGAGCAACCATATCTATGGTAATCAATCCATTAAGGCAACAGGAAGACGGCAACGACTTGGACTTACCATCGTAAGTGGTGGGAAGGTTCTCCATTTTGGCGATTGGTCCAATACTAGGTAGATACTCTAAGTGACGGGCGGCTATATATGCAGGGAAAGAAAGAAACGCGTCCGAAGAAGCAGACAAAGACAGAAAAGAGAGAAGATATGTACACTAAGAAGACGCAATAAGACCCCCGCATTACCACCTCCCTGGTCGCTAACGCTATAATCGCTTCGTCGTCCCGGTTGCCGTATCACCTATTCCAGTTTTTTTTTTTTTTCTTCGGATGATACCCGACCCCTCGATGATGGCGATAAGATAAGGAATTGGTCCAGGGACCCGACTGCAGGGATGGATATGCGGGGGGGGCCCTTGAGTTGAGGCATCGATGTGCCAGGGGTCAAATGTCTTATGCAAGCAGAAAGTCTTGGCGCTGCGGTTTGTCAGTTCGAAGATGCCTCTCCACTTTTGAAAATCCATTTGCGAACCACTTTGCCTGCCGCTGACCAATGACCAGTGCTCTTTCCTCTGAACTTCAAGAGCTTCTTTCAAATTCACTTGAATTCACTTCTGAGCGCCGAAGTTGTGCTTGGGCCTTTTTTCCTTTTGCAACGTCACTCATTGGGCTTTGGTGTATTTGGCTGTTCTGTTGCTGCGAATAAACCGACGTTTCTTTTTTATATCTACACGATATCGGCCCAATATATCATCAGCATCTTGTCGCTTACTATTCGAAAGAACCCTGGTCATCCAGGTGCTCGTAGCCCCAACAACGCCATTATCCAATACAGTTCTTTCAACCACAAAAATATAGTTGAAAGACAGAGTGTAAGCTCGTCGCCCGCACATCATCATCATGGAGACGCCTGCCGCTCCCGAGGGCGCTGCGCCAGCCGACCATCGCCCTGCTCTCACGGTCGAGGAGCTCTGCTTTGCCTCGGCCATGAGCTGCTTTGAGGGGTGGCTCAAGATGGATCCTGCTATCGGTCCTCGTACCATGTCCTACGTGACCAAGTTCATTTCCAGGACTTTGGAAAAGACACACAACTTGAAAGAAGTCCGGTAAGGAAATCCATGTCTCCTCCAAAGCTCATGACACTAACTCGTATCGCAGAGAAACGCTGTCAAGAAGTGTGGAAGTATGGGTGTGGCTCACAAAGTCCTTCGCCGCCGCGCTTCCTAGTTTGACAACGCGGTCGATTGGTCCTCTGCAGAGCCTTAATGACCCCGAAAAGGGCATCACCCCCCAGGAGAGCACCGCTCTCATCACAAAAAACTACACGTCACTTAAAGAGGACCTGCAATTATTGATCAAGTTGATGCACATTGCAAGGAACCTGCTGGTTGTCCCCGAACCAGAGATTCCCCAGGATCTGTGCGCTGCGGCCCAGTTCGACAAGATGCTCTATCAGACCATCACCCTCTGTGTCAACGTCACTAGCAAGGCCTACGATGGCGACATCCTGGAGGAGACTGCCCGCCACAAGCTCAGCGAGATCACCGAGTTGTATAAGAAACTCCTCATCACTTGTCTGCAGCAAGCCCACAACTGGATCGCCAAGAATGACCGGAACAAGATGTCATTTTGGTGTGCTGTTTTGTTTGATGACGAGTCTGGCGAGGAACAGCAGGATGCTGGTGCCCAGTTCGCCGACTTCCGCCCCGATGTCGCCAAGATGGAGGTCCAGAACTGGATCGAGCGCAACTCTAGGATGTGCGACAAGGCTCGGCAATTACTGGTTGATTACCAACGGAACTTGGGCTCTCGCGGATCCCCTCCTGGAAGTCTACCCGAAAATTCCGTCTTGTCGTGGAACTGGATGCCGCATGTTCGTCCGCGAGCCGACGATATCGGCGAAGAGACCAAGATCACGCCACAGTGGAAGGAGGACGAACAAGACAAGTTTGAACAAGACAGGCTTTACGGCCGCGTGTCAAGGGAAGTCGACACCTGGTGGCTCAAGGTGCGGGATCCCAACTACGACGAATGGATCATTTCGATGCCTTCGGTCGAAAAGGCTCACCAGCTTATTGAGGGTTGCAAGCTTAGCTCGCTAAACCGGTATCCTCATTCGTTTCGTAACGATGATCAAGAGGGCTCCGTTCATTCCGCTGAGGATGTCCAGTTACCGGATCATCAGGGCCCCGAGGGAGAAATTCGGGATGATCGCCACTACAACCTACCGGACTACAACGACGACATGATCGAGGACGAGGATGTTGACGATGACGAGTCGTATGGTGAAGGCCCCATGAGCGGCTTGCTCACCGAAGTTCCCAACATCCTTGATCCCAAGCAAATCGAGGCACTTCACATGATTGTGAAATCCTGCATTCTCGATAGTGCAGGCATCTCACTTAGTCGGGCTGGTGAGAACTTGCAGAAGACGAGATGCAGAATGTTCCTGTCTCTCGAGTGCGGCAGGAGTCTGTTGCGTGAGATCTTGGTGTTCATTGCGGTGTGGGAAAAGAGTGAGCAGTCTCTCATTTTCCAGCTTACCACTCAAATTGTTGAAGCCATCCACCACAGTGCTTTGATCCCATTTGCGTGGCAGTCGTTGCGTATTCCCAAAGACATTATCTCGCCCGCCCAGACTGTTCTGCTTCGTCTGGTGAACAACATGTTCCGGACGCGTCTTCAGGACCCGATACAGCCCGGTTCCAAGGGACATCTGCGGGATATCAAGCTCCTGCAGTTTCTTTACATCCAGTTCCGCACTCGCATAGTACCCGAGTGTACCGCTCTCATGCACCTTCAGGCGCAAATCCGCAATGAGACGTGCGATCCTGTCGACTTCCCTGTCGACAGCTGGGATATGGAAAGGGCCAAGGACGGTCTCCAGCAGTTCCTTGACCTGCTGATGACGGTAAATGAGCCCATCGAGTGGAGGACATGCCTTATTCAATGGGAGGCCGTGTTCGATCTTCTTGTCCTCCTCAAGAGCCTTGAGTCTGCCGTGCCGAAGAAGCCCATGGTTGACCTCCCTGACCGCTCTGCTCACCGGCGCCCCCCTCCGCCTCACGACGATGACCGGGAGTCCCATGACTACGACAGCGCCGATCCGCCCCCGCCACCCCCTCCTCCCCCTATTCAGGAACATGCTCACAAGTTCCCCTGGGCTGGCATCAAGGGCCAAATCCTCCACATCATTGCTGGACTCCTGCAGCCAGAAGCGGGACGCAGTGGCCCCGGCAACCCCGTGGTCCAGAAGCAAATCCTCCAACACAATGGCATCATCAGCTTGCTGAACTGCTGCGTTTACGACGACCATAACAGGTTCGCGCGCGAACGCGTGCAGATCTGCCTCAAGTGGCTCATGGACGGCTCTGCAGAGGCCAACAAGGTCTTGCACGACCTAGTAGCCGTCTCGCCACCGCCCAACCTCCAGCCCGCACCCGACGCCAGCGGACTCACCCAGCCTGTCCCTCTTCGCGTCGACGGTATCGCCGGCGAGGTGAAGGTCCGCGTTAAGTCCAACAATGCTCAGCCCGGCTCCTCCCCCTCCTCATCTGCGCAGCAGCAACAATACCACCCGCCAGCGGCCTATCAACAATATCCCCCCCGCCCGTCCAGCGCAGCTAGCAACGAGAGCGGGATCACCACCAACTCCAACACCAGCACCTCCAGCAGCACCCACGACCACGACCATCTTTCATCACAAGCAGCTCCCAGCGCCAGCAACAACAACAACAACAACAACAACAACAACAACAACAACAACAACAACAACAACAACAACAACAACAACAACAACAACAACAACAACAACAACAACAATAACAACAACACCCACACCCACCAACCCCCGGCTCGCGTCCACGGCCCTGCCCCTCCTCCACCAACTCCTCCTTCCGCACTCACCCTCCCCTCCCTCGCCTCCCCTCTCATTTCCGTCTCCCCCTCGGACTACGAGCGTTTCACCAAGGCGTACATGAACGCGCTTCCGCCGCTGCACAGCGCCGCCACCGGTGTTCCCGGTGTCGGTGGACATCTGAACCATCCGATGATGCAGGCTGTCAGGAACCATGGCGGTAGACCGGAGGATCTGTTCAAGGATATCTTGACGCTGGCGGATGAGGCGGCGAGGTTGGCAATTGGTCAGCCGCCTTTTGCGTCGCCGAGTGGGTCGGGAATCGGAAGCGGAAGTGGGTCGAGACAGAGGGACGCCGAGGAGACGGAGGAGGAGGACTTTATGTGAGTTTGATGGTGTGGAAGGAAAATTGGTGTGACGAATATGGCATTTACTGGCTTGGGTGACTTGATAGTTTCGAATCTAAGGTAGCATTTAAAGGTGCATGCGGGTTTGTGTATTTACAATAGATCGGAAAGGGATGGGTTTACGGAAGGAACCATAGGAAAAGCAATTACTCACAGATTCGTCATCAGATACTTGTGAACTCCGACTTGATGCTCGTTGACTGCGCCAGTACGATTTGATGGTATCCAATAAGACCGCAGCTGACCACCATCTACCGACAATGTTTCCAAAAACGTCCCCTTTCCCTCATCGCTTGCTACAGATCTAATGTATATACAATGCACAAGAAGTGAACATTTGACACCTCCCTCACTCACCCTCTTACGTAACACCAGAAAAAAAAATGGCCAGTAGAATGCAAAACTTGTTGAACCTCTGAAATATTCCCAGGGAGAGATAAAAGGAAGGGAAAAAAAGAAACAAAAGAGGAGAAAAAAAGGGGGGGATGACATCAACATATACCTTATTGCACCTGATAAGCACATGAAATCATGTCTCCTAGTTATCATCTCCATGCTGGGACTGAGACGGCGTAGAGAAGTCGTCTGACGGGCGATTCCAAGTTCGGACGTGACCAGACTTGCAACTTGTCACGATCGCGTCCTTGGTGAAGTCAAGCCAACAAAGCGGGTCGTCGTCAATTATTTTGCTCTGTGTAGTTTCCCATCGTTAGATTTCCCTCCCACATTGTAGTTGTGGACACCCAGGGGTAGTAGAAAATAAGAAAGCAAGCACATACCAGAACAGGGGGTAACATGGCCATTCTCGCCCTCGGCTCCACGGGATGTGGTTCGACCTTTTGCTCTAGAGTGGCGGTCGCAGGTTGTGTCTCCTCAGCAGCGCCCGCGTCCCCCGAACTCGACAGGTTCGAATCCGATCGCAGGCGATTACTGGTCGTCGTATTCTGCGTTTCGGCCCTCTGGAGAGATACAAAACGGGACGAGAAGGAGGATCCTCGCTGTCTTACTGATGCCTGTGATTGCACTCAAGAGGTTAGCTATCAAGCAGGTCGAATTATCCAAGTTTGAGGGAAAATGGAAAGCTTACGGCTTTGGGCCGGTGCAACATGCCGACACTAAAATCCCACAGGCACAACCGACAGTCCTCGCCAACACTGCCAAAGCGGTAGTTCTTTCCGTCGCACTGCCAGGGGTCAAAAGCCACTGAGGTTACCCAAGAATGATGGCCTTGGCACCTGGCAATGAGGGCAGATTCAGAAATACACCAAATAGAAATGAGGTCATCCTGACCGCCGGTAAGGACATATTTGCCGTCGGGGGACCAGCAGACGCACATTAAGCCGCCATAATAAGAGTAAAAGAGGTCAATTAACCTAGTAGGACGAAGTTAGCTTCGGGGGAGTCGGAAATGCACTGCTGGAGTACTGACTCTTCCTTCAGATAGTCGATTATCCTCAACGTGCCGTCTTCTGAAACTACCGCGAGATGCCGGTGGTCGGGAGAGAAGGCGAATGCGTTGATACGATGGTTTGAAAGCTTCCACACAGCCACTGGATTCGTTTTCTGGTTTTTGGAGTGAACAGACTTGTGCACATGGATCTGGCTGGTGTAGTTGCAACCCTTAATGCCGTTAGGGACACCATGGCTGTCCCCGCTGGCACGAGTGGCGGCCTCGTCTTCCAGCGAGAAAATAGCATCTTCTTTCTCCTTGTCGTACACGACTAATGTTCCATCCATGTGCGCTGCCAGAAAGAGGTTTTCTGATCCAGGGATCCATTGAATCGTGGATACCGGAGTCTTGTTGATGATGCCCTATTGCCCGTTGTGTCAGCTTGACAAATAGCCGATAGTGTGCTGCTACGGGGGCAAATACCTTCTTGTTTAATCGAGTATACCGTTGTGATATTGGTTCCCACCAAATTATTTCGCCGGTAGAGAAGCCCATAATCACATCGATATGTGACGAATTCTTGGTTAACCTGTTGACATCGTGGCAGAGACAATGCGCTTTAGTAAAGAGAATTTTCGTCAAGTAGTCGGCCTTGGAGGCCGAAGAAAGATCCAGCCATTGAAAGGCTCGGTTAATGTTGGCAAACGCAAATAGGCCGTCTGCTGGTCGATCGTTTAACCTCTTGTGTAGAGATTCGTGGACGATAACCCGGGAGATAAACGAAGAGTTGCTTTTTGTCATACTGTTCTTTGGCTTCTTTCGTTTATTGTCCTTGTGGTTTGTTTGAGCTAAAAGTGTGTTTCCCTCGCCAAAAGCTGGCGTGCTGGAGAAGATGGCGCCGGCATCGCTGGAAGCG
The DNA here is from genome assembly GCF_000213175.1 of Neurospora tetrasperma FGSC 2508. Taxonomy (NCBI): domain Eukaryota; kingdom Fungi; phylum Ascomycota; class Sordariomycetes; order Sordariales; family Sordariaceae; genus Neurospora; species Neurospora tetrasperma. The sequence goes on along the minus strand of NW_009799104.1, from coordinate 2,261,042 downwards.
GCGCGAGCACCCTCGCTGCTGCCACGTACCCCGGAAGACGACCGGCTTTCATCTGGATGTTCTTGGATGCTCTGCTGCACTCCATATGCTCGAGAACCAACCCTAAATAAGCCTGGCGGTGGCGGGCGTACACCAAGGTTGACAATGGAAAGGCTCGTGCCGGCAGTAGCAGGTTGGGGGGTGGTCGCGAGCGGATTCGGATTGATGACTGGAGCTTCGGATGGATGTGGTGGGGGGGTTGCAAGATGCAGGTCTTCCTTGAGCGTGTACAGGCCCTCTCCAACTAGGAATTGGTACTCGGGCCCTGAAGGGTGCGTCAGGATATTGTTGGTCTCTATCATGGGCGCAACATAGCCAGGGACGAGTCCGTATCCCGCCTGGCTTGGATACCTCGGCGGTGGAGGGAGGACACTATGGATGGAATAGGTGAAATCAGCCTGCATGCTCGGTGCTTCTTGTGTGCTGCGTCTGTACCGGCTACGTTTTTTTGGGTGGGGGTGTGTCCTTTTGTGGTTTGTCCTCTGACTTGGGTATAGCAAGAACTGGCAGGTGGTGCGCGTATCTCTTAATCAGTTTGCTTACAACATGGCTGCTACTGCGGACTCCAGTTTGCCGGCTTAATGCGCTTTATGGCGCTGGACTCGGTAATCTCGACAACAGCTATTCGGTGAGATAGCCTACACTAAAGAGGCGGCTGGGCGGAATTGGTGGATGCGGTTTGTTTTGCCGCACGCAGACGCAGAGTCCCAAACAGGAGGTGGTCGGCAAACTGAGCTACAAGAGATCGAAGGCTCGAGAAGGGGTGGGCTTGGAATGGATGGGCGTGAGCGGTGGTGGTGGTGTCTTCGGCGAGTGACAAGTTCGGGAGGTTGAGAATCGAAGCCGACTCGTTGTCGCAAGCGGGATGCCAAGATGGATTGAATGTGGCGGGCGGCGCTTGACGGGCAGTTTGCAAGCAGCCAGAAGCAGGAGGCCAAGACTGTGGAAGCTTCGACTGGGGAAAAGAGAGATAACGGAAGATAACAACAGTATCCAAGAAGTACCAGGTATGGGAAGTGGAAAGCTCGAGGTTGTAAATATACAAAAGGCGGATCAGGACGGGAGATGATGGAGGACCTGGATGGATGAGTTGAAAGAAAGGAAGGAGAAGAGACGGACGATCTCAGGCTGGAATTGAGTCCGGGGAAAGACACACCGAAGAATGCGGGATTGACGGCATTGTTCAAGGATGAGTTAGGTACGCTGCAGTGACGCGCCAATACGCTATCAGCACGACATGATGTTGGACTGGGACGGACAGGGGGCTTCTTTAGTGTCACATTTTGGATGCTTCAGAAGGCTGGGGAAGCGCGGGCGGGAGCCACTGGGACCCTTCGTTACTGGCCGAAAACCACGCGGGATGAATGGATCTCCGGAAAGTGTGGGGTAAATCGGCTGAATGAGACGACGACATCGTCCGGAGCCTCGGCGGCGGCCCGGACCTGTAATGCCCCGTTGGGTGGCTGTCATCCCTTCTAGAAGCCTCAAGTTGTGCCAAAACCAATGGAACCACACCACTCGCACGCTCTTCACTATCATGTACAACAGAAACACTTCAGCCTCTGAAGCTTGCGGATAGAGTGCAGACAGGACTATGGGGGATGCATATAAAGGTCGCCTGCAGATGCACAATTGGGGTAACTGTGCCGGTGCTCATCGCGGTAGGCTCGGGAAAGAGATTCCATCACAATGAGTTCCTTCGTATCGTCCTGATCATGGGATCCTGGTTGGACTTCATAGCGCTCTTGCATCGGTAACCTTGGCATCCTCTGAGCTTCATGGTCCAGGTCACTCGTCATGTCTCGCTCCCAGTTGCAATCGCAAATAGTGTATACATTCCCACGTGCCAGAAATAGCGACAGCAAGTGGCTACGTAGCAGAAGGATTCCAACCCATACCTTGACCTCACGATTGTGTATGTACACAACAAGTGTGGTTGTCCAGACAACTTGACTGAGCCAGGCGGGGAGGTCTGGACCCACCGACCCCAATTCGCCCAACCAGCGCTCTTTCTGAGTGGTCAGTTGAGCAAACGAGATTCTCCACTTTGAGGAACCTCGACGACTCCTTGGCTTGAGCAACTTGGAGCTCGTTCGATTTCAACAAAACCATCCGACCACCTGCCCGCTTGCATAACTGACACTTGACACTGACACTCTTGCACGTTCAACCTGTCCTCCTTGGTTTTTTGAACCATCTATTTAACGAAACATTCCGATTCTCGTCACTGTGTAAATCAGTGCACCGCGACTCTAGCTTATTGAGACGGCTAGTACAGATTATCATGGAATAGCAGCTGCGTGTCTACGCCACCATGTCTACTGGTACGATTCCAGCTACTTTCCCTTGATGTCCAGCACGCGCAAGGTCGACGTTTCCAGCAACAAGAGCTTTTTCTGTTATGCTTCGTATAGACACTACTCCTGACAAATGTTAACCTAACCCTTTGTAGCAGTCCGAATCTGCGTTTGCGGCGATGAGGGGACCGGCAAGTCCAGCTTGATTGCCTCTCTAGTCAAGGGCGTCTTCGTCGCCAACAAGATACAGGCCGTCCTGCCTCAAGTTACCATTCCCCCGACGACCGGAACACCCGAAAATGTTACCACTACCATCGTTGATACATCCGCCCGCCCACAAGACCGAACCACCTTGCGCAAGGAGATTCGAAAGTCCAACGTCATCCTGCTGGTCTACTCCGATCATTACAGCTACGAACGCGTCGCTCTATTCTGGATGCCCTACTTCCGATCATTGGGGGTCAATGTTCCGGTTGTACTATGCGCCAATAAGTCGGACCTTGTTAGTGATGGAAATGCTGCGCAGGTGGCCGAGGAAGAGATGCTTCCTGTAATGGCCGAATTCAGGGAGATCGATTCGTGCATCAGGACGAGCGCAAAGGAGCAGAAGAACGTAATTGAGGTCTTCTATCTGTGTCAGAAGGCCGTTACGCATCCCATTGCCCCCTTGTTCGACTACAAGGAAGGCCAGCTGAAGCCCGCCTGCGTCGATGCGTTGAGGAGGATATTCTTCCTGTCCGACAAGGACCAGGATGGGTGCCTGAACGATCAAGAAATGCAGGATTTCCAACAAAAGTCTTTTGACAAGCCGCTTTCGCAAGAAGACCTCGACAACATCAAGCTGACAGTCAGCAAATCAGTGCCAAGCTCTAGCACTGACAAGGGTTTGGATCTCCGAGGGTTTCTGCAACTGAACAAGCTATATGCAGAAAAGGGGCGGCACGAGACGATTTGGATCATTCTTCGGAAATATCATTACACAGACAGTTTGAGTTTGGAGGACAGTTTCTTACACCCACGATTCGACGTTCCCGATTATGCGTCCGCAGAACTCAGTCCAGCGGGATACCGGTTTTTCATGGATCTTTTCTTGACTTTTGACAAGGACAACGATGGAGGTCTCAATGACCGGGAACTTGCTGCCTTGTTCGCGCCCACTCCAGGACTCCCACACTCTTGGGCTGAGACTTCGTTCCCCTCCACCACCGTCCGGAACGAGGCTGGGCACATCACTCTCCAAGGTTGGCTTGCCCAGTGGAGCATGACTACCTTTCTAGAACCGAAGACAACCCTCGAGTATCTAGCATACCTAGGATTCGAGACACCAAACGCCCGCGAGACGACAACAGCCGCCCTCAAAATCACAAAACCTCGGAAGCGAAGACGTCGGCCCGGGCGCGTGGACCGCAACGTAGTCCTCTGCTACATTCTCGGCTCCTCCGGCGCCGGCAAATCCTCCCTCTTAGACGTCTTCCTCAACCGTCCCTTCGACACACTTTACCACCCCACCATCAAGCCCAGACAGGCCGTCAACAGCGTCGAGCTCCAGGGCGGCAAGCAGTGCTATCTGATCCTCGAAGAACTCGGCGAGCTGGAGCCGGCCATCCTCGAGAACCAAGCCAAACTGGACGCCTGCGACCTCATCTGCTACGCCTACGACTCGTCCGAGCCCGACTCTTTCTCGCACATTGTCGAGCTCCGCAAGCGATACCCGCAGCTCGACGAGCTGCCCGCCGTCTACACGGCCCTCAAGGCCGACCGCGACAAGACCACGCAGCGCAGCGAGCTGCAGCCAGACGCGTACACAGCCGCGCTCAACATGAGCGCGCCCTTGCACGTAAGCGTCACCTGGAATAGCATTAGCGAACTGTTTGTCGCGCTGGCGGAGGCGGCGACGAACCCCAGCACGGCGTTTCCTAGGAGCGAGGAACCGCCGGCGGATAGGGCCAGTCTGTACATGGCACTGGGAGCGACGGCGTGCGCGGCGCTAGCGGCGTTTATGATTTGGAGGAGGTCGACTTCGAATGCTGCGTAGATGGTAGTGCATCGAGCCGTTTAATGGTGTGTGACTTGGTTGCATGGGACGTGGCGCGACGTGGTTTCCTTGAATTGGTCACAGTCATGAACCGTGCCTGCTCAATTCTTCTCCGGTCCTTTTATTTTGTCTCTGGGTTTTGTTTTGTTTTGGGTTGCTGGTGGCATGTGGGCTGGCTGGTCGGTTGGTGGTGTTCTATGAACACATACATAGCGCGTTGAATTGATTCATGATACCCTCTCCCCAACCAGATGCTTCCATATCTTATATCACTGGTTCGCCGCACTTACATATTATGAACCACCCAGCCTCAGCGTAATTTTTCTTTCGAGGCATCCCTATCTTGTACGGACTATTTTGCTGTTCTTTGGTTAGGCAGAGAGGTCCTCAGTCGTAGCAGGGAGAAGAAAAAAAAGAGAACAAGCGATATTTGACCCCCTTCTTATACTGCCGCAGAAAGTGACATCAATTACAAGTCGATTGAACAGCTCATGGTCATCATCATCTTTGAGCGTAACCACCAACCTGTGACCGAATTCGCCAAAGTGAATGGGTATGAGAGTTGCGAAGACAATTTGAAGACTGCAATTGTAAATCTGAACACAGAAGAATAAATTCATTTGATATAATTATATCCTGGACATGTTGCAGCTCTGACCCTTTTGGAGGCATGGAAAAAAAAAGGGGGAAAAATAAAAGAAAAAATCAAGTTGAACACCTAACGCATGTAACCGATCCACCCAGGGGTCGAACCTGGAACCTCCTGATTCGTAGTCAGACGCTCTGCCATTGAGCCAGCGGACCTTGATTATTTGATATCAAGTTTCTTTGAAAACTTATTTCTATAAGCTCCTTTAGTAGATTCTTCCTTCCTGGTATGATCGTGGTGTGGCGTGCGGGTTTCGGCGTAGTTTTGTCCCCAGATTTCTTTTCATTTTCTACTGCTTCTTCTTCGTCTTTTTTTTTTTTTTTTTTCTTTTTTTTTTCTCTTTTTTTTTTTTTTTTCTTTTTTTTTTTCTCCTCCTTCTGTTTTCCCACGGGACTTGCAGTTCTTGCAGTTCTTGCAATGCGTGTACCTAGTGCGCGCTTTTCACTGAGGGATGCAGCTGTTAGGGGGATCCGTCTGTCCGCCTGGGCGGCAGTGATGGTGTGCAGCAAGCAGCATTGATTTGAACCCGCTGCACTTGTCGATTTCTTTTGCGAGATGCGAAATGCGAGATGCGCAAAAAGTGAAGAGAGGTGTGTGTGGTGACGTCAGTATTATGGGGGAGCTGCGGGCGTGGGCGGTTGGGCGGTTGACGGTCAGTGTCGGTTTTGCATCCGCGAGATGGGATTGGAAAGAGCAGGGACGGAGAGAGGCTGATCGCTGCCCCTGGCCTGGGTGGTGGTTGCCTTTTTTCTGAATGGTTGGCTCGGTTGAAGTCCATGTAACTCAAGTGCTGATCAAGGATCGGGGTTGGGGTTATGTGCGTGGGATACGGTAGAACTAGTACTGTCCCGGCGTGACGACCTCGACGGTTTGACAACGGAATGATGGACGGTCCAAGGAAAGTTGAATGTCAAACGGTTTGCGTCTTTAAATCATTGATCAGCCCTTTGATGAACGCTCTCTGTGGCGTGTGACAATGGCACAGTAATATAGTTTAAGCGCTGGCTTGGCCATTGATGGGAGTAGAAAGGATTCGTTCTGTTGATGTTTCGGTGTTTGCAGAATTCCGTTTCCATATTTGGCGGAATGATATGTGAATTCATTGCAGTGGCCCACTCGAATAACTGTTCCAATCCAAAACCTTTTGGCCTCGCGGTAGCAACGATAGTCATCGCGTTCTCTCTCCTGTATCCTCGACCCCTTCCTTGATTTGCGAGACTGATAACTCTCTCCTACCGCTTCTGCCAGTCTATTCCCTACCCAACAAGCCTGCCTGCTTGCTTCCCGCATCATAACGTAAAAGCCGATGGAAAAGCGCCTCATCGAAAGATCCACTTCTCTTGCGATTTGCCTTATCCAAAGCAACCTGAAGATGAAGATCTAAAGCAGGGCCAGAATGCCGCTCTGTCATCTTGACAGATGATAATGTAATAATAGGTGATGCGGTAAAAGAAGAACCAAACAATTTTTTGAGAAACGACGGAAGTGAGAAAGCGGATGACTGTTATGATATGTATATGTGGGAATATAAAGATGAAGAATAAAGACCAATCTCATCGCCATGCCCGATCGCAGAATAAGACGCCTTTCGCAATGATGTTGATGTGAAGCCCCTAGCCAAACATGAGAAATCCCGGAATGACAGCAAACAAAAAAGTAAAACCCTCAAACGCCGCGACGTATGCCAGATGACATCGTGTCTAACTCCCTCCCCTTGTTTGTTGATGTTGATGTTGATGTTGGTCTTGTTGTGGTTGTAGTTGTTGTGATTGCGCCGTGGAGGTGCTGTGACTGTTGCCTCTCATCCCACTTCTCTTTCGCTCTCCCCCCTTTTCTTTTCTCCTCTCCATTCTTAACTCGCCGCTTTCATTCCGTTTCGCACTGGAAACCCATGCTGTACCGGTATTCCCCTGTCTCATCTCGCACCGGGATCATCGTCAAGAAGTTGACGAACCGTTGACCGTTCTTCTTAAAGTTGACCACCTCAACCTGCACCTCGGCGTTCCTATCAATCGCTTTCCTCATCGTATTGATCGTGTTGGAGTCGACGTACTTCCTTGTCGATTTCGGCTTGACCATTCCGTCGGGTGACTGAAGAAAACGGCAGTTTCTCCCCAAGACCTCCGCATTGCTGTATCCTGTCATATAGAGAAAAGCTTCCGAGGCGTACACAATTGGCGTGTCTTTTTGCTTCAGGTCGCACAGGATCAAAGCGCATGACGTGTCAACAGGTCCCAGTTCTACCTGGGGGTTTGGCCTGTTCATAATCTGAATCTGTTACAGTTTGTTAGCCGCTTTAACCTCCACATGATAACAACGAACAGGGCTTCGGTGGTGACTAACCAGATAGCCCATAATGTCATAACCGCCGGGAGCGTAGAGCGTATGGAAGAAGAGAGGGTTGGCAGTGGGCGCGGTTCGAGGGTCATAGTGGTATTGCTGGGGGTTTTTGTTAGCAGGGGCATCGCCATTACCAAGCAGAAGAAAGGAGTGCCGTTTACCTGATACGCCTCAACCTCCCATGGGTTCATGGTGCTCGAGTTCACGGTATGGCTCATGGTGCTGGCTATGAGACAGTGTGTTGGTAGGGTATTATGATGGTTTCTTTAGCCGGCTGAAGAGGCTTTCGAGTAATCGCACAGGCGCTAGCCCCCTAGCTGGCAAAGGCTAACAGGTTGATGACGATGTTCTAGGCCGACCTATTTGGGACAAGGGAATTGGTGGTGTAAGTGGAATAGGTTACCGCATAGACCAATAGAGTCGAGGATGAGATGGAGCTTGTTGAGTGTAATGATATTAAGGTTGAAGGCATACACGGTGGCAAAAAGTAAGGCAGAGGAAGAAAGGCTGTGAGGTTGAAGGAAGAAGAGGGTATTTAATAAAGCCCTAAGACGCAAAGGTCTGGTTGGGATTGAGCGCCGGAATGCCGTCGATCGAGATGTAGTGTAGGGGATCTGGAGCAGGATTTGGCTGCGGAACGAGGCCGTATCAGTGCAGATGTGAGGACCGAAATGTGGAAACAGTAATCTTGGGTGCGATAAACAAAACCAAGACGCAAAGGTTCCAGACAAAGTCTGTATTGGGGATCCGGTAGACCTGGTCAACAACCGGTATCCTGCTGGTCATTTGAAGTGGGAGCCGGGGGTGTTTGGGATGCCCAGGGTCCTGTATGGAGAGACACCATAGCTCAAGAGCCAGGCAGGGCAGGCCAAGGGGGGCCAGGGACATAGTGTACAGAAAAAAAGAGAGACAGTTGCCAGAGACAAGACGCCGATCCAATCGAACGGTACACGACGCCTTTACACGTTCCATGTACGTAGGTAGCAAGGGTGGCCTGAGGGTACACAAAGAGACCACGGCTCGGACAAGAGATGGGAGCTCTTTGTGTGAGCCATTGACAAGACGCGGGAGCCAGGCTGTGGGTGGTATGCCGGCGACATGGCCGTTTCGTTTTTTTTTTTTTTTTTTTTTTTTTTTTTTTTTTTGTTGAAGGGTGACTGCTTGCTGCTGTCCCATTGTCCGGGTGCCGCTTGCTCTGCTGTCCCGTATCTTCACTATGTAGTGTACAGCAGTATCCATCATCCCGTCTCAGCGCCGAGGCCAGGATCTGTGATCACAGCCTGCATCGGGAAGCTCTTGAGATCGGGAAACTCAGAGGACACAACGGGAGTGGCCCGACGTTCGAGCGGTTCGGATGGATCCAGTAATGGGACCGCATTTCCTTTGACACCCTAGACTAGGTGGAAGACCCTGGCATCCAAGAATCCCCATCATGTGCCCCGTCTTTATCGACAACTTGCACCGTATGGAGTTTTTATCATCACGCTCTTCATCGACGCTCAGGGCTGACCACCCCCTTCCCGTTTATTTGACCATTACACCCCCAACCCAAGACCAATGGCACCAAAAGTCATGGAAGAAGAGTCTTGATCTTGCTTACATAGTAGTCTCTCAATGGGCTGATGATGCCATGTTTGCTTCACACTTTTGGTGAAGAATACCGTGGTGACTTTTATTGTTCAGATCGACGGCGTCTTGGGGTTTTCGCTTATCAGGATAGTGTCTTCAAATGAATGCTAACAGAGAAGAGAAAGATAGTATAAGCGTTAACAAAGTACGAGAGGAGGTTGACGAGAGATCGGTGAGAGTTGCCAATTGTGGATATGCAAAAGTCCGAAGGGAGGAAAGAGAGACCGATGGAGTCATAGACGTAGGTACCTAGGTAATACATAACCGAACAAAGTTCGATCCAGAAACCAAAGAGGGTCATGGCCAAGAGGCCAAAATGTTGAAAAACGTACCGATTCGCGGACAGCACGGAGACAAATAGGAGAAGAAGGAGCAGACGGCGTGAGAATGCAGCCGGGCAAATCTGGATGCCGCCAAGACCAATGGAACCCACCAGCGAACTTGGGGGACACTTTCTGATTTTGGATGGCAGTGTAGAATGGGGACAGCGATGCTGACCGATCGCAGCTGCTAAACCATCGAGGGACCCAGATCCGCAGCGATCGCACCAGCGCCGTGGATCGAACCAAGAACGGGACCCACGCGCCAGCACGAACAATTGAAACCGCACCAACCAGCCAGCGGACAGTGCAGATAGGGAAGAAAACCGGCACGTTTTTACTGCAACGTCAACCCTAGTGCTCTAGGGAGTTAGTCACTTCCATCTGTCAAGTTGTCTCTTCGGTTTCGGTTCCTTTCAAGTTGTCCCGTCACCGGCTGTCAAATGCGCGCACCACCACCACCACCGGACATACGACACTTGACACCTTGACCACCAACATTAGGTAGGTAGGTAGGTAGGTAGGTAGGTAGATATGTACCTCAAGTACTCAACACCACCCCTTTCACCAGGACCACAATAACGGAACCCATTTTCATGTGTGTTCGGAGAGCTTGCTGATACCGTTGCGCTAAAGACATGTGGTGATGCCTTGGTTCTGGGCTCGGTTGTTATGGTGTTCTCATTCCATCTGCTCCCTTGTAGGCGTCAAGGCCGAACCCCCTTGCTACACTACAAACCTACCTCGTCCCTTTGCGCCAACCGGCCGTGAGGTGACCCACGCTTCTCGCTTGTATGTTTGACAGCCCGAGTTTGGATCCAACAGCAACCAGGTTCTCATCGGGTATATGTACAGTCAATTTACTGTATGGCGATAAAGCGGGCGGGGCATCTTGGGGGTCTTGATGAGCAGAGGGTCCGGTAGGTGGTAGACCTTTAGGCAGAGGCGCATGGGGGGTCATGAAGTTGTGGAAGGACAAAGAAGGAGGGGGGGGGGGGGGCGCCCCAGCCTGGCTCCCTTGGGACTGGGAGAGAACCATGAACAACAACAGGGCGGCCTGGTCTCATGCAAGTGTAAGGACATCACATGAATACCGTCGACAAAACGGACCAAACTATCGACGCCCCCTCTTTTCCCAGAAAGTCTCAGACTCCTCATCGTGATAGGAATGAGGGGAAATGAGACTTGACAGATTGGGATGATCACCAGCAGGACACGGGAGGCCATAGGACGCCAGGAAGCAGGTAAGCTCGAACCACAGTGCTGGCGTGAATAAGTGATGGCGTTGGCGTCGGCACATCATTGAGGGAAGAGGGAGAAGTCACAACACGAGATTATCGCAACTTCCCCTTTCGGGATGTGCGCGGGTTGCGTCTGTCCCCGGCTACCTTTCGCCCATGTCATGGTCACCTTGCCCTGTTCCCGTGCATTCCGCTCGTTTTTCATCCGTCTGCAACCGCAAACGGGATGGCTCTGATGTGCCAACTTTTCAGGGCAAGACTTTGCTCAACCGGCCGCTTGGTTTCCAATTAGTTCCATGATGACCGGTGACTGCACGACCGCAGAGCAGTTTGAAATCTCGATGTGACACGGTGCACAGTCCCAGCGCTTGGTTACACCGAATAATAAACGGCAAGCCGGGTCTTCGTGAAGAGGTTGCCTGTGTTAAGTCAGCATTGGATCTTCCAAAAACCCACTGCTGAGAGTGCGTGTGTGTGTAGTATACTCCGATGTTAAAGACGGCTTGTGTTTGATGCCACTGCATCGCCGGCCAGGCGAATGAGGGTGATGGGGATAAATCGTCCAACGTTGACGAAAACGCAAAGGCGCCAAGAGCGGGAAGTTCCCATGGGCTTCGACGGCCAATATCCACCTTGTTCACACACTCATATCCCTTTTTCCGACAGAGACGCCAGCGGCCTGGAAGGAATAAGGAATGGCGGTTGGTTGGTGTGTCCTCATCATGAAGAGGGCTCATCCTCATCTCGCCGCCTGCGTCTTGTCCTGGTCATCAGCCAAGGGGGCTTTCGCTACCGCTGAACAGACCTGTCATGATCCGCCCTCCCGGTTCTTGGGCGGTAATCTGTAATCTGTAGGACAGGCGACTCACTCGGCGACTAAGAGCAAGTCAGCAACCAGGATCGAGGATTCACATTTCACAACAATTTCCCGTTCGGGCTTCGCAGTGTAAGGGTACCTAAGCTGAGCTGGCTACTAGTAATGCCCGAGCCATGTGTGCATATGTGGAATGGCACTTCAATCAAGAAGGGTCTGGCTTGTTTGAGGAGAGACAGAAAGAGAATTGTGCCTTTCACGGCCAGTCATCGCTGAAAAAACAAAAGGTTGAGGCTGAAGCTGTGCTGTGTTGCGGGATGCCCCCCCCCCCCTTGTCCCTGATGTCACACATTGCTGTCGATTGGTCGTAAAAAAATACCCTACAATTGCTGGTCAAGTACCCGGGGGCATGACAGGCTCGGCCGTGCATTTTGGGGCCAGCGAGGGCAGTTCCAGACAGCTTATGCCGTCCTCAGCGTCGCGAATAGAGTCTTACGAATACAGATGCTTCTCGTATACTCGCAGAATCAGCAGAAAACTATAACATGACGGGTACGAGTTGAGATGAATCTCTATTGCTGGATCGGTTGGATGACTGGTTCACTTGATTCACTGGACCGAGTTAATTACCTACCTACATATTTTGTGTACAGCAGCGTTACGGTTAGTAAGAGCTGAGGTCTCAGATATGTATCGCTGTACCGCGCTAGCGGTCTTGGCTCTCAGGTCTTCTAGTGTGACTACATCAAAGTACATGTGCAGTGGCTCGAGCTTCTTCGCCAAGTCCCGATTTTCGATGTACACCTCTGCATGGATATAACTTGTTAGCTTGGTACGTTGACTCTACAGGAAGCAGGGGTAAGATAGCGGCCAAACAGACCATTTCTTGTGGGAAAATTGAGGTTCCTTGCCGCCACCAAAAACCACGCTAACAAGTTATATCCATGCAGAGGTGTAACGGAACCACTTCCAGTCTCCACTGCCTCTCCTCCATCGGCCTCCACTCCCGCTTCCACTTGGACCGAAAAGTAAACGTCCCAAGTGGAAAGTTCGTTACCTAAATGGTCGAGACGCGTTCCGCCGAGGGCAACACGCGTTTTCCACTCCCAACTTCAACACCGTTCAGTTTCAATTTGTATTCGACATTCACGATTCCCATCACCAAATCACCGACCCGGACAAGGAATACCGTTGCCAGCCGCCGAGACGTCTCGATCGCCGTGTTCGATCATTGTTCGATCTCTGTTCGACGTAGGTCTAGTAGGGCTACACAAGCAACCACAGTCCAAATTGCATGACGGGTACAGGCTCGACAGGTCGTTCAACAGGCTGTTCAACAAAGTCATTGCATGTTTTAGACTCCCTGATCGCTAAATATCCCGAGACTCTACGGCAATCAAGAACCCCTCTGGTCCTTGTTTTGCTTTCTTCCACCCGCCTTCTACGCCTCAACGGTCCAGCTCTTTATCTGCAAGGCAGCCCAACCGACGCCGGTACACTGCTCACCTGGGGACACACAGTGGCACTAACTGCCAAGCCCCCCCGGCCAACATTACGCAGCATCATATTCGATTGAAGGGTCTATCGGCACGACAGCGGATCGCCCAGCATAGAGCAAGCTATCACGGACACCTAGCCAGCGGCCACCTATACCCAACCGAGCCACCTCAATACCGCGCATTCCAGCATCATGCCACCCGGGCGACTTGTTCAGGGTTCGCGCCGCCCTCAGCCGACTGCCTCCGCGTCCACATCAGCCCACAATGGGTCCGACCTGCCCCCCTATGAGCCTCCCTCGCATCCAATGAACGATGCAGGCAGACAGGCCCTATCCAACTTCACCAACAACAACGCGGAGATGCGCAAGTACGAGGACCATCTTTCCAAATCCGCTACCTACTTGCGAGAGGCCGTCGGCGCCATCAACGATACCCTGTTTGCTCGCAAATCACAGCTGACGGGCAAGATCGAAAAGCGACGTGGCCGTGGCGAATCTGAAAAGGGCGAAGACGAGGCCGAGCTCGAGGAATACGTCAACAAGCTACATGGAGATGTGACCCATTTGACTGATGAGATCGAGGCTGCCTTGCGACAGGTTATTGACTACCGTGCCGAAGTTCAGCGCGAGAAGTTAGTTTTGGGCTCGGTGGCAGACCAGGTACAGAGCGAAAAATCCCGCCGGGAACGCCCCTCACGGAAACGGAAAGCTGCACAGCGGGTCAGCAGCGATAGTGATGAGGAGATGGGTGGTGTCGATGCCGAGCCTGAAGAGGCAGAGGCCGTCGGAGCTAAGGACGAGGCCCCTCTGACCGGCGTGCGCGAGGCACTCCACAAGGCAAGAGATTCCAACGCGAGACAGTACCGTGCCACGAGTGCTTATGACCGTTACGCTTCCAACAACGAGTATATCGCTTTCAAAAAGATGTGGCATGATGCCCAGCATCCCGAAGACCAAGTGCCCCTTCCCGATGCGTCCACTTGGTTTGATAACCAAGGCAGGCCTATTTGGGATGGTGCTCCGGCGGGCGATGAGGACCTCATTATCGAGCGCGAGGTCCAGGACCTCACTTGCAAGTTAACGCTTCGACCCTTGAAGGAGCCATACGCCAACCACAAATGCCCACACGTTTTCGAGAAAACCGCAATAATGGAGTACTTGAGAGGCACTGGGGGCAAAGCACAGTGCCCTGTGTGCACCAAGGTAAGAATAGACGTATTATTTTGTGCAACAAATCTCTAGCTGACATGTCACCACAGGAGCTTCGCATCAAGGACCTGTATCTTGATGAACTCACATTGCGCAAGGTCAAGCGAGCTGCTCGAGCAGCAAGGGAAAGCGAGGACAGGAGCTCCAATGCTGATCCCGACGAACAAATGGATGAAAGCGTCCTCATGGGTGAGAGTACCCAATTACGGTCAGGCCGTGCGAACAACGGGGTGAAACAGGACGATTCTGAGTGAGAAAGGTTGTCTTTTGCATCGAGCTAATGAGGGCGGCCGCTACATAGCGGAGTCTATTCCACCCCTGATCAAACCCCAGCAGGCGAACCACTCCTTCGGCAGTTACCGCGCACTGTTTGTTGTCACCTCAGTAGAGACGTTGCCATGCCTTGCATTCTATGTTGATCATATTGAAACCAGTCTCGGGTAACCGTTTAGTGTAGGGTGGTTGCTTGAAGAGATAAACCCTCGAAACTCCATGTGTATGTGTACGTCCACAGTACCCCTATCGTGCTTCTAAGGATACAATGCCCGCTGTACCGGAGGAGAAAAAAAAAAAAAAAAAAAACCTACTGCGAAATTGGAGTACCAGGTTACACCAAGTAAAGCTGGACATGCTTTCTGCTAGCAAAAAATGGGTTGGCCGGCCTCTCGACTGTTGAAGGCTAAACAGTGAACACCACTTCTCCAGTGGGTTATGTCCGTTTCAACTCATGCAGGGTTCGATAACGGTTGACGGGCCATAATGTCCGCTAAGTTACTGTATGGGCCGCGGAAAGCGGGTTGCTAGTACCCTGTCGGTGAAGCAATGATGGAGAAGCAGTTGAGAACAACCCTCGGTAAACTTGGTATGGAACACTGGGTCGTGAGCTTGCCGGTAAATGCCGGTGTCATAATGCCCTTGATGGTCAGGCGGGTACCGAAATTTGTTCACAAGTCCTCTCTGGCTCGAATGCAGGCCCGAACCAGGCAGCAGTCCCGCGAGGGGGTCTGTAGGATACAATTGCCGGAGTGGTTCAAAGTTCGGATGGCCCGAGGGGCTAGTGTAGCGGGGAAAAGAGATAGTCAGCATGAAGACATTCTTTTCTCGCACAAAACATGATTCTGACAAATTACGACACACCCTTGATGCCCTCTCTTGCCTTGTCTTGCCGTCTTGCCGATGACATGCGAAAAACAGAGAACTTACCTCAAAGAAACTTCCGTTGGAGTCGTCGATTCGTACATGCCCGAACCGATGTAATGGATCGACGGGTGTTCTTGTCGGCTGCTGCTCCCTCGTCTATGGATGGGACTTGATGATGGGGGTGGCGAGCCGGTACCATCATCTGATGACTCGGATAACACAGATTTATCGGATTTGGCTGCGAAGGAATCTCTTCGCTTGCGACTCGTATACTTGCGAACCCTCCATCGATCGAAGCGCGACCTGTATGCCCGAATTCTATCGCACGGTTACGCGTTAGAGACAGACAACGACTATAGTTAAAGCAACGACGAGAAACGACAAACAAGATCCGAACATCCCCAACGAGCAAACGCCGGCGACCACCATCGAAATGCAACGCGAGACACGATACACATCTTGGACGCAGGAAGAAATACTTACGAAGCTCTAAACCGATACCGTTCCTCCATGAACTTCTTTACCTCATGAAGAGGCTTGTTGTTGTCCTTGTATTCCCGGATGATGATATGTCTGTGGTCTTCCCATTGCTTCGTCATCTTGTCTATGCTCTTCTTCAACAACAACAAGGTTGTTGCCGCTGAAATTGCTGGATGGTAGCTGACGGGTGTCTAGGTCTGCCATGCGGTTGAGGAAAGCCAGAATATCAAGATGGTGGTTGCAGGATTTGCTACCACGATGATGGGTTAAGAGGTAAGTGGTATGTTCGAAATTCAGGTCACAATGCAAAGCAATGCCTGGGAAGTTAAGGAGATGGAAATAGAATGGCTTGGGACAGCAAACATCATGAAGGGCGGTCATTGTCTTGGATCTATATAGGACCAAACCCAAGACACGAGTTTGTATATCGGTGTCATGATGCCAAGTCACATTCTCCCTATGATCAGAAGAGGATGTCAGATTATCGATCGGATACCTTACAGCCGTAACTGTTTTTACAGCATATGGTGCCCGGCATGCAGACGGCTATGAAGCCATTGCTTCCACTCGGGGTTGTCTTGCGACTGACCGACCACTTGGGGAGAGGGGGCGGTGATGAGCGCACAAGGCTATCAATGGAAGAGACATCCAGCCCTATCAACTGCTTGCCATACCTGAATTGCGGGGAGAAATATTTGGGAAAGCTTGATGGACACTCATGAGCACGTACCGTGCCTCTGGTGTTCAAAAGTTGACCGAAAACCAACCATACTGGGCAAGAGACAACCTCAACAAAAGAGTATCAACCATTGACGGGCCACGAAAATCGGTGGGACACGCTGCATACCGCGATACGCACCATCGGTAACCGGGAGTGGTTCCAAATCGGCCGTGTGCCTGGTCACGACTGGGTGAGGTGGGTGAGTACAGTTAGGCAGACAGCTAGGCAGCCTTCTCCGCCTCGGCAAGTACCAAAACGCGGACGAGAAGGCAGGGTGGGCAGGCAGGCAATGTAAGACGACGGACAAATGAAAGCAACGATAAATGCCTGTATGCACAATTAAGGCGATGAGCCAGTTATGCAGGAGGGAAGAAATCTACCAAGTGATGAATTGAGGCTTCGAGTAATACTCTGCGCGGCGAAGGCAGGATAGTCCTACGTACGACGTATATCGTGAGAGCCTGGTGAGCATGGCATGCAACAGCCGCGCCTTCTGTCTTTGATACATGTGTTTCAGTTCAACCGTTTCGCTAGACTCTAACATTGTCGCGAATGCGGCATGGTAAAATGCAACGAAACGAGACTGTTGATAAACGAGGAAGGTTTCATCCGAAGATATCAAATGTTGCTGGTCGAGAGTGACACTCTCTTCCACAAGGCATGCAAGACTTAGTACAGACTTTCCACGATGCCATCCGACCAGCAACTGCCCCATGTCAGTCCCACGCTATTACTTAGGCAAGAAGCAGGCAGACGAGAACTAGAGGTATATGTAGGTAGTTCTTCCTCATGTAAACGGGTAGGTGCCACTCACACACAATTATCACACATCAATGGCAACTTAAGGAATGAGGGGAAAGTGTCGCCGGTGAAGGCTCTTTCCCCACGATTGGGCAAGGCTTCTTGGCATGCCAGCAAATTACATCCTGACGACACAGCCTCACCGAGCCTCCTTGATGGCACCTTCCCGCTTCCCGCTTTCCCTCATGCATCAATTTCCACACGTGAAATCACTGCAGAATTTTGCATCATTTCCCCATCCCAATGTTCTCGGATCGGCAGCCATCGAGCACTCCGCCCTCCTCATCCTCCACGCAACCCCGAGCCTCATCTCCTCTTCCTTCCTTTCGTCCACGGTCTCGACGAGTGTTCTCCCCCTCTCATCCCGTTCTCCCCAACATCACTGAGTGCCGCCAACCAATTCTTGTCCATGCGGCTGCTGTGTCTGCCTAGTATTCAGCCTGAACGCTATCTTGCTTGCTTCCTCCCCCACGTCCCACATGCTCAAGTACACACATAACCCGTTATCGATGATCTCTTTCTTATCACTCCTACGTTTGTCTGTTTTCTGCTTCTATTTGTTTTGTGGTTTGGATGTTGGAAGCCCGTGGTTCAGTGGTCACACAGGGACTCCATTTGGTGTGCGTGGTCTAGACTAAGAAATGTGCAAGGCAGCAACAGGAACCTGTGTCAGGAACAGAGCTTAAAAGGGTTTAGAACTTAGACCGATGGACTGGTGCAGTTACCCCAGTAAGCATATAAACATTGGAGGCGATTATTGAAGTCTTTCCGTGGTTGGCCTGTCTGACTGACTGTGAGATTGATAGAGACGGCGAATTGTGTGTATCCTAAATCCCACGCAACTTACCTAGAATAGCGGGTTTGAAGGTCGAACCAACCACCATTTCACCCAGGCTGTGCCGAGGTCCAACTCTACCTGTAGAGGTAGGACTTTGCCTGAGGTAGTGTCAAGACTCGGTAAGGTATGGCTTGCCATGAGGAAGTGACCGAGAGACTGAAGTTAGCAGGACCACCTACTCGCCTGGCTTTGAGAGAGAGTGAGAGAGAGAGAGAGAAGAACGAGCAGATGAGACAAGCTGACTAACAACTTGATGCAGATCATTTGTTTTTGATGGCACCATAACAACACAAGTCTTCAATAAGGCTCTCCGAACACTTAATTACCACTCACATCCAGACTCGCTAACGACTACGGTGCAACATTCCGAGTTAACATCACGGCAGAGAAGGCGAAGACGCCGATTTCTCGGTGAAACCAAGCTTGCTGTCGACAACCCAAGAGTGAGCAAATTGCATCTGCTACATCTTATTGTGCGGCGCATGTCGCATGGTTGCCGTTACAATGACCACAGAAGATTTTTTTTTTTTTTTTTAAAAAAAAAATAAACCCTGAATGCGAGGGTGCTTGTAGTTTCGCGGCCGACATGGGATGCTACACATGCAATATTATGGCGGCCCTTCGTGGAAGGACTTGCAAAGGAGGGCTCCTTTCGAAATTGGCACTTTCCCGTTTTCTAACGCTCTTTACAGATTTGTCCGCCTTGAACTGTCTTCAACAAAGTGCTCTTATTCTGCCATCGATGAGGGTCTTATACCGAAGCAGTACATCGGCATAGACGCTGCCACACACAGGTGGCTCAGATGAGTCAAGCAGAAAAACAATAATCGCGCTCACTAAACTAATTCCAAGCTAACAAGAGGGACAGACAGAAAATGACACCATCTGCATCTCAAATGTCACTAGATTCGACTCCAATAAGTTGCCCGATTCCATTAGGTACCACGTCGACGTTTCAACCCACGAGCTGGGCGCTGTTCAATTACGAAGAAAGGCCACGATGAGGGCCAGACATTAATGTAGTCGGGAACCCCATCAGCCATCACATCAACGACAGAAGCAAGTACCGATGTCACCTCAAACTCATCGGAGACGCAAATCAGAATCAGAGGCAGACCCCACATGAACTCGATCGAAACATCGAGGCGCTCAAAGAACAATGGAAACAGGCCAAAGCTTTCCACGAACGTAACGGAGATACGAGTAAGGTAGGGGCTGTGATGTCGCGGACAAATATTGTCCTGGGGCTATTGACCTGTACGGGCGGGCAAAGGCTCTGAGGGGTGCATCTGTTCTCCTTTGTCGCTCTTTTCCATTCGTGCTATTCCTATCTGTTGCAAAAGCAACACTAATGTCCAGCATATAACTGAACATGTTGAACTATATTCGCAAAATCCTTTTTATCTCCGTCATTCTTCTTTCTGCCTATTTGGTGCAAATACGGCGCTGGAGTCACCGAGGGACGGTTTTCCGCTGTACTTACTACACGGTCGATACGTTCGCTTTGAGAATAAAGATATGGCATTTGATGGGGACTTCAATTCTGTGAAAGAAAACGCAGCAACCAGATAAAACATATCATGTAGGCTTCATCGCGTTCTAGTGGGTTGTCGGTGAGACCCACCGAATTTCGCAGACATTTGCAGATGGCGAATATCCTTCACACATGGAGATATAACTTTTGAGAAAGCATTTGATCAAGGCGTCGTTGTCGGTATCTCAAAAAAACACCTTCCATATTATATCACATGTTTACACTTTTAAGCAACGCCTGAGTGTCCCCTTCTCATCCTGGTCACAAGCATACCAATATATACAAACCTACCACCCTATACCCTATGTAGATCCCCATCGATGGGGCGGATATAATGGCCTTTCATAACGCCATCTGACCGAACTTGCCTGGTATATAAATCATTTGGTGCTAGTCTATGATCTTGAGAAATCGAGGTGGATAAGACATGTTCTTTACATTGTGTTAGCCCGCTGCCCGCTTTTTCTTCGTACCTGGATTTAGATGGGGCGCTTGTGTACCTCTGGCTGGCCCATCGCTGCCCGATGGTGAAGTTGAACTACAAGCACAAGCACCATCGTTAGACCTTTAATACCATGCAATAAGAAAGAGTGAAGAGAAAGGAGGAGAAGATTGCGCTGAAGGTGGAGAAGGTGCAAAGACATTCCATTGCTCGCGGTAGACAAGGCATACTTAGATAATGAAGAGGGGAAGAAGTTGGGTTTCACATAGACCAGTCCCGCAAAAACAATTTCCACCCCATCCAGATACCGGTCGCTCCTTCACACTAGGTGTAGGCGCACGACACAGGAGATAGGAGAAACAAACAGGAACCCGGCGAGGTCTTATCGGTTAACAGATCGAACGGCATACACGCGATGCCCTTGGTCGTCGCAACCCCCAACGGCATCCTTTTTCATTGCCCAGTACATATCTTATCTTCTCCTACCAATCCAAAATTATTTCTGCATTTTATAAATTTGCAGTTCTTGCATCCTTCAAGCTTCAGCGCAGCGTTGCATCTCTAGATTCTATCGGTACTAGGTAGTCTTGCCATCCCGTCCGTTATTCCCACTCGCCGCACAAATTCTAATCTTTCCAATTCCCCTTCATCTCTTCTCCTCCCTCTCTCTCTCTCTCCCCTTTTCACCTCTCCCCCTTCACCTGACCAACCAACTCCCATCCAACTCTCCCTCCTCCTCCCCTTCTTTCACACCCAATTCCCTCACTCTCCATCCCTTCCTCGCCAAACTGTGCCTGGCAACCTCACAATCAAAGTGGATATCAGCAATCAACGCCTCCAGCCCGCTGTAATCCTTCTCGTTACGGATGAAGCCCGTAATCAAAAGCCTCATGCCCACCCCGTAAAAATCAGCCGCGAACTCTCCCAAAACATGTACCTCGGCCGAGCGCACCGTGTTCTTGTAGAAGGGGTTGTAGCCTATGGACATGACCATGGGGTAAATCTGCCACTGGCCGGTTTGTTGGTCGACGAGCTTTTCTTGTTGGGCTGATTCAACTCCCCCCTTTTGTTGTTGTTGTTGATTTTGTTGCTGCTGCTGCTGCTGCTGCTGCTGCTGAACAGGCTCCATCATCACCGGCTCGGAAGTAGGAGGTTTCTGGTACAAGACTGAGTTGGGATGCGAAGCGGGCAACTTGAGCGATGCCCAGCCGAAATAGATGCCCGAGTCGATGTTCTTGATCCAGGTGTTTTCGTCGTCGACGGGCAGGTTGGCGGTCGGGATGCCGAGCTCTTTGGAGCCGCGGCCAAAGCCGGAAATGACTTCGCCCTCCATGCGGAAGGGGAAGGGGACCTCGGGCCCGGTAGGAGGCCCAATTAGGAGCGGGCGGTTGTCTGGGTTCGGGAGGGACATGTTTGGTGGTGTCTGGGTGGTGATGGATGAATGTTTACGGGGGAAGAGAGGTTGTGAGATGAAATCCAGAAGATGAGTTGGCTGGTGATGAGATGACTCGATAAGTATATCCCAAGATAGTCTGGCGAATGATCGGTGGGTTTTCGGATCGTTGTTGTCTGAAACCCCCGTCCGACTGATGATGACACAAAGCTGTTGGCGTGTGAATGCGGCGCAGTTTTCGAATCACAAGCTTTCTCCTAATCATCAAAGGTCCAAGTCCAAGGCATGTCAACAAATGCATGTGGGGATAGATGGAATCCGCCAGACTGTCATCGTCGCCGGGCGCTGACAATTGGTGGGGCAGTGGGGCAAACGCCGTGCAACTCCGTAAATATCCCGGGGTAGCGGCACCGTAGTGGTGTCAGTCCGCGTTTAGTGTAGTTTATTGGTAAGCGAGGATCGCCTTGGTCGGGCCTAGTGATCAAGGTTAATCACGTACAGGACTGGCTATATAATGGCTTGCAGCAAGGTGACGAGACATCTTGGTAATTGTCTATCATGTAGTTGAGAACCACTCCGCCCGTCCAAACCCATCCGTAATTTTTAGTTAAACCGTCTTCTCGTTCTTCAACACGAGACGCACGGCGGAGGCCCCAAGACATTAAAATAAAATAGCAAAAGCAAGGTCACACTTCGCCT
This sequence comes from Neurospora tetrasperma FGSC 2508, assembly GCF_000213175.1. Classification (NCBI taxonomy): domain Eukaryota; kingdom Fungi; phylum Ascomycota; class Sordariomycetes; order Sordariales; family Sordariaceae; genus Neurospora; species Neurospora tetrasperma. Next base: position 2,238,923 of record NW_009799104.1, on the reverse strand, counting down.
TCCTCTGATAAGATAACATCTTTCTTCAGACACAAGGAAGGGAAACACATCATTCGAGGTCCATTGCCAACCCATCATGGCGCAGTAAATGTAATCGAGTTTGGGGAAAATAAATCATACCCCGTGGAAAGCGTCCAAGACTCCCTTGCAGAACCACCTTGAAAACAGCCTCAAACCTTGTAGAAGCAGAAAGCAACGTAGAAGCTCGCCGCCTCCATCTCCTCTGGGCTTACCAACAACTTTCCGCTCATCCTATCCCTGACCCCCATCCTCTCGCTCAGGGGCCCCAGTTCACGGTCATCTTTCTCCGTCTCCCACACGTCCGTGAAAGTTTTGTGGTACTGCAACTCCAAGTTATAATCCTCCGCAAGCGCACGGAAGGCCTCCCAGGGAACCACGTATTCGGGGACCTCCTCGACGGCCTCATGAAGGAAGAAATTGTACTTCCACCCGAACGGAGGGCGGAAGATTCCGTCAGCAGGCGTGGGGCCGTTGAACCGCACGCGGTAAATGTCGTTACCCCATTCTGCGATGGTTGGGTCGGAGGGTGGTTTGGGTTCGGAAGTAGGTTCAAGCTCGCCTTCCTCCAGCTCCCCTTCTTCCTTGTCCTCGTCAGGTTTGGGGGTTTGTTCCGAGGCCTCGCCCTCTTCTGGAGTAGGCTTCCTCTGTGATTGGTCTGATGAGAGCTTTTCATCTCCGTTGGGAACTGATTCCTTGGGCGTGTTTCCGTCGGTTTCAACACTCGGTTGGGCCTGATCCTCCTTAGCCTTCTGCTGCTCTGCCAATCGCTTGTTGAACTCCTCCACTCTTGAGCTGATGACGTCCGAGTTCGGGATACATCCTATGAACCGACCACCCTTCTTCAGTGCACCGGCCACGTTCTTCAGCATCTGCCGCGCCTTAGCCTCCGTCTCAAAGGCGTAGTGCATGCAAAACATCATGCTGACCACATCGAAGCCCCGATGGCTGGGGCCACCAATGTTGGACGACGCGAATCCGACCTGCCGGATAATGTCAATGTCCTCAATCGACTCGCCATAGCAGTCCTTGACGTGGAATCGCGCATCAAAGAGTGGCGGCTGTCTCCTATTATAGCCACCCCGTCCACCCCTGCCGCCATGACCGCCACGAGCCACCATACTACGATACCGATCGCGCGCCTGGTCGATAGAGACATCTGCTGGGTCCAGCCCAACATAGAGCTCCACGGGCTGTGGCGCCTGCTGCCATTTGCCCAAATCACCGCCCTTGCCGCATCCAATGTCGAGCACCAACAGCTGATTGTTCGAACTGATTCCCCGCTCACGAGCGCCAGGCGAGTGGTCTTCGTCAGGAGAAAACTTTTGGATGATACAGCTCTTGACCCAGTTGTTGAAGGAGCGGAGACCTTTGATGCGACTGTCCGTCTTGCGCCAGTCACGGCCACGCTCGGGCACAGCATTGTAATGGGCGCGTACGACGTCATTAACCGTGTTGCGGCGCTCGGCTTCGGCGGCCGCTTCTGCCTCCCGCTGAGCCTGGCGCTCGCGCTCCATCTGACGTTGACGAATCTGTTCGCGCTCGGCTTCCGTGATGCGGGCACGTTGGCCAGGCCGCTTCTGCTTTCTAGGCTCGCCGCTGGTAGTGGGAGTTTGTGTTCTCTTGGCCGGAGCTAACTTGCGGGCATCAAACGGCTGTGGGAGGACATCGTTGTCGTCCTCATCTTCGTCATGCCTTGCAGACTTGTATCGACGGTCTTCGTTGCGGCCATTGCGGTCGTCGTCGTAGGGCGATTCTGAGCGTTGCCTCTTGCGAGTGGACCTATAACTGGTGTAACCATCGTATCCTGACATTGTTGGGAAAAACTATTGGTGTGGTCTCGCAAGGAGACTTGATCATCGGCAAGAACAACTCTGGCAAGCGTCCAGGGTTCGTGTAACAGCAGAATAACTGATGCGACGGTGAGTGGTGTGAGTTGTGATTTGGACTGTTGATATCGATTGATGCGAGCACAGACACAGGCAAATCCTAAAAGTGGATTCTGAGACTCGAAATTCGGTGTGTCGAGGTTGAGAACTCTTATTGTTGTTGTTGTTGTTGAGGAGAGAAAGCAATTGGAAAAGGAAGTCGGGATGCAAGTGTTTTGAGGATGCAAGCATGGGTCGGTCGGTGTTTGAGCCGATGAAGTGTGCCTGCCCGGGCACTGTTCCAGCGGCTCCACTCGCAGGCCTGGCCCGCCTTCCATCCAAGCTCTGTCTCCACTTTTCAGTGCTGACGCGCGAGCTCTGGGGGCCTTGGTCACTTCACTCTCCAGTGAGGTCAGCTACTCTGCTATCAACCTTCCGAACCATTCAAGGAGCACCACAAACCACAGACATCACCACCACCCAGCCTCACCTCGACCCGGCATCTTTGGTAGAATCACAGCGCCAGGCCAAGTCACAAATTGCGATCCAATTTCCAAGAGCTTTCAACACCGCGAAACTTCCCATCTTAAGCCGGCATCCACCTCCATCAGCTGCTTGCCGATTTCCAGCGGGGTGCTTCTACCAGACGACGGACACTGACCAGCACCGGCCGTCTTCCATTTGCATCTCCCATCTCCCTCCTTGGCTCATAAGCTAGTACCCATCACAACTACAAAATGGGCTCCGATCCTCAATACGCGAAATGGCCTCTGCTGCCCCTCGCCCAGCATGTCTTCACCCTCACAAACCCCTACGCCGCCCGCCCTGCCCAACAAGCGGCCGTCAAGAACCTTCAAGATGCCATCACCGAGCACAAGATGGCGCCCTTTTACCGATACCTCGCGCACCCTACCGAGGGTGTCCTTAACTCTGTTGGGGAAGGCGGCTCCAACACTGCCGCTGCCGGAAGGTTGGGTAGGAAGAGCAGCATCGCCGCCGGCATGATCGCGACCCACAAGCCCACCACAAGCTTAAGCCTACCGTGGGATGAGAACCTGTACCAGCAGCTGCAGGCCGAGAACGAGAAGGAGCTCGAGGAGTTTCAAAAAGAGGAGGATGAGGCTGTCGAGAAGGCGGGAGACACAGAGATCCAGGCTGCCAAGGGGAAGAGGGCCGAGTTCTGGGCCCGAGTTGGCGATAAGGTTGGTCACTTCAAGTTCACTTAGCTGTCCATACACTCCCACCAACCGACATATACTAAGCATCCACTCTTCCCATTCAGGAAAAAGCCATCGCCGCGCACCAAGATCTGCTCGAGAAGACGGGCATTCTAGGTACCAAGATCGATCTCGTCCTCGCCTTAATCCGCCTCGGCCTCTTCTTTGGCGACAAGCAGCTAGTCCAGAAGACTGTCGAGCGCGCCAAGTCGCTTGTCGAGTCGGGCGGCGACTGGGACCGTCGCAACCGCCTCAAGGCCTACGAGGGTCTGCACTTGCTCACCGTGCGCAACTACAGCGGCGCCGCCCCCCTGCTCCTCGACAGTCTGTCCACCTTTACCTCGTACGAGCTCTGCACCTACAGCAACCTGGTAGTCTACGCCGTGCTCGCCGGTTCCGTCTCGCTCAAGCGCGTCGACTTCAAGTCCAAGGTCGTGGACGCCCCCGAGATCAAGGCGATTCTTGGCGACGGCGAGGACAAGCTGCTCGCACTGACCGGCGCCATCTCGGCCGGCCCGGGAGCCGACGCCTCGATGCAGGACGCCGATAGCGCCCCCGTGGCGGCCCGGACGGCCGTAGTCAACCTGACCACGCTCGGCAGCAGCACGGAACAGCCTGAGGCGGAGATGGCGGTCGACTTTGACCCGCTCGCGCAGCTGGTCAGCAGCCTGTACAACGGCCGGTACAAGCTCTTCTTCCAGGCGCTGGCCCTGGTGGAGGAGCAATTCCTCACCCAGGACCGCTACCTGCACGAGCATAAGAACTGGTTCATCCGCGAGATGCGCCTGCGCGCGTACCAGCAGCTGCTGCAGAGTTATCGCGTTGTGGGACTGGATAGCATGGCCAACGACTTTGGTGTTACGGTAGATTTCTTGGATCGGTTGGTTTTCCCCTCGTTATTGTTATACCCCTCTCGCTTTCCCCCAACACAAGTTCTATATATGCTGATCGTACATTACAAAAACAGTGACCTAGCAAAGTTCATCGCCGCCGGCCGTATCCCCTGCACCATCGACCGCGTCAATGGCAAGGGTGTTATCGAGACCAACCGGCCCGACGACAAGAACAAGCAGTATCAGGACGTGGTCCGCCAGGGTGACCAGCTGATTACCAAGCTGCAGAAGTACGGACAGGCTGTTCGGTTGAGGGGAAGCGAAAGAGCCTAGTAGAGAACCAATTTGAAGAGAATTAGAAGCTAGCAGTGAAACAAGGGGAAGGTCAATGATGTATGAGCGAGCTGTGCTATCGTTAGCGATTACCTCGGGAAGAAAGGAAGGGGATATGAATGATCAAGGGCATGGATTGAGTGGATGGATGAAAGGAGGAGAGAAATCAGAAGAGAATAGAGCCTGAAGCAACCTATCACATTGAATTGTCGTTAGGGCCTAACTCGGCTCTAGTAAAGACAGAAGACACAAAACGACTTGCTCCTCATTGTCACGGATATTGCATCATGTGTTCATAAGACTCCGTTTCTTCTTGTCCAGGCTTTTTGTTTACTTTTGTATTCGTATGTCCCTCGTATCCTAAATAAGGCTACGTACATACGTACAATGCAAAAGGCTAGCAAAAAGTACAAACGCTGAGGTATCATCAAAGATCCCATAACCAACCAACCAACCAAACCAAACCAAAAGCCGAACCAAATCGCTCTTTTTTTGTCCTTCATACTCCGAGTTCTGCTTGGTAAACAAGAACTCGCTCGCTTTTTCCGTTCCATGTTTCCTGTCAACTTCATTATCCGGTCCCGACGCTGGGATGGGCAGCATATCTATCCCCAAGGTCGATGGGCGGGCAGGGCAGGTGACATTCTACAGGGGAGAGAAGGGATGATATCTCCAGGGTCACACCCTGTTTTCCCACGGCAGCTTTGATACTTGAGGGGCTGCAGAACCGATGAACGAGTGCCCCCCTTGTGCGCAGCGTCATAGTCAGACCATCCATCCATCTCGAGGACACTCGACACCCACCCATCACCACCGTGACGAACCGCAAAGATTCCTTTCATCAAGTACCGTTTTCGAATCAAATACACTTTGACAGTGGTGTGAGCCTTTCAACGATATTGATCCATGAACTCCTTGTGGAACTTGACAATGCTGCCAACCCACTCGGTACCAGGAGCAAGGAAGGTAGTGCGGAAGTGCAAGCTACCCTCCTTCTGACCGAACCCAGAACCAGGAACAACGCAGACGCCGGTAGCCTCGAGGAGCTTCATGCAGTAGAACTCGTCGGCGGTGCGGCCCTCCTTGGCGGCGGCCTCGGCGGCCTTGGGGGGCAAGTTGATGGTAGGGAAGAGGTACATGGCACCCTGAGGAGCACCGCACTCGACGCCCTCCATCTGCTCAAACGCCTTGTGGAGGGCGTTGGCGCGCTCCCTCATGCCCTCGTAGATGCCGCGGTACTCCTTCTGGTAGAGCTCGTAGGAGGGCTCGCCGGGCTTGGGCGGGTTGACCATCAGCTCGACCAAGCACTGGCCAATGACAGGCGCGCAGAGCATGATGCTGACGAACTTGTAGATTTCAGCCTGGACTTCGGGATCAAAGTTGACCAGCTCAAAGTAGCCACCGCGGTGGCCGCACTCGCCCACCATGCCCTTGGAAACGGAGTGGAGGGAAGCCAGCTCGACGCAGTCATACTTGCCATCGGGGTTCTCCTTCTGCAGCTGACGGAGCACGCGCTTGAACGAGATGAACTCGCCGATGAAGACGTTGGTCTGGTAGACTTCGTCGGCGAGGACGACGAGGCGCTCCTGGCGCGCGAACTCGAGAACGGCGCGGATGTCCTCCTCGGAGAGGGAGGCGCCGGTGGGATTACCGGGGTTGATGATGACGATGGCGCGAGTGTCGACGCCGGCGTCCTTGGCCTTTTGGTACGACTCCTTGATGGTGTTGATGTCGGTGCCCCAGTTCTTGGACTCATCGAGGAGGTAGGGAACGCAGGTGGCGTTCAGGATGGAGAGCGAGGCGGTGTAGAGAGGGTACTGGGGGATGGGAACCAGGATGCCGCTCTTCTCATCGGCGCAGATGATGTGCAGGAGGGTGTTGACTCCCGAAGAAGCACCGGCAGAGAGGTAGATGTCTTGCCAGTTGGCAGGGAAGCCATCGCGCTCTAGGAAGCGAAAAAAAAAGGGATGTTAGCAACAGTTACATACATGTACCCCAAGGGCACGAACGGGTAGGGCTGCTTACTCTCGAGAAACTCGGCAATGTGCTGTCTGATGGCAGGGGCGCCGTTGCTGGCACTATAAGCTCCTACGGAGCCGACATTCTTGAGGAACCACTTGGCGCGCTCAATGACATCAGTCTTGTAGCCGAGGTGGTTGATGAGGACGTCCTCATTCTCGAGAAGCAGAGGGTTCTCGAGGAGACTGAGGACCTGGCGGAAAAAGGTGATGGGCTTCTGGTCAAGCTGCTGGGGGTTGCCGATGTTGGCCGAGATGACCTGGCTGAAGGGGATGTCGGAGGTTCCACGGAGGAGGGCGGCCCGGAACTCCTCGGACTTGACGGCAAGCTCACCGCGCACAGCGTACTTGGCCGCTCTGACGTGCGGGTTGATGTTGTCAATGTTGAGACGGCGGGAGTTGGAGGACGACATTTTGCGAATCTGAGTGAAGGACTGGAACCGAGTTTGTTGAGTGAACGAGTGAATAACCGGCGGGGTATTATTAGACTTGAACAGCGGGGCAGCGCGTCCCGAGGAGGAGTCAAGGCCGGAAGCTGGAGAGTGGGCACACGTTAGAAAACTTTCGTTAGTTCGGAACCCACAGTCCCCCGTCCAAGAGGTACAGTACTGTGGCTTGCTTGTCTCTCGTTATCTTGAGAAAGCGCAAGGATTGCTTGTTTGATGCCGGCCCATGAAACAGAAGGGGCAATGTACATGGACCAGCTAGATAACACAACAACAACAAGTTTTAGAGATTGTGATCGGGTTTACAAGACAAGTTCACCAGCTTTGGCGAACCTATTTCACAGAGAGAAGGCCGGCCCAAGGGGATAACAAATGGGAAGCTCCGGCTCAAGAGGAGTAAAACAAGAGACCAAGCAAACGAGCGAAACCGACAATAAATGGTTGGCTTGTGTAGCTCTTTCTTGCGTGTGTGTGTATATGAAAGACGGGTAATTGAAGAAGAATCAGCGCATGTCTCGCCTGTCGTGTCGACACGTCCGATGATCGAATACACCAACTGCTTCGGGATTTGAGCGGCCGGAACAAAGTGCTTCAGGTTATTGCCCTGAGGCGCTTTAAGCGCATGAGGTACCTCTTGGTACCTACGTAATCTGCCATGCAGCGGGACGAGGCAACCACAACATTGACAAATTGCATTGCTCCAGAGCAGGCATCGACATCAAGTAGATAGGTAGGGACTATGCACGCACTGCATGCCACGAGGCTCTCGGGAGTTGAAGATTTTGGCTGCAACTCTCTGTGTGTGTGGTTGTGTTCGCGTGTCTCTGCCGAGATCGGGGATGGTGATTCCCGTTGTGGGGAGGAAGGGGAGACAGAGGGAGATGTGCAGGTGACATTCTGGGGATGGGGTCTCAGGATGCAACTTGGATCATGAACTCAAAGCAACAGCAAACACATTGGGAATGGGAAAGTGAAGGCAGATGAACAGCTGCTGTGTAAGCAGGTGCCAAGACCGTTGCAACGGAGAGGATTGTAAACGCGGGGAAAGAAAGTTGGGGAAGTTCGGGAAGGTGAAAGCGACGCAATAGCACATCGATCCGAGTCGGACGAGAACTCGCGCCGCTTTGGCGAATGGTAAGGGTTTGGTGATCCTTACCTCCGCATGTCGCCGGACCCCACGCCGGCTGCTGGACAGGGATTGAATAATTTCTCACGGCCGCGCTCGGCAGCCGGTGACGGGCGGTCTTGAGGGCGTTTGACAGTCCGGCAGCCATCTCTGCGATTGTCGATCTCTTTCTGATGTAGTGTATTGATGGATGGGGGGAGGAGGGTCTCGATACTGCCAGGTGGGGGAGACAGGACTCCCGGAGATGCCGTCGAAGGTGAACGGGAGAAGGACTTGTCGTTGATGGTGCGCTGACTCGCTCCGAGAGTACCGAGAGGTCGGGATGTGATTTAGGGCTGAGTCCGGTTTAAGTCAGTTGGGTTGGGTTTTCAAACCGCATTCGACACAGCAGACGCAAAGACACTATGAATGGGGAAAAAAATATAAGCACGCAGAAGAACACACACACTTTTTTTTTTCTTTTTTCATCAAATGTAGCAACCCAAACTGAACTAATGAGCTCCGAAACAGGAGCACGGAAAGCGGTGTGGTCTAGAACTTTTGTTGCAAAAGAGTCTTCGTTCCGGTCCGGTTTTGCTCCCGCGATCCATTTCTGGCGGGGTCGCAGAGGCCCGAATCGAGACTACAGTCTTGGTATAGTATGGAGAGTCAATCAAACAAATGCCATATTCTGACCCGGACTGCTATCCGCCAAACGAGGCGGTATCGCTGAGCTGTTTCTTAACCGCCAAGGTAAGCTGCTGCTGTGCTGCGCTGCCCGACAAGCCGCAACATTAAATCCGGGCCGTTGTATTCTGCTGCGGCATGTGTAGGACCAGTGGACTATGTCCATGTATCCAGGAACTACCCTTTTTGTCGACTTACACAGTTCACTTTCAGCGCATTGTTGGCCGAACGGGCATGATTACAGCCAAAGTGCTGTCAACGGTCGCCATGTTGAAACTCCGATACATAAATATCAAAGTTGTGTTTTAAATGCATGTCTCTCAGTGTACAAGCCCAGCAAAGTTGTTGATGTTGTCAATAGATTTGTAAGACATGTTCGTAGATATCACCCCCGTTGTGTCTTGGCCAGGCCCTCTGGGGTTCATCGGTGAGCTCTCAGTTCACTACCTACTCACCTTGTTTCTCACCTTGCCTTCACCGATCCTACTTGAGGGTGGTGGGTGCCGTCTGGCTCTGGGCGCCAAGGCTCTTCCACCCTCTCCCCATAGGGAGAGGGCGGCAAAATCTTGGGACATGAAATAAATCTAGGACACCTGAATTTGCATACAAAATCTTAGTAGAATAAAACTATCTCCTCGAATTCCACCCTCAACGTCTTTGAAATATTCTACCAAAATTAAATGAGTATCTTATACTATAGAGAAGCTTATATATAAAATTTCATTGTCTCAAAAAAATTTGTAGTTGAGAAAGCTTGGTTTTCGTTACCTCTACCTATAATTTTGGTTGCAAGCAAATTTCCACCAAATGCCTCAGATGATAAAGGAAGAGTAATAGAAACGGGAATTTCTCAACCATATACCATCCAAATCCATTACTAAGAATTGGAATCTGATGGTAATAGTTAGGACTAATAACAGTCAAAATTGCATCTTCTTATCTTCAATGCTGGCGGCGTTGTGCAAACAATCATTCTGATTCTTATACAAATGGCCGTATCCCAACTTCTTCATGTCCCAAGATTTTGCCGCCCTCTCCCTATGGGGAGAGGGTGGAAGAGCCTTGGCGCCCAGAGCCAGAAGGCACCCACCACCCTCAAGTAAACCCCGGCCGCGGGCAACCACCTGCCAAGCCCAGCTAGGAGCGCACACGACCCACCCACGGTCCACCCCACGGCCCACGCACCCCGGCGGGCCGGCAGGCAAAATCTACAATCGCAATCGCAAGAAGCGCGGACGACCCGACGTCGATTGGAGAGCTTCCGGCGCAAAGACCGTGCTCCGTGAATCCGCCCGCCCTCCGCCCGCAGTTTGCGAACCTCTCCGTCCGGACGAGCCCCAGCCCGTCGCCCGTCGCCGTACCGCACTTGATCCAGTCCAGTCCAGGCGCGCCGTTGCACACCACAACAGCGCAACAAAAGTCGTTCAACATGGCGAAGAAGGGTAATCAGCTCCATCCTCACCCGTGTGCCTGCAATTACTGCTTTGTTTTCCTAAGGGGAAAAAGCGATACAATGGGAAAACCGGAAACCGAAAACAGAAGACGATAGTTGCTGATAGGTAAACAACAAACAGCCAAGTCCCGCATCATCAACGTGCGCCTGATCTCAATGGCCATGACGGGTTACTTCTACACCTTCACCCGTCCCCGTACCTCGCTGCCCATGAGCATGCTGAAATACGATCCGATCGGTATGCGCATATCCTCTCCCCTCATTCCTATCTACCTCTCCCGCCTCCGAACGCCTACATGATTGATCCGGCGGACACGACGACACGGGCATGATATGGAACTCTTTTTGGTTGCGGGCTTTCTCGACTTGCACGATTCGAAACACCCCAATACGCTTCGTCGAACGGACCTTGGGAAGCTCGCTTGGGACTGGGACTAGGACTAGGACTGGGATTAGATCTGGGACGCAATAGTTCAAAGACTCGGACGACGGCATAACGTACGGACGGACCTTCGGAAAAAAGAAAAAAAAAAGCAACCAGCCAACCAACCAGCCACCAGGGAAGAGAGGAGGGGACGGAAGAAACTCTCGCCTACGACAGACAATATTCCCAATCACGGATCTCGAAGAGGAAGAAATACCAACTAACACTTTCGCTTCCCCACCATAGTTCGCCGCAAGGTCCTCTTCCTCGAACAGAAACGCAAGGGCAGGTCATAGATCGTTACTCGCCCCCCGGCCTAACGACCGTCGAACGAACGAGAGCCAGAGCGAGAACGCGGAGCCTGCGATACGGAACCAAAGAGCGTAGCGGCGAAGCAGCGACAAGTAAAAGGTTACAGCACCCCCTCCACGGACTACCACGTCACACCAAGTTACGATTTCGACCGGGTTGTGTTTCAAGCAGATCACCAGCAGACAATGACCAGTGCTGGCGAGTGAGTTGGAGCTGGAGCTGGAGAGGGGGGTGGACCGGACCGGAACTGGACTGGATATATGGAGAAGAGAGGCGCAAGAATAAGATGGGGTCCCTCGTTCCGTCCAGTCTATGGTCGTGTATTATTACTGTACTACCGATCCATCAGTATATAACATCACCCTGTGAGTTATGGATTGGCACCATGGAGGGTTCGTTGCTTCTTCGCTCTACCGATGGGCCAGGTTGATTAGAAAATGAACAAGTCAAGACATAAGCACAACGCCCCTCGGCCGTCGGCAATGCTGGGCGTGACCCAGGTTCACTGCCAAGTGGCTCCCCCTTCTCTGGTGTTATGTGGTCAGGATAACTCTTCTATCACGATCAGACAGTCTGTCATGACATCTCGACATCTTTGACTTTTCTTGCCATCGTACATCGTTTTATCTTTCTATATTTACGTGGAAATCAAACTTTTCGTTTGATTTGTCACAAGACCCGTCTCCCAACATTTCACAGGGATTCTTTCACATTCTTCTCGTCGTATACATATTGAATCTCGATTCATTCGAAACACAGTCTCCAATCCACACAAATACGCCATGCATCGACGTATGGATCATAACTTATTCCCAGGCGGAGGCAGAAGCAAGTCATCTCCGTCTTCTTTGTTTGCATTCTGCGAGAGGGTCATGGAGTCTTGGGTCTCATCATTGGCGCCCCCGTATCGCGAAAGTGGCTGGGACTGAGACCGTGATTGGGACTCGCCGTTCGTTTGACTGACCGTGCTGCTGTCTTCCGTAGGATCAACGGACCTTCTACTACCATAAGTTCGAGTCGGTGCTGATCTGGGTGGCAAAAACCTGTTGGCACCGTTCATGACCTCGGGTACGAGGCCAAATGAAGGCTTGAAGTTGATGGAAATCAATCCGTTTTCAGATAGCTTGGAGCCTTCGCTTAACTTATCCACGGCGTGACGGCTTCGATAAATCCGTTGTGGTCGTACTATTCCGCGACTTCCACGTTCATCTGAGCCGTTAGGAAGCGGTGCTGAAGCTGCGGTAGAAGTTATGTCTTTGGTCGTACCCTTTCCCCCGGCCCCTTTCGAGTATCTCCCGCGCCGAAGAACTACAGGAGAATCCACGATATCATCAGGTTGTTTTCGCTTGTTAGGTCTTCCTGAAGCAGAGGCATCTGAAAAGTGGCCGGACGTAACTTCATGAGACACGGGATTTGGCTCCAACAAAGCACCCGTACTTTCAGGGGGAGTTGCTGTGAAGGTTTCAAGTGGTCCGATTCTCCCAAACGCACCACTCCCCGAAGAATTGTCTATCAATTGTTCCCGAGATGCACTACGCGTCATTCTCTTCATGATCGATTTAGGAGGTGCAGCTTCTCTCCTCCTTGACTTTTCCTGGGCAACAGAGGGCGGTGGAGGCAAACGGACTTTGCGTATACCTTCCGTAGATGTTGGCCGTCGCACAGCAACCCTCCGGTCTTGATCCTGAAGGCCCATGACCACACGATGTTGTAGGAACGGGGATGATGTCTCCTCCGTGTTTGATGGAGTTGTTGTCGTGCCACTGACTCCATCTGGATCGCCACATTTGCTTTCTTGCAGTGGGTTTATTCCGATCTTGTTCCATGCATTGACAAATAATGCCTGCAGTTCACTTGCTGGCGCTCCTTTTTGATCGGCAACTCCACCTAGTGCTTGGAGCTGTTGGTGCTGCTTGTCGAGAATGGCCTGATATTTCGTTGATGCCATCTTCATCATTTGCTCTACAGCCTTGGGAATCTTTGACCATACCTCATCCAACGTTGTAGCGCTATCGAACAGTTTTGAGCTTCCAGCATCTGAAGCAACAAATCCTTCCTTTACTGCCAGTTGCTCCATGGTAGCAAAGCACTCCTGCATCTTTTCCTCGCGTGTTTTCTCGATCTGCTGTACTTCCGAATATGTTGCTTGAAGTTCGGCTGCTGTCTTCTGCCAACTGGCAAGCTCTTTCTCCAGGTCGATGATACGAGAAGAGCCCCGTTGCTGGAATTGTTCGAGTTCGAGTGACTTCGCCTCCAACTCCTCAGAAAGTGATGAGCATTTACTTTCCGCAGCAGCAAGCGTAACTTTCAAAGACTCGATCTCATTGGTATGCCGTCTTTCAGTCTCTTGCAGCCCGGTGTAGTTTGCTTCAAGCTCGGCTGCCTTCTTCTGCCAAACAGCGAGATCTGCCTCCAAACCGCTGATTCGAGTAGATCTCTGATGACGAGACTCGGCGAGATCGTCCGATCTTGTCTTCAATTCTTTAGCAAGAGATGAGCACTGGTTCTCAGAAATAGCCAGATTAGCCTTCAAAAGCTCGATTGTACGAGCATTCTGCCTTTTGGCTTCTTCCTCGCTGGCTCTCTCTTGTCGAAGTTGCGTCACTAGGTCGTCCAAGGTGTTCCTGTCGCTGCGCAACTGGGAGATCGTCTTATTTAGTTCAGCAGTCTCCCTGTCCCTTTCTACAAGGAGTTCCCGACGGACAAGCTCCGTAGCTTTGGCGCTTGCTGACTGGATGGTCGCTTCTTTGTCCATGATCAGTTGATTGAGTTGTTGGACTTGTGAGCCAAACTGCTTGACCTCAAAGACGTATACTTCTTCCTTTGATCGGATTGTTTTCTCGAGTTGCGAAATCGCTGCTGTTCGAGAGCTAACCTCTGCTTCCAACCGCTCGATTTCTGCTTGGGCGCGTTGGAGTTGTTGATTGAGCGGTTGGTTGTCCTCATGAGCGACTTCCAACTCCACAGCATGCGCTTGAAGTTGACTGAAGTGAATTTGTTGGTCCTCGAAGCGTTTCTTCATGTCTTTGAACTCCTGCTGGCAATTTTTGAGCGCCTCTTCCTTCTCGGCAATGCAACCAGAAAGCCTGCCAACTTCCGTGAGATTTTGGTTCAACTGTTGACTCAGAAGGTCCTTCTCGTGGCCTAAATGTCTCAAAATCTTTTCCATATTGGCCTTGATGTCATCCGAGATTTGGGTGGTCGTTTTCTCGGTAGTGCCGGAAGCCTCCATGACAGCCTCAAGCTTTGACGTGATACTAAGGACGTCAGTACACAGGCAATTGATGGCTATCGAATATGCTTACAGCTCCAATATCCCTTGTTGCTGGCTCTGTAGAGTTGACAGCACTTGAGGCTGCTCTGACACCGTTTTGGAAACAGACCCAACTTGTTCGGCAATCTGACCCAGTCTATCGAAATTAGCCCAAGTAGATGTAAGGTTCCATCTGAAATACTCACCGGGTCCCGATTGCGTCGTCGGCTTTTACTTGTCTCTGGATTGCCTGTGCGTTTTGTTCGTCCATCTTGCCCATAATGTCATTTTGCCGAGACCGGAGCGCTTCGAAGCCTTCATTGGTGATCTTAAGGGTTTCAAGCTGCTGTGAAAGCATTTTCACAGCTTTCTTTTCGTGGCTCAGTTCGGCGTCTTTTTGCTCTATCTGGCGTGTAAGGGCGTCGATCTGGCCGTACACTAAGGAATCCGTCAGAATTTGTCGCTCGAGCAACGCAAACCTTACCTACATTTCGAGGTGTCCTGTCTACATTGACCTACTGTCTGGCGAACTTTTTCAAGCATTTGTTGCCTTATTATCTCTGTTTTCTGTAGCATCTCTTCCAAGGCAGAACCATGACTGCGTTCGGTCTCCCGAACCTCCCTGATAGCCTTCTCCCACTGCGACTTAGACATGAGGTATAGCTTTTGTTGTTCCTCAATCGCTGCATTCAAGTGGTCTTTGACTTTGCGATATTTCCCTTCTGCCTTTGAGCCTCGCTTTGCGGTAGCTTCAAGCACTGCCTCCATCTCTGTGATCTTCTTGGCCATTTCCCCTTTGGAATGTTCGAGCTCTTCAATTTTCTGGGTCTTTTCACCATTGGAGTGCTCAAGATTTTGGATATCGCTGGCTTGCCCCTCAACCCGAGCAATGTATTCCTCGGCCTCATGTTCACGCTTCTTGATTACTTTCTTGAGCTGCTTGATGTACTTGTGATACCTCTCCCTCAGTTCCTGCCTGGTGGAGTTGTGCTGAGTAGTGAATCGGTTGAGAACCCCAGCCAGATCTTTTGTAAATTCTTGGCTGATCTTGACGCTCATGTTGTTGTTGGCCGGGCTCGATCTTATTATCTCGCTGCCGGGTGTACTCGTGATATCAATTATATCCGACCTCGCAGTTGTGGAGACGGCTGCCCTTCTCCTGGACACATTTGAGCCTTCCAAATGTGGCCGAGAATTCTGTTCGTATGCAGTTTTAGGATCCCTCGACGTGTGCTGGTTGTGCAAGCGAGCGGCCGATGCAGCTGCCCGGCGACGGATTGGAGAAAAAGCTTGAGGCTTCGAAGAAGAGTGCGCCTTTCCAGCTCCTTGTTTGGATGGTTTGCCTGAGCCAACGGTGTTCGCGTTCAAGACATCATGTGATGTGTGGGACTTTTGGCGGCTTTTGTTGGACGGTTCTTCCTGATGGAGAGACTCAAAGTGTGAGCTAGTGCTTTTGGGCTGCCGACTGGCAGGGTAGTCGATAGATCTGACATGTGCCCCTCTAGACTCCACGTTGACAACGTCCTCGGTCTCAGGGTAACCGGAATGACTATAGTCGCTCATGTGAATGTCTTGGTGGTGAGACGTGTCAGTATGTGACAGTCTGACATTGTGTCTCATGGTAGTGCTCGAGGGTGAAGACTGATCTTTTGACTGGCCGTCCCTTTTCTCAGAATGATACTCCCCATCAAGGGCAATCCCTGTCTCATTGAATGCCGAAAACTGATGACGATCACTGCTGATATCTACTGCGTTAACAGTTGCGGCATGATTTCTGTGTTGTTGTAAGGGTCTTGAGGCATTGACGGCAGAGGCTCGATGGTTGGTTTGTGAGCGGGAGTCACCCGGTTCCTGGTCTGACGTAAAATGCCGACTAGTCTTCACACGCGCTACACTGATGTGTGGCCCTGATAGGGGCAATGCGACCTTTGAAGGTCTTTGGGCGGACGGTGGGGACGCATCTACAGAAGGAGGTCCCCTTGGTGGAGGACGAGTGTCAACCGTCCGTTTCGGATGTTGTTCAGTGTCTTGCGCTTCGTGTTCATGGAAAATGACGGAGCTCGGATGGTCTGTTGTCTCAGGAGGGAGCCGGTCGCGTGCAGAGACAACATTGTTGCTAGTCCTCTCCTCGA
The DNA here is from genome assembly GCF_000213175.1 of Neurospora tetrasperma FGSC 2508. Classification (NCBI taxonomy): domain Eukaryota; kingdom Fungi; phylum Ascomycota; class Sordariomycetes; order Sordariales; family Sordariaceae; genus Neurospora; species Neurospora tetrasperma. Next base: position 2,222,824 of record NW_009799104.1, on the reverse strand, counting down.
TTGGCCTCCCTGGCCCTGGTTCTTGTAGAGGAAATGGGAGTTGTCGAGGTTTGCTGTCTTTGCTAGATGGCTGGGAAGTCACAGCTGGTGATTGAGTACTCTGATAGAGTGGTATAGGATTCTTTAACTGCTTCGTGAATTGTCCTGGGTTGATCTGGAGCGGAGGACCGAACTCGAATTCTTGGTCAAGTTCGAAAGTCTTTCTCATCTTTGGTCTTTCGATCAGCCCCATCTCCTCGGGAGCAAGTGGCAAGCTCCTGGGCGTCTCTTGAATGACATCTTGTGACGTCTGTGATTTGTCCTGGTATGCAGCGTTTTGTTCTGAGTTGGGGCTCGTTGTACCGGAGTATGGTATCAGATTACCGCTGTCGAGTTGCGCATGTTGATAGCTTTTTGGTCCGACGGGTGCATTGTCCTCCGAGTTCTCAAAGTTGAAGGGTCTCGTGCGAGGTGGATGATCCATGTTAGACAGCTTGGCGTAACTCGAGCATTGTAATCGATCGCGAAGGTGGTGAAAGGGAGGATATCGGACAATATTGGGCCCAACAGCAGGAATAGTGGTGGAGATGAGGCCGAGTATAACGAATGAGGAGTGCTACAAGAACAGAACGTATGGTAGAGCTCGAAATACTATGAAGCCGTGGAGCCAGGACAGTTTCTTGGAAGCAACCGTGAGAACAGAGAAACAACTGGGGAATGAATGATGATGGATGTCAGGTAGAAAATTGAAGTTCTGGTGTGATCCCGGTACTTCCACTTGTTCCCAGTCACAGTTGGGTCACAAGGCAAGTGCGTGGGAACGAAGAGGCTGCATCAAATGCTCCTTACCAGCCAAGTCGGCGACTGCTTAGTCTTTCAGACTTACTCCCTTCGTACCTTCCAGGTTTCTTTGAAGGCGAAGATTAGGTAAGTACCTCTAGTGTTCGTTGACAATGCTTGAGTCGGTGGAAGGTAGGTACCTACCTAGGTAGGTAGGTAGTCTGGGAAGTCATTAGGACGAGAGCACCTTCCTAACATCGAATATTATCAAAAGACGGAAGGGTCGACCCAGATTCGACCTCCCATGATGAATTGCGTGCTGCCACTACCACTACTACTATACCTCTCGCGATCCCGCTCGTCCCCCGATGATATGAGATCAATGATGTGGTCATCCTGTTCCTTCCCAACTGAACTCTGTACATCGCACGTACAGCACTTACCTACTTTGCGATCTCAGACCTTTCCTCTCGCCCAAAGACCCCATGGAGTTTGACTCGGGAACACCTTGGCTTGTTTAACCTCAAAAAGAACGAAATAAAAATTTAGATGGATGACCTCGCTACCCACAAGGCTTCCATAATCACCAAGATGTACAGAAAACGAAACTTGCGAAACGATTGGTGCATCAACCAAGATCGCTCGTATCGATCATTGGGACTGGTGCACTACACCACTCTTCTCGATCACCAGTCTCCCACTCGACTGTTAGAGAGTGATGCTTGTGCGATACTTGCTCTCACCCTGTGCAGCCTACGTATCACTACAGCAGTACCTTCCACTGGAAAGTACCATCCAAATAGCATGGTCGAGGTGCCCCAGCACTGACTACTTGGAGGTACCTGAGTTAGATACCCCTAGACAGGGAAGGAGCGACCTCCCATCGCGATAACTCCCGTCTCGGATCTGAACCTCTTTTGCTGAGGAACACCTACCGTGACGCTAGGTAGCGAGTCGACCAAATACTACCATCTGGCGCTCTCTTCAATCCGAGCATGACGTCACTTTGTCATAAGGAGATAGAGCACGACATATGTGGTTAGCGACCTCATTACCTAAACTTCAAAGAAAGCTTGCCTAAAGCTCATGTTTCGTGGTGAGAATGAAACAAATGGTCGAGGTCGATCCAAATGAGCCTGGATGTTCGCATCCCCTATTTCAAGCTCTCTTTCGTCGCACCGCTGCAGTGTATGGTCTAACGAAAACGGAAGCAATCCGTGTCATTTCGGAGAATTATTGTGATTCAAGATGCCACATGGCACCGCACTTCAGTGGGTAGTGTAGTGTGGTCAGTCTCAAAAAAAGATCCATGCCGGGCTCCGGGATTGCGGTGTGGTATCGTGGTTCCCCTTTTTAGGAGTTCGAGAAATGACGTACCGACCAAAACACTGTTCCGCATGTCGAACGTGGTCGGTCACGGATGTCACGGACCATTTAGTTAGTTTCTCGGTCGTCGGACCAGTCGGGACCCTGTCGGTGGCCGGGGGGAGAGCGTGGAAAGCGAGAACGTGGTCGAGCGGTCGACAAAGTGATGACAGGTGGGCCCGGGCCGGGGCTCGTCCAGATCCGCAATATCTCGGCAGTCGTGAAACGAAGTGTCCGTGTCGGCGTTAAAACGTTGGGGAATGCCAGCCAAACAGACATTTGGGAATCTCACCACATCTCTTTGAGACTCTCTATTTTTAGCCATATCAGAAAGTGAAAAGCGGGAAACTGACTTCTCTTCTCCCCCAGCTTCGGCGATACCGACAATCTGGATACGAGTGATTCAGCACTGCTTTTCACATACCATGCTTCGGCGCAATCGGTAACGGATCTTGGCATGTCGATCGGGGTTGAAGCCTTCGAAAAGGGGTGTTCAAACCCCGAATCTGTCGGTACGAATCATTTTCTGACCGAAACTTCTGACATAGGTTACAGGTCACCGATGATATTGTGAGTGGTGACGGGTATGGAATTGAACCCATGCGATGGTTGTAGTGTTGAACTCAGCGAACTGTCAAGGGAGAAGGGGGTTCATGCGACAGAATCATACTCCTACCTAAAGACCATGTTGAGATGGCTTCATAGACAGAAAATGGGTTGTTCACCGCTAAATGAGTTCCATGTCTCCCAGACCGATAGTTTGTGTATCAATGAAATGCCCCGAGTGTATGTTGTCGTCGAAGCTCCCGACGCGCGAAAACCCAGCTCTGGAAATGTGGAAATGGTCAGCCAGATTCTGGCCCTCTAAAATAGTGGGGCACGCATGCTGTTCTCCAGCTTCTGGCGGCCGGCAGGAATAGCTGGTCTGAGCCCATACAATGGGGAAAAGAACTAGCGATCGCTCGTGGGAAGCATCACGAACGATTCATCTAAAAGGGAAAAGGAGCGTGGTTGGGTGTTGATTTTCCCATGCGGCAGATCAGCATCTGATGTACCGTTTCATCAGAGAAGGTTGGGTCATCTGAGACTTGAGGGCGGGGTTCTACCTACTAACACATCTATAACACTAAAACAGCAATACCTCATGCCGCTTGCCGAAACATCTCCGTGTCCAACCCACTGACAACGTCCGTTGAACCGTCTTTGATGACTAGGCTACCAAATATTTGACGATATGAACCATTCTTCCTGCGACTTTGGGTTGCGGAAAGTACGAAAGGCGTGTGGCCGGCTATCATGATCTTTCCAACCTGTTCTACATTTGTGTTAATGTCACGCGGCGGTGAGAAACTACGGCATCCATTGGCTGTCTCGATCGATTGTGTGAGATTCTAATTATTATTGACTATCTAGCGTGGGTTCTTTGTAACGTTGGTTTTCTCAGCTGACGGTAACAGGAAATTGGTTGGAGAATGGAGCTTTGCCCAGAGTTGACAGAATTGGGTGGGCATCCATCTTGTGTGGCATGAATCAGGGGCCCACCTGAAAGAACGATCATCGACCACTGGAAGCTTTTCGAAACGTTCTGTGCCCCGTGTGCCTGTCCATGTGCCCCCCTAGAACGTCGGCCTGCCCTGGTAATCTCGCCCGGTCCTGGGTGCATGGCTTGCCTGGTTCCGAACTGCCGCCCTCCACGTTTCCATGGATCCAGGCGTGCTTGTCAGTTACCCAGATACTATTTGGGGCTCATTTCAAGATTCATCGTGGTGTCGATCAGAGGCCGCTATGTCTGATTTGTTCCTGTATTGTGTGTCATCTCCTTTGATCATTTTCTTTCATCGTTTCAACTTCTCTCATCTAGATGCGATACCCACCTCATCTTGGCACTAATCTGTGATGGAAAGGGTTTCTAGGCAGTAGCTACAATGGCTGCGTGAGAAGATGGATGCGACTTGCATCAAGAGCCACCATGGATTGCCGCGAGGCGAGGTGCATCATCCAAAACAAGCGGAAATCATGGGGCTTCTGGAAGCCTTCTCGAAACCTTCCTCAAGAGGACAAGTTTCAATCTCTCGCCAATCTCAAGTACCACAACAGCGCCTCCGCTACCCCTGTCCAAGAACCCACGGCGTGTGAATGGCAGTCCGTCCACAGGAGCGCCATTCTTTTCAGTGCAACCACCCGAAATGCCCATTTCATGCAAACAGGAAACGGGCTTGGCTGGCTTGTTGAGCAGGCTCCTCCACCAACGTCCATTCAACCGCGAAAGAAGTCACGACGAGGACGTGACAGGCCAGCCTCAAGCCTTCTCATCTGTCATTCTCCAGCCGTGAGCTCGCGGCTATTTCACTGTGCTGTAGCCTGGTACAAGGGGGAAAACACACCCGGGTACTATCACGACATGATGGCAACCGACGGGGCATGCAGCCTACGTAGATTGAAGCAGGCGTCGAATATTTAATACTACCCATGCATGGCGGTGAGGCCCGAGTGTCCTCGAACGTACTGACTATGTTGTATGCCTTTTGATGATAGCGATCATAACCGACAGGTCCAGTCCAGGCTCGATGCATACCTATGCGCAGATATGTGAGCTTTGCAATCGATGATGACACAGACACATGTAATGAAAAGTGCGCAGCAAACTCGCGAAATCAGTCACTTAACCAACCCTCGAAAAACTCGATGCGACCGACCCTTATAACCACGAGGCCCGAGCTCAACGCGCTTTACAAACAATCAAGTTCAACCGTTCCTGGCATGTGTGCGTACCCGTCTGTAGAAGCATCTTGGGTAATATGAGATCGCAAGGGCAACCTCATTGTTTAGATGGTTCAAGACCAGTAGAGATTGTATGAGCATGGGTAGCAACAATAAAAGTATGACCTGGTCAGTTACCGCGTAACATCCTGATTCTGGCTGATGATAGCACCTTATATTGGTGATTCTGATGTTAGTGTTTCGTTTGGCATATCCGACTCCTCAGCAAGTTTGAAAAAGGTCGACAGTTGACATGGACTCGATGGACACGCCTTGCAAGCTGGGAACCCTTGGTGAGGATTAGGGTTGAGCTGCCAAGATACTTACACAGACTCTCGCATGCCAGTTCCCTCTCATCTGAATTTCAAAGATTTACTCTATCCGGATGTCCGATTGTGCGTGACTGGTGAACTGGTCGACTGGTGTTGTGCTTGCAGAGGGTTTCATGGTTTATTGCGCGTGCCGCGTAGGAATCGGATGATAAATGGACTCGAGATCCGTAGCGTAGAGGTAGCTAGTGCACATTACACGACCTCACAGCTACTAGCTCTGCCAGCTGCGTTTGGGAGGGACGTGCTCCTCTTTGGCCGACATCCCTGACTGTGTCGGCTGTCTGACAGCTGCGGAAAAACAACGCACGGACAGGTTTGGCAAAACCAAATATCGGGTGGAGACATGCCGAGCTGCCAAGCCACAAGGATAGGGAAGATTCACCTTAGCAACCACCCGTCGTTAGTGCCACTGATTGACTCCATTTCCCGCGGAGCCGTTTCGATTTTACTTTTTTCTGCTGGCCCTTCGTCTTGGCACTGGCAGCCTCGATTCCACCGATTTATTTTTCGACCGTGCCCACCACAACCTATCCAACTATCCACCCACACACGGCCACACGCACGTCCAGGACTCCCGGGCGGTCAAGCGACTTTTGCGACACGGCGCTCCATCATCCATTGTCTCTTTAACATCGATTACATTCCACCGTACGTCAAATTTTCCCAGCGGCTCGATTTTTTTTTTTCTGCGAGTTGTTTTGCCCCCGCGACGCATTTTTCTCGCACCTCCAAACCCGCGCGCTCATTCCACGTCACCCTGTTTAGGCGGTTCGTCGTGTTGCATTGAAACGCGGTGCTTCGTACTCCATCGTGACGGAAGACACACGGATCTCAAGAATATCAAAGTGCCAAAGAGGTACGTGCTTCTCATTTGGACTCATGTCAACAAAGTGGTCCGAGCATCGTCCAGTCCGCAGTAGCACCTTTCACCTACCCCCGTCGCCCTGTTACCACTACGGACTACTAGTAGTGGGAGTTGCCCAGCGCGGTACAAGACGTGCTGCTTCGGCTTCAGCTTCAAGTTCCTTAACAAACAAATCACCCGAGCGACTTTGATCTTTTTTTCCCATCCCCATTCCTCGACCCTCCAATTGCACCACCGGTGGCCAACGCGCGTTTGCATCTTCTCGTCCGGAGCTGGCTGTTTGCATTACTTTCGCAGCTTTTAGCAGGTCTCGCTGCACTGTTTCGGTGTCTGCCTATCGGCTCATCGGACATCGATATTTAAACACACGCTTTTTGGTCAGCGCGCTTGCCTTTCACTACCTGCATCGTCCTCTTTGTCATTCTCTCCGTTGCCCCTAAAAGGATACATTTATCTTGTGGCAGTTCCCAAACCACCCTGCGGTGCTTACTCGACTATTACTATCTCTCGCCTTTTCAGCACCGATAGATACAACTCTTGCCATTTTTCGATTGTGCCGCTTTCCGTCCAACCTGATCGGAACCCCAATAGCTAACTTGCATTTCCTCCCTAGCTCCCAGGAGCTGTCACTGGTCCACACTACGACAACCGACAATCCCCAGAACGGTCCGAAGGCCACACAGTATCGTGCACGTACTTTGTCGGTTCGAGTTATCAATAACACGACGCAGCTACCACGTGCGAACGACCAGCGATTGTTTAAGCGCAGGACATAAGGCTCGAGCTGTCAGTACAACCGTCGGTGCTCAGCAACAGTTGTTTTGCAGGTCGTTTTGAGCTCGCAAAGCTAAGGCCTTCGCACAAGTCTTCTCTTTGAGCGGCAAGAGACAGGTCACTTCGAACTTATCTTTAGAAGCTCGTCTACTACGATTTGCTCGGGCCATTTGTTTGGCGGTTCATCCTGCATCGCGACATCGGGGTTTCCGTCCTTTCGCAAAGAGCACAGCCTATACCCGTAGCTAACGGAGAAAGCGGAGCGTCTGTGACCCACTTGCCTTATCAACTGACGGACCCGGAAATTTCGGTCACGATCTCTTGAGCTTTTCTTCACGCTCGTAGAACGAACGGGCTGTGCGGCGAAATCTCGAAATTCGATCAGCAATCGGGATACTGCGACGGTGCAACGACTAGATTGACGTCGTCATATTTGGGTATTGATCGGTGGTCAGGGCGTCCCGCGTGTAAAGGACCCCGGTTTGGATCGCACTTGAACCGTGCACGATTCACCTCATCGAACCTTCAACGACAAGCCATATTCGGTTTCAAGAATCGGCCTTAGATATCAAGCCCAATAACACGAGACTGCCAGTATACTTCTGAAGTCTTCTTCTCAAGCTTCTGGCTTACTCCTAAGGTAAGAATTCTCATGTTCGTTTCTCGTTATTTGCCATATTTCCTTTCCCTCCTCATCGTTCAAGTCCCGGCAGGTGCCGAAAGAATTGTTGTATTTCATGCTTCCAGGGCCACCTGGAGACGTGTGCAGGGTCCACGGCTTGCCAAGTCCCAATCAACTGTTTTGGCATCTCCTTGAGCATTTAGATCCATTTTATAGAGCTTGCTCACCGCTCAAGTCACCATCGACCGCCTGCTGACCACTCGCTATAGCTCGTATCTATATCAGGGACAGCACTTGATCATCCTGCAGTTGTCTGCTATACGAAAGATCAGGGTCTAAAGTTGTCATACAGCTGTGCGGAGGTTTATCTTGACAGACAAAGAATACCCTGCACATTCCTTGGAACGATACTCTCGGGATCAGTCGACATTCAAAATGTCAGAACCGGAATCTGCTACCGCCGCTATGGGAATCGGTAGCGTACTCAACACTAAGGGCGCCCAGGCTAGTGCCGCTCTAGCACAGGCGGCTCAGGCCGCTCAGGTCGCGCAACCGACACAGCAGCTTGAACAATCTGCTCCTGTTCCCCAACTAGCTACACCTGAACAGCAACCCTCGCAACCGCTCACACAACAGCAACCTATGGAGCGTGCCAGCTCGCCGCACGCTTCCGTGAAATTCGAACCCAGCATGTCCTACCCTTCGCCGACCGGAATGGGAACCGCAATGCCCGTTTCCACTGTTCCTAGCGCACACATGGCCCCAGGTGGACAAATGGCTTCCAATGCGCAGATGGTTCCCAATAATCAGATGGCTCCCAATGCCCAAATGGGTCCCAATCTCCAGATGGCGCCCAATTCACAAATGGCTCCTAATGCTCAGATGGCTCCCAGCGGACAGATGGCTCCCAGCGGACAGATGGCTTCTAGCGCTCAAATGGCTCCCAATGCTCAAATGGCGCCTGCACCGATGGGCATTCCTGCTATGCCTACTGTACCAGGCGTCCCGTCAAACAACGGAATGGTACCTTCTCTTCACCCTTCTTACAAGCCTCAGGTCGAGGGAGGTGCGCCACCAGGACCGCCCCCCAAGGCCTACGCGTGTTCCACCTGCGCCAAGGCTTTTGCACGGAGAAGTGATCTTGCTCGTCACGGTAAGTAACAATCGGTTTTTTCTTTGTCATAACTCCGCTAACTATTCTGCAGAGCGAATTCATAGCGGTATTCGTCCTCACGTGTGTGATTATCCTGGTTGCGGGAAACAGTTCATCCAACGATCAGCCCTCACCGTCCATCAGCGCGTGCACACTGGAGAGAAGCCCCACCAATGCGAGAGGTGCGGCAAGGTAAGATATTTGACTCTTAAAGGCCACAGCGAGACAAACATACTAACGGCGCTACAGCCCTTCAGCGACAGCAGTTCTCTTGCGCGTCATCGTAGGATCCATTCCGGAAAGCGTCCTTACAAGTGCCCATACATGGATTGCCAGAAAACATTCACCCGCCGGACGACACTGACGAGGCACCAGAATCACCATACTGGCACTGTTGAGGAATCTGCAAAGGCTACGGCAGAAGCTCTTGCTAGGGGAACGTTGGCACGGACTAAGGAGCGATCGGAGAGCGAGCAGATCTCCAATCAAGCGACACCCATGACCACTCCCTCACCGGCACAGCGGCCCTTGTCCTTGTCACCAAGTGCGGGATTGGCCAACATGGAGATGCAGTATCTGCAAACCAATACACTCCCGGCGCATCTTCGTGGGGACGTTCACATTTCCAATGCACCAACGACCTCGCCAGGTTACAGCAACGGACTGACCCGACCCACGTCGCACCCTACCGGGTATGTTCCTCCCGCAACAATGGAGCCAACCGTTGAAACTCAACAAGGATCCGGGAGTGTGGCCGGCAGTCCTCAGATTGGAAGTGCGGGTTGGGCGTCTCCTGGGGGTGTCGGATCTCCAGCTCAAAGCCCCAGCGGTAACGGCTATGTCTATCCGGATCCAGAACCTTTTCCTGGCGCCAGTGCCGGTCAGATGTTCTACGACAGCGCGGTTGGGACTGGGAGACGTCTCGGGAGCGGGGAGCCGCAGAACCCTTCCTATCATACTTAGTGCCATTTGAAGGATCGTGGCCCGGACTCCCTTGTCGGTTCCCAGGATCAGAGCACCTATAGTAACAGCTCAGTCTGTTTTGATCCAGTACCCTAGCTAGCCGGTATCGAGCAATGTCCTGCCAGATCGCGGTTAGGGGAGAAGCGTGGAACTGCAGAATCCGTGTTATAATAGGAGGGGTTGGAGTATTGGTTGGAACTTGAGTTTCAACCTTTATCTCTGTATGGGGGGAGCCTTTGAGGGTATGGAAACCAAATTTCTCCATGGCTCAGAGGAGAGAACCTTCAAACAAGATTTCCACTTTTGTTTTATCTCCCTGGTGTTGTCTGTTAATCCATATCTCGAAAAGAACGATAGGTTTTGCATGATGGTAGGCTCGACAGGAAAAAGCGGGTATCATTAAGTTTTCTTTCTCCTTAACAAATAAACACGGTCTGGACCGGAGTGGACTATCCTAATGACGCCGATGGCGAAAAATGGCAGCGCCTCTTCTCTTCCGCTTTTCTGTTCTGTCCCTCTTCTCTCTATTGGCTTGCAGCACATCCCTCGCCGGTCATTTCACGCCACATTGCGCCTGCAAATCCTTGCATTAACCATCTTAAATCGACTTTCTGTTACAACTGGAAAAGGGAAACAACGTTTTTTCATACCGTCAGGGAATGGTGTTGTATCAGGTTCATTGCGGGTCAGTTCTGGGCTCTGGGTCATTTCGGCAGCATGGTTCGGTGTGGGTTCTTCTGGGATATTTTCTTCTTGTTTTTCCCTGGTTTCGTGAACTCAGGAAAGCAGATTGCTGCTCTAGTCTGGTTCCAATCGATCTTTTGCCTTTTCGCAACCCTTCGTTGGGTTCGGAAATACGGCAATTGGCAAGGTCTTTGGTCATTGGTGTTCAAGGCAATTTGGTTCTTTAGATCTATCTCGACCTTCTCGTCACCCTCCTTCTGAGTGATTAGTTCAGAGTGAAACTTGTCAGGGTGTTATATGGGCGCTAGAGAAAGCAGCGTAGCAATTATAGATTTTGCATCTTGCGGTCATTGCATCTTTTTCAACCATTTTACCCGGATCTTCTGGTTATGGAATTGTACGTTGCGAGGCCGCAAAGCGACTGATGGTACTTGGTGAAAAGAGAGCGCATACGTATTCGGTACGAGTATTTGTATACTGAATGCACTTGTTTTTCGATTCTGTACATGGCGTGCTTCTGACCTGCTTGAGGATGAGAAGGGGGCACTCGTGCGTTGTCCAGCACTCACAACAGAGGATAAAGCTCCGGACAGACAATGCAAATTCCGCTGGTAGAGGCGAATTATTGCGTCTTGTAGCGGGTGCCGCAAGAGTAAACCGAACACAAAAGGTCCCATATCGCTCCCTTTTGAAAATCCGTGATATGCCTTGTAACCAGTGGAAGCACACTGGGCAGAGTCTATCGAGGAATCCTTTGATCCAGTAAACGTGTTTAATTTTGTTCAAATGGTGTACATGTGTAAGGAAGATGAGCACATGCCTCGGTGATGAGTGGGTGTTCGGTTTATTTTCACGACCGCTCCGGCAGATAGCGGGCAGACAGCTGGCATTGATCGGCCTCAATGATTTCGTCTTGATGTATCGACATCGTAGTTACCTTTTTGTGCGTTTTGCGCGGGCCTGCCGAGTGTCGGACGGATGTTAATGGTGGCCCCTGCAAATTCGTACGGGGTGTCTCGCACAGTCACGGCCATAAGCTCTGCAGGCCGTCAAACCTCAAGGTCACAGTGGGACACTCGACGACAACTGGAAACTCCATTTACCAAAGCCCTTATCAATTGTATGGCTCGTTTGATTGACCGTTGTTAGTTGCATAAATGTACCTTCTGCAACAGTTACGAGTTGTTGATTTGGCATTTTGGGGGAGTGGCGAGCACGTCTTCTCAGTTCACGTAAGTTTAACCCGAGGCTCGCCCTATGGTATCCCGTTCCTTCCCTTTGGCAAAGTTACAATCTGGTAGCGCATTTATGCAGTGTGGACAATTTTCACTGCCCGAAAAGCTAGGTAGGTACGGTTGAGAAAACCCAGTTTTGGTGGCTGTAAGACGCAGTCTTACAGCTGAGCGGAGTTACACTGGGCTTGTTGCGTCGGGTGGATTTCCGTAAAATCTGCAAGTCGCCCGGTGCTACCTCTACATCACCGTAATTCCATACAAGGCATATATTTGACCGATCTGCAAACAATCAATGTTTTGCGGCAAACCGCCCAGCCAAATTCCGTGGCGAGATACAAATAGATGCACGTACAAATTCGTTATTTGGGGCACGTGGAATGATTTGGTCTTCACATGGCACATCAGATTAGGGAAGATAAACACAACTTTTTCTGTGAAGCTAGAATAATGGTTGTACCACATATCCAATTTCGACGGAAGAAAAGGAGAAATTCCTTCGCCTGCGTGACATAAGCAACTCGCTCGGGCTGGCGTCTCTAACAAATATATAACCACTCGTGGGCGAACTCGTTCGTTGAGTTATCAAGAAGTCGTCGGCTGAGACACTGTGGTCGTTTTCTAGTCAGCTTGTGATCGCTAATATGAGCGTCTGGGTGCATGAACCGGAGTCTTGATGTTACCATTGTGAGAGACAATCAGCGGCTTAAGGTGCCGTTTCCTGTTTCGGCGTTCATATATGCCCCAGTCGCTGGTCCAGCCGTGGTTGTTATCCAACGTGTGCCCTTGTTGTCGCTGTCGGTATTCGTATTGGATGTCGTGTTGACGTTGGTGTTTATGGCGATGTTGCCGTTCCTGTGCTGTTGCTGTAACGGCAGTGGTACCTAGAGTACTAGACTCGTATTGTGGGACACTGGGATCTGGTCCCAGCCATAGCAGCAAAAGAGGCTGCACCGACCCATCGAGAACAACCCATCCGCTAGTATTTGGGGTTCTTGATAGACGAGAAGCTGACGCGGCCATTGAACCGAGGGACCAGGTGAGCGTTAACCGGCACCCTCAATTTGACCTCTAGCATCACGATTCCAATTGCGAGGACGTCTCGGCCGGAGGCACTGGCAATATAACCAATAAGGTTGGAGGTGGGCTCGAATCTGTTGAAGCCAACACCCAGGCTAGCGAGAACGTGCACGGATACCAGGGAGAAAGCAAGCCCCGGGGTAATGAGGAAGGCCCCCGGTCTGGTAATAGTTGCTTGTCTTCCATTACCAACATTTATCATTGCCGAAGCCGGCCTTACACCCGGATTCTGGAGAAAATACTCCCCGTTGTTCATCTTGGCTGCATGGGTAATTTCCTGTACACCGTTCCAGGATGATTTTGTAAGAATGTGGAGGAGAATCAAAATATTCCCATCGCCGCTACTTATGATGAAATGACCAGGAACGATGCAGCCAGAAACAAACGGGTCAAGGTCAGGAACTTTGAATAACCTCGTTCTTACCTGCAGGGCGTTTTTCGGTCTTTTGTCTAGTCCAATGCGGCCTCGAGTCTTCGCTGGCTACATGTAGGCACAGATATGTACGTCTACTCTATCTTTTCATGCCCGTCAGTTCCGTCAGGAATTACTCTTCTTCCACACAAAGGTCAACCAGCATCAAATTTTCTTCTTGAAACAGCCATTGTCTCTACTGCAAAGAAATCTCGGAGGAGGCAGTGGTGTATGAAATTCACCGTCTTGTACATGGAACCGGACAAGTATCTATGCCGCTGTATGCGTTCTATCCCGTACAGATATATGTCCATGTATCTTTTTCCATGGACCATATTCCGAGACGAGCCCTGGAGCCAGCCTCAGTTATCTTGCAGCTGATTTCTTGAAGATTGCATGTCCGGCACATGTTCCGGGTGGGACAGTTT
>NW_009799104.1:2188399-2208612 GCF_000213175.1 Neurospora tetrasperma FGSC 2508 | reverse complement strand
GGCCGTCATGAGTCTTTCAAGTACCAGAACATAGATGCAGCACGCTTCATAAGGAGCAAAGGAAAATAGATACATAAATAATAAAACACAAGAGTTGTCTCCCGAATTTCTGTTATAAGTCTTCGGCTGAGCCATTTCAAGACCCTGAACCGTCCTTCTTTCTTTCCTTTCATTCATCATCAAACGTAACGAACCAACCGCTCATCACCACCTGTATCTTCCTCAACCCAAGTCAGCAACGAAACCAAAATGTCGGATTCAAACTTGGATGGCAAGTACTATGATGAGCTGCGGGACCAAATGCGTGAATACGGAGCAAGCATCCCATCCCCGCCCGCTGCTGTCCAGCAGCCCCTAAGACCACCCAACCAAACCGCTACATCGACCGAGAACACATTATACTACGCCAGGGAATACAATATCTTCGAAGATCAGTTCGGACAGGCCCTCGACCCTAGCTCACGACGATATCTTGGAGCTCCCACTCCTTTTTTTACTCCAGCTGCAAGAGGCATTCCGGCGGGCTCTCAACCTAAAGCCAATCCAGCCGCAACTGCAGCTGTTTCTCCTGTTGCTTCCCAAGCTGCTGCCCCGGCTACTATTCCAGCTGGTCAGCAGAGCAGAAGGAACAAGTCTCAAAACCCTAGAAGGAGAAGGAAAATGTTGTGGAGACTTTACAGCTCCTTCACGACAACTTCCGCGGAAACCGAGACCTCGCAACCCCGCCGGGAAGCCTGGGTTCGGGGCCTGAGCAATGTGAGACAGATTCTCTGTGTGGATGACAACAAAGATCACCAACAAAACTCAGGGGAGGTGTCAGGGACCCAGGATGGGACGAGCGAGAACTCAAACGATGGACGGGCTACCAGGAGCTTGTTGGCCCCTGATGAGAGGGGGGAGGAGGAGGGCGAGCTGCGATTTCCTCAGTACAAGTTTTGAGTTATCTGCTGAGCCTGTCAAATGCTGGGTGTCTGGAATGCTTTCTATGTTTTATAAAAATCTTTTTATCTCCCTTTTTTTCTTGGGGGGGGGGGGGGGGGGGGGGAGGGTTCCTGACTTTGGTCTTTCTCTTAACCGCGGAGGTTCTTTTGCTTTGGTCACTTTGACATTTCATTCTCTGCGAATGAGATTCGCATCTCACATTTGTACTTACTGTACCTCAAGCAACAACTCGGAACAGTGATGGGTGGATTAAACATTAAGTACATCTTGAAATAGCAGCATGTGACTGTGCAACCTCATGTCAGACAGTAGACCACTTCGTATACGACCCCCCATTTAACTTTTACTCAAAGCTTTCCCTTGCTTCATCATCATCTCAAAGTTCATACCCTCCGACCTCACTCACGTCCCTTGCAAACCCCTTCCAAAACTCACAAGGCGTCTTCTCATTCTGATCGTCACGAACCGTAGTAAACCCCCAATCACCCACATTCAACACCCCTCCCATCCTCTCCTCACTACTAGCTGCTTTTGACCCAGCAGTAGCAATACCCGAAGGCTTTCCCCAGCTGATCACCGGCGGCAGGTTCAGCAGTCCCTTGCGGTACGTGTTTGGGTCGCCACTAACAATAAACGAGGCAAAGTAGCTTTGCATGGCCATGCTGATGCCGGAGACGAAGGGCGCAAGGGCAGGAGCGAAGAAAGTCGAGAGGCAGTCGAGGATGGTTTGTGGTGAGGAGGAGGAGGAGGAGGGCGTGGGCGTGGAGGTGAAGAAAGTGGGAAGAAGGTCGGTGGCGTGTAGGTAGGGGAAGACGGAGTATTGCATCAGGTAGGTTCGCGATGGGGTGTAGGCTTCTGCTAGATCTGGAGGGTTGATGATTTGGTCAGCATGGAATTGCGGAATTGGTGATGGCGTTAGACCTAATGGAGGATGTAATGACGTTGATTTAAGGCTGTGTGATCCAAGCTGGAATGTCTCACCAAAAATGGCTGAGGTGATACCGGTTGGGAAGGGGGTGAACGGAGTTGGAGAACAGACAAGGAAACCTGAACGCCTTCTCCAGCGGTACTTGCTCGAGCACTGCGCCGGGGGCCGTAGGGACAGGAAAGTGTAGGAAGAGACGCGCGGTTGGAACGCGATTCCTTGTCACGCAAGTGTACATGATGCTGTACTTGATGAGGAGGGTGGGAGACAGCGACACAAAAAAATGAATAACTCACATCTCACGTTGCACGTAAAGCAACTGTCCCTTAGAAACGCCGCCATCCTTGTCGCCTGGCTGTCGTACTTCCTCTTCCCATCGGCGCTCTTCTTGCCCGGCACCGGATAGAACTGTTCGACCTTCTCAGTATGCCCGCTTTCCCTCGTGTAGTTTGGAAAGACGGTGTCGAGGAAGCCGGAAAACTGTTCATTCGTCCTGATGGCACCACTGACGAAGAGACTGGACTCGTCCTTGACGTGCGATATCAACAAGCTCATTTCGCTCCCCGACTGTCCTTTCCAAAAGTTTCCCTGAGCGAGTTCCAGGAGCGGCATCTGACGAATAAATTTTCCATCGGGCGTCGGTCCCACGGCAAATGTTCCAGGCATTTGCGAGGCTTGGAGCGCGGCGTTGGCTTTTGCAAGCGCATCGGGCGAGGTCTTTCGGAGGCAATTCACCACTGCTTCCCCAGAGCTAGAACTGCACCCTGCCAACCCTCCAAACTTCTTGAAGATGGCATCTACAGTCCCATTCCGATCCCAGGCCATTTGATACGCTGGACTCTGCAAGATGGCCCTTTGGAACATAGGATCGAGCTTGCCGCCCTCGGCCACTAGGTGGTGCATGATCGAACCCGCTCCTGCAGACTCCCCCATCGCTGTTACGCGCTTTGGGTCACCACCCACCAGTAAAATGTAATCTTTAACCCATTGGAGGGCCGCTCGCTGGTCATGCAATCCGACGTTTGGAACCGCAGAATTTTCCATCGATGTGCCGGCGAGCCAGCCATAAGTGCCGAGGCGGTAGTTGATTGATACAAAGATCATAGAGCCGGGAGATGGGACCGATTGAGTGAGGAGAGAGCTACCATCGTAAAAGAATGGTTGGAGAGACTCTTTTGATCCAAAGAGATAGGCGCCGCCATGAATCCAGAACGCTACTGGGAGGGGCGAAGGTTTCTTTGAAGCATCGGAAAGGTCGCGGAGTGTCCTGCCAGGAACGTACAGGTCCAGAAAGAGACAGTCCTCAGAACCGCCACTGAAGAGCGGAATGGGAAGTCCTCCTAAGCTGTTGAATGTCAGTGACCATTTGATGTCAGCGACGTCGAAGTCATTCAATTACGGGATATGGGTGGGCATACAACTGGTTAAGCGCAGCACCGATGGGGGACTTGTTGCCTGGACCCATAAGGTTTAGTCCAGACACTGCAGTTTGGATGCATTGCGGTCCATAGCTGCCGTCTTGGATGGTGTTGTTGATTCGTGGCGCCGCAGGTTTTGCCCAACGGAGATCTCCTACCGGAGGAGCGGCATAGCGAATGTTTCGAAACACATATCTGCGCCTGTTAGCTTTGAAGCCGAAGCGAGAAGAACGACCTGGACACTCACATATCGCTCTTCAACCGGTAGCTCGACGCTTGGTATGAGCCATATGGCAAAGTGAGGACTGGCAATGCACTTGGGGATGAAAACTTGACGCCTAGGGATGCAGAGTCTATGAGGGCAGAAGACAGCGAAAAGAAGGTAAGTGAAATAAAAAGGAATGTGGTGCTTGGAAACATTTTGGATCCAGCAGGTGCTAAGAGAGTGGTATCAACACGGAAAAGGAACGTATGAAGAAGAAACCAAAGAAGACCACCGCCAACCTTCAAGCACAAGTCATGAACTTCTGGGGGTTCTATCGAGGCGAAGAAAGAGTGGGAAAGCGATGGGGGCTCATCGCACTGTTCGAACTGGGCTTGGGCTTGGGGATATAGATCTATATTGCCCAGCTGAAGAAGGCTTGATGTCCATTCCCATTAACCTATCAATCCGTTCCTACTTCAAAGCATAAATCACACCCGTAGGAGCTTTCAAATTGTGTGCCACCCACCCCCTAATATCTTCAGAGGGTTGGTTCCCGAACAAGATCTCCGGCAATGGACGAATGACATTTGAAACAGCTCGAGTTCAAAAAGACCGTTCTTGCGCCACCAGGTAAAAAGCCAAGATGAGTTTTTGTGATGCGACAGCCGCCTACAGCTACCATTGGCGACTACTATTCAAGCCGGGCATTAGCTATCCGACCACTCAACTGTCCGTCGCCGCTGATCAAGGTATCGGGACCCCCGGCCGGGTCTAGCATCTGTGTGGCCAAAGAGCAGCCAATCAGAATCCCAGAAAGCGCCCTTTTGGGAAAGTCGCAAATTACCCCTGAGGCTCAGGAGGCGCATACTTTAGTAAGTGCCTGGCAGCCTGAAGTACTAATAGAAGGTTTTGGAAATTTAAAACGCTGCGGCGCTGTAGTTCGAGTCGACTCGAGCGGTCCCATACAGGTTGCCATCTCAAGGTAGCACTCGAAGTCTGGCCAGTCAGAGCCAGATACCTCAGGAGCTTTCCGGTCAGGCGGTGTAACGGTAGTGAAAATATCGTATTGTTATGTAGAGAAATTGATGCGGACAATGTACGGTAATGAAACGGTAATGTATGCCAAAACCCTCTTTACTGCCCTGTTTGTTGAAGTTTTGGTTTATATCTACTGCCTTAACTATGGGGTCGAGAAGCTTTAAAATGGTAAAAATGTGGTATATCGCGGTAAGGATCCTGGCCTTCTGATTGGTCGAATGTAAGTGCAGGTGGTTGCAGTTGAGTGCAGCAACTTGCAGATTTAACCGAAGAGAACTGAACCTAAGCGAATACAAAAAGCAGCTGTATGACTCGACTGTGCCTTTACAGCCACCAAAACTGGATTTCAACTACCGCCATACCACCTGACCGGACAGCCCCTCAACGGGCGCCAGTCCCAAGACAATTAATAGGTCACACTTAGCTTTGTTGGGGTGGACGGGCTCAACCCAACTTGACTGGTTGGGCGAATGGGTTTGTAGATAAAAATACACCTTTCCATTAGACTCTTTTGTTGAGTTCTTTTTGTCACTCGCTCACTATCAATCTGAATTGTTTGTTACTGTTGCCTTCCTTCACTCTTTTATCCACGAAATCCCGTCAATCTCGGCCCGCCCAGAATATCAAAATGAGAAACACCCACCAGACTCTCAAGAGAGCGGCGAGTCTCTACAGCACTTCCCAGTTAAGATACAGCGCCTCATCTACTCTGCGATCCCAATCCCGCCTTTCACATGCTCAATTCCGCTCACTCTCGTCGGCTGCAGGCTCACAGGTGGTGAACAGCCCGGCACCAAACAAGTACCAGAAGCCGGACTCGTTCGCTGGCCGGAACAGTCTCCTACAGGCTACCATTGCAGCAGACGCGCCCAGGAATGACTGGACGAAGGAGGAGATCCGAGAAATATACCAAACTCCGCTGATGGAGTTGGTCTACTCGGCTGTAAGGCGCACCAGAAGAAGATAAGGAAACACAAAACATTTATCAAGTAGTCTAACACTCACCTCTCCAGTCAACCCTCCACCGACGATTCTTTGACCCCGCCAGCGTCCAGCTCTGCACGCTCATGAACATCAAGACAGGTGGATGCTCAGAAGACTGCTCCTACTGCGCCCAGTCGAGCCGGTACAAGACGGGTGTAAAGGCAACAAAGATATCGTCCGTCGATGAGGTCCTCCAGGCTGCAAAAATCGCAAAAGAAAATGGATCGACTCGGTTCTGCATGGGGGCCGCCTGGAGGGACATGCGGGGCCGCAAGACGAATCTTAAGAATATCAAAGCGATGGTGAAAGGGGTGAGGGAGCTCGGGATGGAGGCCTGCGTCACTCTAGGGATGATTGACCAAAACCAAGCGGCGGAACTGCGCGATGCCGGACTCACTGCATACAACCACAACGTCGACACCTCCCGGGAGTACTATCCAAACGTCATCACGACCCGGACCTACGACGAACGACTCACGACAATCAACAACGTCCGCCAGGCCGGAATCCACGTCTGCTCGGGTGGAATCCTCGGCCTCGGTGAAGATGACGCGGACCGTGTGAGCTTCCTATACACCGTTGCAACGATGGAAAGCCACCCGGAGAGCTTCCCAATCAACGCTCTCGTCCCCATCAAGGGAACCCCACTTGGAGACGCCAGCGCCGCCAAATCGGAAACCGGGGAGCCGGAATCGACCGTAACCTTCCACGATACCGTCCGGATGGTGGCCACTGCACGGCTTGTTCTGCCAGGCTCGGTGATTCGGCTTGCGGCAGGGAGAATCAATCTGACAGAGTCCGAGCAGGCTCTTTGCTTTATGGCTGGAGCAAATGCAATCTTTACAGGAGAAAAGATGCTGACTACACCGTGCAGTGGATGGGACGAGGACAAGGCCATGTTTGACCGGTGGGGTCTCCGGCCGATGCTTCCAGACGAGCTGCACGGATCAGAGAATAGGCAGCATGCTGGCACCGAAGTCGGCCTCGAGCAGGAGCGTGCTGATGCTGTGAGAATGGCGTCTTCGTCTGCCTGAGCAGCCGAGCCGGCCAGGCTGATTTGGGTGCCCGCAGGCATGTGCAGAACCCTTATTAGCCGCTGGCGAGGGTTTGTGATGAGCAGAATACCAGACCGACGCCGGAGAACTGTGCTGGTGATCTCCGGGAAGCCTTTGCTAGAGGTCGGCGGGGGGTATAATCTCGGCTATGTATGACGGGATTAAGGCTGCACTGGTCCTGGGGCGGGCGGGGGGATGTGCTGGAGGAGAGCGAGTGACTAAAGAGGACCCTTCACTATGAACCGGAGTAGTTTCAAGCGGACTTGATTAGATATATCTCGTCCTTCATTTTGTGCGGATTGATTTGAGAAATGAGTTTTACGTTTGCTTGACATACTAATCTGTGGTATTCCGATAGATACGTAGAAGTACCTGACGACTTTGTACGACTGCTCGCAACTGCTGAGTGAGCTGTAGGACGGGATATAGAGCGCGGTTGGGGATGCTGATGGTGCCTTTTGGCTCTTGAGGTATCGTAATGGGGGTTGTGTTTACTTGTAAAGGGGAAGGAGCTCCCCACGAGGGCGTCTCTTACTTGCAAGGAAAGCACTTTACTTAGCTCCTCCCACGGATCTTTCTCGCTTCCCCTCTTCGTCCGCTGCTCTTTCGAATTCCCTTTTGTTCAATCTGCCTTGAACACTGCACACTTACACTTTCCACTGAACCATCTCTTAATCTCACTTCGAACCGTCCGACCTCGCGACTATGTGCTGATTGGGCCGCCCTGAATTGGTTAATCTGACAAATCTTTGACCGACAATGGCCAACATCAACTTAAGGGCTCTTCCCAACTCTCAGCACCTTAAAATAGTACCTCTAGCAACCTACTTAAATAGTATGCGAGATTCAAGCTTATCACATTTGCGTGAAAGGAATACGGCGGGATGTTAAGATTTTCTTAGGGTATGGCATCTATTCAACCGGCCTTGCCTTATTGACATCCCGTATATTCATCTTCCTAGCCCAGCCTCCCTACTCACTCCATTGCTTCCGATTAGTAGCCTATCTATGGGAGAGCGAACGGGATCCCGAGTTTTCTACCGTCTGTGGTCGTATGTGCTAAAAGGATAAAGATAGCCTTATATGCTGCAGGGGACAGAAGATTTCTGTGAATTTCTTAGCAATATAAGACTCCCCATCAGCTCCCAGATTTTCTCATTTTGGCTCCCAACTCTCATCCCAAGAGAGTTCTTGGAGGAAAAAAAGTTTACCGCATTGAAATTTTGATATCCTGGCACAACTGTGATGAAGGAACCTTGCTCCATCCTTCGTCTTCACACGTCTTGTTTTGGTATCTACAAGTACTTCTCTATATGCGTTGCATGGTCTGAACCAAGCGGTCATTACAACCATGATATTCCTACAATATCTTATCTTGACATTGCGCGATTTCTTCCTTTTGACTCGGTTAATGTCAAACGCCCACATACAATTCTCCAGGAGGGACAGCCCTTGGATGTATAGGTTCTGTCCCTTCCCCCACGCATCATACATCGCTCTCTTTCCCTTGCTCATAGCTTAGTAATCTTCCTCGCCCGACCCAGACACAATGACATTGTTGATCTTGAGAATCATTCTGCAGAGCTGCGTCGCAAGCATGAGCTGCTGCTTCTTGCCGATGAGGGGGTCAATGACGAAAGCCTCCTTCATGTTGTTCGAGCCACGGCCCATGCAGTCAACACCAAGACGGCCGCGACCAGCAGGATCCTTGACCTGTTGGCTCTTGACCTCGGCCAGGGTAGCGATGGGGTTAAGACCGCTGTTCTCGGCCAGGGTCATGGGGATAGTGTCGAGAGCGTCGGCGAAGGCACGCATGGCGTACTGCTCCAAGCCAGGGGACTTGACAGCAGCGTCCTCAACGGCCAAGCTGCAGGCAATCTCGGCCGAACCACCACCGTAGACAACACGGTTGTCACGAACAAGGTTGCGCACGACGCAAAGAGCGTCGTGAAGAGAACGCTTAGCCTCATCGATGATCTGGGTGATAAAAGTTAGCCAAGACCTTACTGATGCAACAGAACTCCATCGCTTACCATCTTGTTGCTACCCCTGACAAAGACAGTCACGGCCCTGGTGTTGGCGCACTCCTCGATCACAAGCATCTTCTCCCTTGTCGTACCGAATGTCATCTCGCGAACAACACCAGCCCTACCGAGCTTCTCGGGCTTGAGATCCTCGAAGCGAGGAACAATGCGACCGTTTGTGGCAATCGCAATCAGCTCAATCTCGGGACCACCGACCCATCGGACAGCAGGGAGGTTGTTCTGGAGGAGCAAGTGGTTCGCCTCGTCGTCGAAACCCCACTGGCAGATGGCCAGATTGGCACCAGTGTTCTTTATTTGCTGAATCATCTCGATAAACTTCTCGCGCTCGTACGTCTGCAGCTTCTTGAACTCCTCAACGCTGGTGATGTCGAGTCTGTGCTTAGTCTTGGGCTTGGGAGGCTCGAAGGCGCATGTGAGAATGGCAATCTTGGCGTCCCTAACCTCGGAAGGCATCTGGGGATGCGAGAAGTCCTTGTCGATAATAACACCCTTGACGAGGATAGTGTCTTCGAGAGCACCTCCAACCTTGCCGTCCACCTTAATGAGCTCGAAATCGACGTCCTTGCGCTCCAGATCGGCGACGGAGAGGACCGCATCGACGGCAATGTTGGCGAACTGGTCGTGGGCCTTGGAGACGATCTTGCTGCCCAAACTTGTCCTCGCGACCTTGACCAGGTTTGCGGTTTCCTCCTTGCTGAATTCGATAACATCGGAAATTCTGTCAAGCTCGGCCACAGCAATGTCGCAAGCTTGGTCATAACCGTCGGCGATTCTGATGGGGTGGATACCCTTGTCAATAAGCTCTGCCGCCTGCTCGAGCAGCGCGCCAGCAAGCACAACGACACCTGTGGTGCCATCACCAATCTCGTCATCCTGGGACTTGGAGAGCTCGACTAGTAGCTTGGCAACGTGATTTGTGATCTCCATTTGTTGTAGAATGGTCGCGCCATCGTTGGTCACTGTGATATCGCCGTCGGGCGAGATGAGGATCTTGTCGAGGCCACGAGGTCCCAGGGAAGTCTTGACAATGTTTGCGACGGTTCTGGCGGCGAGAATGTGGTTCTTGACGGCTTCGTTTCCGTATTGCCTCTTCTTCTTTCCTTGACTGCAGTAGAAATTGTCGTGTTAGAGTGAACCGTAGGACCAAGGCTCGAGATATCGGCGGAAAGGGGGACTAACTCTCTGACAACGATGAGAGGGCGGCCCTGCTCATCCTTCATCATCACCGCTGTTTCGGGGAGGCGTTAGCATTTTCGACCGGCGTGGGATCGGGATGGTTGACGGAGAAACCAAAAGAGTCGCGGCATACCGTTCGACAAATCCAAATCTGCACATCTCAAAGTTAGTTACGCTGTCGCGGTCCGGTGGACAGTGCGGTCTGGAAGGTATTCAGGGAAGTGGGGAGGGGTGGTTAAAGGGGGGGGAGGGGGAAGGAGGGGCTCAGAGGACATACTCAACGCCATCTTGGGCAATATTACGACTGCGGTCGGTAGTGTGCAATCACTATTATTGTTTGATTATGTGGTCGACCTCGTAGAGCTTCGGCACGACAGTCGGGGCGATTGCAGGTATGGTGAAGGGGATTGGGTTTGGATGATGGTGTCTGGTGTTGTTGTTGAACGCTGGTGGAATGGACGTCCGGTCAGACAGGAGCTCTTTGCGACCTCCGCTGCTGGCGGGCACCTCCAGCTTTCCCTACGCCAATCTCAAAAAATTGAACCCAGCTTCCACGAAACCGCCCCGCCAGCAGGAAGGCGGTCAGCTCCACCGGCGTGTGCGCTGCTCTGGGCTGCTGCGTGCTTTGAAAGCTGCCCTGCCCGGCAATTGACGGGGAGAAGCCAGCTGGCAAGGGTCCGATGGTATGTATGTACTTGGGAGAACTTCTGGCATAAGCGGATATGACCAAATCTGGTCATCTGCTTGACGCACATTAAACGCCTATGCTTTTGCTCACTCTCACCGCTTTCGACCAGGCAGCTTCTGTGACGCTGCTTTGGTGGGGTCAACCGGCACAATCCAAGGTCGTGGCGGGGCAGCACCTTGATTGCTCCGTCGCACAGCCGCCTGGAGCTTCCCGCTGCAGGAACTTTGTCTTTTATGTCATTGTAGAGACGGATGCTTCACAGCCTGGGAATTGTTACACTGAACAACCGAACCGCATAGATCAGATCAAACCCCAAAATACACATCAATTGCATTCATTTCATTATCTAAACTCTGTTCCACCACACCTTCAACTTCTATTTCCGTCATCGTCGCCGTATCGCAGCGAGCGCAGGCATCTGGGGTCGGAATCAGGGTTGCCTCAGCCTTAAAAGAGCGTCACGCCCGTCTCGTTCTTCAGGCGTTCACCATCACTCTTTTTCAGGATCCAGCAAACACATATCGATAACAAGTCATTATCATGGCGCGCCATCAAAACATCCGAAACCTCGACTACGAGGCAGAACTTGAGGAGTACGGAGCGTTCTCCGATGAGGAAGAGGAGGAGCTCAGCCCAGAAGACCAGGTCCGCATGAGGGAAGGCACAGCTCAGGTACTGGAAGCACTTGGTGTTGAGGCACACAAAGTCACAAAGGCGCAGATAGAAGAGTCGCTGTGGCACTACTACTGGGATGTTGACAAGACCATCACCTACCTCATTTCCAAGTACATCGACCCGCCCAAGAAGCCTGCCAAGACTGCTCCTCCAAAGACAGCGCCAAAGCAAGATGGTAAGTTCAGACCCTTCCATCACCATTCCTTTCCTTGTGAACAGCGAGTCAAGTGCCGCTGCCAACGGACGCAAGGCACCTGCATCTTGGGTAAAGGGTCTGGGCCGTGGTGGTCGACTTCGCTCAGCCGGTCATATCCCGTTGCTCTTTGCGAACCCTCATTGACAACGTCCTGTCAAGCGGCCATTGCAAGTGCTTCTCGGCAGTCATTTGCCCATCTGTTCCGGGACTTGCCATGGGGAAACATTCCACCCGAGCGGCAGGCGGTTCTCATACCGCCTCCGCAGCTACCTGGAGGCCTTCTTGGAGGTTCAGGAGCGCCCCCGAAGATGTCCAAGCTGCAGCAGCTAGCAGCCGCCCGGAAGAAGAAAGCCGAAGAGAAGAGCGCCTCAGGAGAAGTTGAGCAGACACAAGTCAAGATGACGGAGCTCACTGTCAACGACAACCAAGCATCCAAGGAGAATCGTCCGCTGGCTGGCGTGTTTGGCAAGCGGGTAAAGATATCAGAGACAACTGCTCAAGGACGCATCCCTCTCACTATGGCGGAGCCCACAAGACCCGAAATACCACAAGCTCAAGCGCCGGAGGCTACTCCAAGTCAGCACCAGGAGGAGGATCCAATCGACCCGGAACCGGCGGTGGCACCGCCAAAAGCTCAACCGTCTGCTTTCGCGTCGACTCTCTTCGGCCCCTCATCGGATAGTCCCAAGCGCAGACCCCGCGAAGTGTTCGCCTTACCATACATGGCAATTTCTTCGTACAGCCCGGATGCCTTTGGCAAACCCAGCCCAGATGACGTGGTCCTTGCGGCTCAGGCGAAAGGTTCGCTCACGGGAAAGAAACAGCACTAACGCAGTCACTAATAGTCGCCACAGCCGGAAAGAAGTCTGCGAACGTCCACAGCAAAAAAGGGTCATCTTCCGCAGATGGCGTGACCAACCAAGTCAGCCAGCTCAAGATAGACGACACACCCTTGCCAAAGAGCCGCAATCTCAATGTGCTCTCTGAATTTGAAAAGCAGAAGGGTAAGAAGACTGCCAGTTTTGTGGTTGTCGGCCATGTTGATGCCGGCAAGAGCACCATGATGGGGCGACTACTACTCGACCTCAATGTTGTCGACCAGCGGACCGTCGACAAACTTCGGAAAGAGGCGGAAAAGATCGGCAAAACGTCTTTTGCTCTTGCCTGGGTATTGGATCAACGCCACGAGGAGCGTAGCCGAGGCGTCACCATCGACATTGCTACCAATCGCTTTGAGACAGAAACTACTTCTTTTACTATTCTTGACGCTCCTGGCCACCGGGACTTTATTCCCAACATGATCGCTGGCGCAAGTCAGGCAGACTTTGCGATCCTGGTTATCGATGCAAGCACAGGAGCTTTCGAGTCTGGTCTCAAGGGTCAAACCAGAGAACATTCTCTTCTTATCCGCAGCATGGGTGTCTCGAGAATCATCGTGGCTGTAAACAAGCTCGACACGGTCAATTGGTCCCAGGAGAGATTCGACGAGATCACGCACCAGGTTTCGGGATTCTTGACAGCGACTGGGTTCCAGCCCAAGAACATCGCGTTTGTACCCGTATCGGGCCTCCACGGTGATAACCTCGTCCGAAAATTCACAGACCCAGCAGCGTCTTGGTATACCGGTAAAACACTGGTGGAGGAGCTCGAGGCTTCGGAACCAAGTGCGAGGGCATTGGCCAAACCCCTGCGGATGACCATTTCGGAGGTTATGCGCACACCCCAGAGTTCTATATCGATCACTGGCCGCATCGACGCGGGCTCACTGCAAATGGGCGATGCGCTTCTGGTGCAACCAAGCGGCGAGAAGGCCTACGTCAAATCTCTTCAGGTTGACGACGGAGAACCAGCGGACTGGGCCGTTGCCGGACAGAATGTGGTCCTTCATCTCAGCAACATCGATCCCATTCACGTCCGCGTCGGAGACATTGTATGCGACCCTGCCAAGCCGATTCAGTGTGTGGACACGTTCACGCTCAAGGCATTGGCGTTCGACATCCTCATGCCCATGCAGGTGGATGTGCACAGGGGAAGACTCCATGCGGCTGGAAAGATCGAGGCTATCGATGCCATCTTGGATAAAGTGACAGGCAAGGTGACGAAGAAGAAACCAATGATTGTGAAACCAGGAACGGTTTCTAGGGTTAGGGTCACGCTACACTCAAAGGTACCACTCGAGGCAGGACAGAGGGTCGTGCTTAGGAGTGGTGGACAAACGGTGGCAGCTGGATTGTTGGAATGATTGGGGTGGGGGTGGGAATTAATGGATTGGGAGTTTAGAACGGGTGTAACGGCGAGAAGACATGGGAAATGGAAGGGGAGAAAGTTTCGAATAGTGTACATACCTACACAGCCTGGGGTCTTCTGCCACAGGTGCTTACCCGTGAAAGCCAGCGGTTGGAAGTAGCGGAATAAGATTCTCACAGCTGTTTTTGGACGGAGAACTCGTACCTGTACCAAGTTAACGATACAAGGCTGAGATTCCACTTTCTCTCCATGCCGAACAGTACGCAGTACCCTACAGGTTGGTACTCGGTTGTGCATGTGGACATGGACCACAAATCTGGTCTCTTCCTGTCCTCCTCCTGGTATCCCTGCACCCCCGCAATGAAACACATGGGGAAGCGAGAGAGGGTTGAGCTGTGACGTTGATGCCAGCTATCAAAGCTATTCGTTATCTTATCAGCTTTCCCAGGATCGAATTGACTGTACTACAAAATATTGGTGGAAGGTTCGATCTCCTCCTAGCCTATTCGGCACTGTCTGTGCTCATTCCTCACAGGGCATGGAGAAACTTGGACGTTGACGTTTGGCATCCAGATGGATTGATTGCAGCTATGTATCAATCCTCGGGAACCCCGATGAAGAGATGAAAACTAGCCCAATGTAAGAAAACGGTTGGAACCTCCGCGCATTCCCCTGGATCACTCACCACGGCGCTGTCAAAAATGCCAACATGTCCACTTCCCAGGTTGAACAGTTTTGGGGAAATGAATGGGAGCAGAAGAGCCGCACCGCAGCCGCAGCGCTGACAACTAACTGCAAGGGGGGTCTGTTCCCTTTCCTTGGTGCAAGTGGGTGGGGAGTCTGTTCCCAATATGTACAGGAGACGGATCAGGTTTACAATCACGAACACTGCAACTTCGTTTTGCCTCATCTTCCTTCTGCTGCCTTGTACTGTAGGTCGTTTGAGTTTCGTTCTCTTTCTGTTCATCTCGTGGTAGTCCAGTTGATACAATGAAGAGTCAATCCCTTATTTCGAACTTGTCGTGACTGTTCTTTCTGAAGATGCCACGCTGTTCACAACGGGAGGCAAACATCAAGATATCTCACTAAGATCTGGTACGTCGATAGAAGAGTGGAACGGACCTCTTGGCTCACAGCGATCACCACCCCTAGCTGTCAGTGGGGCACAAGGTTGAGTTCCCCTTTGCCGTGAAGCTGCCCCCGGGCCAGGGTTATGCAACCTTAACGGCGGTGCATCGCAAGAAACAGAGCAGCTTCATGGAAACTGGTGGAATATCCCGTTAATTGTGGGATGAGCCAAGCAGTACAACTCAAAACGCCGGACAAGAGCTGCTTCGAAAGGGAAACAAAGAGTACGATAAGGGTGAACGGCATGGATGAGAAAGGTTCAGATGTCAAGGGAGCGAGGGGTCCATAATTGGTGATTTACTATGCAGTATGTATACACTAGACAGGCTTAACCGTACCTCACCATCGTAACATATCGTGAAATGTACCCGTCTATGGCACTTCAAGCATAACATGTCGCTCCGCTTCGGTAGGCCATTTGTACATCACCGATTGAATGATGTTCAACATTTCACGGTCCAAGAAGTGTACCCGCAACACAAGCAGCGCTTCATCCCAATGAGGCGCTGCGGAGGCACGAGAGCGCGGTTGTTGGTTAGTGCATCTTCCAGAAACGCGCCAATGCGGGCCATTGGCCACACCCCCCAGAAAACACATACCCCCTGGTCCCTGTGAACTGGCCGCCAATCCGATTGAGGACAGATTTCCTATTCCTTTTATTTTCTGTAGCAGCTCAGGCCGGGCCCGCAACCTGACGAGTGGCCTTTGCTGGAAAGAGGACACCACACCTTTAACGTAGCTTGCTTGCTGGTCCCACTCGCCTTCAAATACCCGACAACCTCCCTCCATCCATCACCAATCTCCCTTTCCTTTTGCAAACATTCGAAGAGTTTAAAAGTGGCCTAAGGAACCACTGCTTTTCTGTTTCTTGCTTGCTACAACCATCCCCATCCCCAATTCCTTAACCACACAAGCAGCGGGGTTGTTTTCTTTCTTCTTTCCTTCCATTATCCTTCGCCAGAGCTTCCAGTAATGGAGCACCGAACGCGAAGCTGGGCCTTGGGCCTCAGCATCCTGGGCTTCTTTGCCCTCCTCTTCTCTGCTGGCTTTGTCCAGCAGGCCCATGCCAATGACACTGAGGCTATGGGCACTGTTATCGGTATTGTAGGTTGCCCGCATTTCCCTCCTCTCCCTTCCCATCCCTCGTGTTGGGCAAAGCATTCTAACAACGCTTCTTTGACAGGATCTCGGAACCACCTACTCGTAAGTTACCCGTGCACGAATTCGCTGCCCGACACGATCATAAGCACGATCACCCCGCGGGGCATGCGGCGTTTGCTATCAACCTCTACCACCAATCTACGTCCCGGTTTCGACAAACGATACACAT
This sequence comes from Neurospora tetrasperma FGSC 2508, assembly GCF_000213175.1. Taxonomy (NCBI): domain Eukaryota; kingdom Fungi; phylum Ascomycota; class Sordariomycetes; order Sordariales; family Sordariaceae; genus Neurospora; species Neurospora tetrasperma. The sequence continues at coordinate 2,192,560 of NW_009799104.1, read as the reverse complement.
TGTCTTTTGGGGACAAGGAAACTAACAACCTCGTAGTTGCGTTGGTGTGATGCAGAAGGGCAAGGTCGAGATTCTCGTCAACGACCAAGGAAACCGTATCACCCCGTCTTATGTCGCCTTCACCGATGAAGAGAGACTTGTTGGTGACGCCGCCAAGAACCAGGCTGCGTCCAACCCCCACAGAACCATCTTCGACATCAAGCGTCTCATCGGTCGCAAGTTCTCGGACAAGGACGTCCAGAATGACATCAAGCACTTCCCCTACAAGTAAGCTCAGGTCACTCGACACAAATCACTCCTTCCTAGCCGTCACTGACTCTCGTATCCAGGGTCGTCGCCAAGGATGACAAGCCTGTTGTCAAGGTTGAGGTTAAGGGCGAAGAGAAGACCTTCACCCCCGAGGAGATCTCCGCCATGATTCTCGGCAAGGTACGTCGCATCGTTTTTGCTCTGGAACAGTAATCAGAGACTGACCCCCACAACAGATGAAGGAAACTGCTGAGGGCTACCTTGGCAAGAAGGTCACTCACGCCGTTGTTACCGTTCCCGCCTACTTCAACGACAACCAGCGCCAGGCCACCAAGGATGCCGGTATGATTGCCGGTCTCAACGTCCTCCGCATTGTCAACGAGCCTACCGCCGCGGCTATTGCCTACGGTCTTGATAAGACTGGCGAGGAGCGTCAGATCATCGTCTACGACTTGGGTGGTGGCACTTTCGATGTCTCCCTTCTTTCCATCGAGCAGGGTGTTTTCGAGGTTTTGTCTACCGCTGGTGACACCCATCTTGGTGGTGAGGATTTCGATCAGCGCATCATCAACCACTTCGCCAAGCTCTTCAACAAGAAGCACGGTGTCGACGTTACCAAGGATGCCAAGGCCATGGGCAAGCTCAAGCGTGAGGCCGAGAAGGCTAAGCGTACCCTTTCCAGCCAGATGTCCACTCGTATTGAAATTGAGGCCTTCTACGATGGCAAGGATTTCTCCGAGACTCTGACTCGCGCCAAGTTCGAGGAGCTCAACAACGACCTCTTCAAGAAGACCCTCAAGCCTGTTGAGCAGGTCCTCAAGGATGCCAAGGTCTCCAAGTCCGAGATTGACGATATCGTCCTTGTCGGTGGTTCCACCCGTATTCCCAAGGTCCAGGCTCTTATCGAGGAGTTTTTCAACGGCAAGAAGGCTTCCAAGGGTATCAACCCTGACGAGGCCGTCGCTTTCGGTGCTGCCGTCCAGGCTGGTGTTCTTAGCGGTGAGGAGGGTACTGAGGACATCGTCCTTATGGATGTCAACCCCCTTACTCTCGGTATTGAGACCACTGGTGGTGTTATGACCAAGCTTATCCCCCGCAACACCCCTATCCCTACCCGCAAGAGCCAGATCTTCTCTACTGCCGCCGATAACCAGCCCGTCGTCCTTATCCAGGTCTACGAGGGTGAGCGTTCCATGACCAAGGACAACAACCTCCTTGGCAAGTTCGAGCTTACCGGCATTCCCCCCGCTCCCCGTGGCGTTCCCCAGATCGAGGTCTCCTTCGAGCTCGATGCCAACGGTATCCTCAAGGTCTCTGCCCACGACAAGGGCACTGGCAAGGCCGAGTCCATTACCATCACCAACGATAAGGGCCGTCTTACCCAGGAGGAGATTGACCGCATGGTCGCTGAGGCCGAGAAGTATGCCGAGGAGGACAAGGCCACCCGTGAGCGCATCGAAGCTCGCAACGGTCTTGAGAACTACGCTTTCTCCCTGAAGAACCAGGTCAACGATGAGGATGGTCTTGGTGGCAAGATTGACGAGGAGGACAAGGAGACCATCCTTGACGCCGTTAAAGAGGCCCAAGACTGGCTTGAGGAGAATGGTAAGCTTTATTCTGATCCCCTTTGACACATGAAGACGAAATGCTAACAAGCTTTTTTCTTTTCCCAGCCGCCACTGCTTCCGCCGAGGATTTCGATGAGCAGAAGGAGAAGCTCTCCAACGTCGCCTACCCTATCACCAGCAAGCTTTACAGCCAAGGTGGCGCTGGTGATGACGAGCCTGCTGGCCATGACGAGCTTTAAATGAAGATAATCTAGATCCCCCTGCGTTTTCAGTTTTTGGTTGACGCTCAAAAAGAAGTGCGTCGTTTATGGTTGGTTGGGTTGCATATTTTACCTGGTGTTTGGCCGGTGAAATGGTTCGATTGGGAGTTTAAGTCCTCATGAGTGCCAGATCTATTGCACAAATGGACATGGTTCAGTTAGAAGAGCGTTTGCCATTTGTTTGTAAAATATGAATATGACCTTATTGACCAAATCTTGACGTTCCCTTTCCTTTGCCTGCCTATTCATTCACTTTTTGCCCACTCTTTAGTTGATGTCTTCTTCACTCTCCATCTCAGCCCCGACAATATACACACAGCACCATACTATATGAATCGACATGATCCATTGGACCAGGTAACGACAGGGCGCGTAGCATAACCGGTCAGGTAAAGTGACGAGAACGTATCTTTTAGATTGAACACTCGCGAAGCAAACCTTTGTCTATTTGTCAACATGGTCATCATCTCAGCCAGCTTTGCGCTTGTCAGGTCACATTAGTCCCGAGCAATCTCAGATATAAGAACGTAGAAACAAACCTACATAAAGGCTCAATGGTCCCTTCGTTGCTGTCCATCCACCTCCCGACCCAGGTTTCAGTTTTAGCCCAACTCGCCCACATACCAAACCCAAGATGTCCATTGCAAAGAAGCAAAGCTCCAAGACCGAATGTCCAGAAGTGACGTCTTCTTTGAGATTATCAACAACCTTCAACCACTCGACCCAGCCCGTTTATCTCCCAGCATTGACCTCTTTCAAACGCCAGCGTTGCCCAAGCCCGAGTCCAAGTTCCAGTTTCAATTTAAGCACAAAGCTGGAACTGGACAGCGAGACCGACGAACCTCTCACTATCACGTCCCCTCAAGCGGAGGACCTCTTCAGTACCCGACAGATCAAGCCCTTCCACCGATCGAGGCCTCGATTCCAGAAGCTCACCACCTCCACCACGTTATCTGAACAAGATCATAGAAACAGCAATCACCTTACTCAAACTGTCGCACACGACGTTCGTACTGGTGCTTATACCGTTCCCCGTAGCGAAACCCGTACAACTACTTCTCTCAGTGCAAATACTCCCATGACATCAGCACAATGGTGTCAAGCCAAGCAAGAGGATCCCGCCGCAGTGTCCTTGGCTCTAGCTACGAGGGACTTTATAGGGATGAGCATGAGTGTGGACATGCAGGAGGGGTTTGGGCAAAATACAAGGGGGGAAGAGGAAGAGAAGGAGGGGAAGAAGGAAAAAGAGAGACCGAAAAAGAAGAAGAGGAAACCAATAACGAATGGATGGGATAAAGAGACACATTCGAGAAGGGTCTTTGAATGGATTCCGAGTCCCGGGGGGCTTGAACCGGTGCCTGAGGAGTTTGTTAAGGGGACTGTGCCTTGGTGAGAAGGTTAATTGCGTGGAGGTTGGGAAGTATTCGATGGTTTCCGCCCTCCACTTTGGAGAGAGAAGGAGCGAAGATATAGGAAGGTGACCAATCGCCAATTTTGTGACAATCAAAAAAAAAAAGTTGGGTCAGAAAAGCACGAGTAAACAAGTCAGACACTTTGGTACAAATGATAACGCAAGCTCTTTACGCAGATGGATTATCCCGACTTCATCTGGTGCTGAATGTTGCCCTTGAAAGGGAGTGATGAGTCGATCCTCGAGACCCTTGAACATCGAAAGAAGCCGTCTTTCTACTACCTGAATTGTCCACCATCCAAAGAACACTTCACCCCGCCAGCTCGATGACAAGCTGAGGAGAGAAAGTTGAAACCGTATGATGGCGTGGTATATGTTCCCTTGCTTCTTACTCACGTTGGAGAGGATGGAACCTGGGAATAGATGAACGAGAGCAACTGGAAAGGTGGGAGGAGGAGGAGGGTGAGAGCGACGAAGAAGAGGAAGGAGAGGAGGACGATGAATGCCGTCATCCCGCTCCTTCCTTAAACCTTGCATCGACTTTACACCTTCATCCACACTATAACGATATTGGGCTGCTCTTACCCCAGAGGTAGTGATGATTTTAGGACACTCCGTCCTTTCTCCTCGCAATGGACGTGAAGGTTTTTTTTTTTTTTTTTTTTTTTTGTTT
>NW_009799104.1:2095558-2187752 GCF_000213175.1 Neurospora tetrasperma FGSC 2508 | reverse complement strand
GGACAATCCAAAACAAAAAGTTGGGTCAGAAAAGCACGAGTAAACAAGTCAGACACTTTGGGACAAATGATTACGCAAGCTCTTTACGCAGATGGATTATCCCGACTTCATCTGGTGCTGAATGTTGCCCTTGAAAGGGAGTGATGAGTCGATCCTCGAGACCCTTGGAACATCGAAAGAAGCCGTCTTTCTACTACCTGAATTGTCCACCATCCAAAGAACACTTCACCCCGCCAGCTCGATGACAAGCTGAGGAGAGAAAGTTGAAACCGTATGATGGCGTGGTATATGTTCCCTTGCTTCTTACTCACGTTGGAGAGGATGGAACCTGGGAATAGATGAACGAGAGCAACTGGAAAGGTGGGAGGAGGAGGAGGGTGAGAGCGACGAAGAAGAGGAAGGAGAGGAGGACGATGAATGCCGTCATCCCGCTCCTTCCTTAAACCTTGCATCGACTTTACACCTTCATCCACACTATAACGATATTGGGCTGCTCTTACCCCAGAGGTAGTGATGATTTTAGGACACTCCGTCCTTTCTCCTCGCAATGGACGTGAAGTTTTTTTTTTTTTTTTTTTTTTTTTTTTTTTTTTTTTTTTTTTTTTTTTTCCATCTCTCGTTCTCTTGCTCATCTAGTCTAGGTATCATCGTCAATGCCCACATTCGCCTACAGCGTCTGTCACTATCCAACCGCAAGTAGAGGTACCTCCCCCTCTATCCTCGCTTGCCTTATCCTGAGCTAACAACAGCTGCTATGAAACCGATAAGTGGAGCCGATGATCTCGAGGCAGACACTCGCGCAAAACTGATCCCGTGAACTGGTTGGGTCTCCACCTTTTGTTCATGGGCGACTAGAGTGTACGAAAGAAGTGTCCTTCACGGTTTGTTCATGGTTAGCCGCTCGAATGCGGTTGTTACGTCGAAGTGGAAAATGATTGACTCCCTGGCCGAGGGATCTGACAAGCGAGGGGAACACGAAGAAGGGCAAAACAAGTCGGTAGGGACTTCGTCGCAGGATGTCTAAATCATCTCTCTGCTCTCTGCAAATTTCCATGCCATCGTAACCATGACTTTGTAAACAACCACATGATGTCCCATGTCTACAACCAGTTCGATTCCTCCCGCCTTGCGTCCTCATACTTAGCATCCCCCCACTTCCTCACCTCTGGTATGGGGGTCAACGCCCTGCTTTCTCGGTACTCAGAATAATAAGACGATACAGAAGAAACATCTGATACAGGGCGCCGGTGTTGATGTGCAACCTCTGAGTAGTATGATAAGGAAGAGACACCCGATACAATCCGTGGGTCTTGATGTCTGGCCTCTTCTCTATCTCTTTCTGTTTCTTCTTCCCATACTTCCTCTTCCCATTTGCCTTTTTCTACTCCCAGTGCCCAATTAGCAACAGCGCTCGAGTCTTCGTAGTGGGGAAGTGATGATGGTTGAGAAGGGGGTGGTGTAGGTGGTCTCCATGGTATGGCTACGCTGGGACTATTTCTAAAATAGTAGGAAATGTCATAGCTGCTCGGCACGTTACGCCTCCTTGTAGCTGGTGTAGAGACGGTAAAGGGTTTTGGAAACGTGTGTTGTTGTTGTTGTTCTTCTCCCTTGGGTGGATACCGATGATATAAAGGCGGCGGTGTTAGGTCGGGATCGAAGTCAATCTCGGGTGATTCAGGGTAGCTGTCCTGTGATACCGCGTCATCCCACCAGAAAGTCAAACTTTCCGAAATCTTTCCTGGTCGCTGATTGAGGTTAGGAGCGGGCCATTCTGTTATGGGGCGCGCTGGGGGCTGGTGATCGTTTTTCATATGATGGTGTTGGTATACCGGGGACTTTGATGGAGGTAGAGGCCTTTTCGGTCTTGGTGGACTTGGCGATGTTTGTCCATACTCCCGATGCTGAGCCTCTGTGTGATATTGAGACCGCAGTTGTGTCTTCTGATATTGTGCTTGCTGAAATAAGGGAGCTGTTTGGTTCTGTGGGTGTCGTGGGATGCGGCGTTGTGTCGGTGAAGGGACATCGTCACCCCCGTCAAAACAACAACTCAAAATACAACGGCGAAAACGATTCATCTCGTTACTTCTGCTGATCATTGTTTGGAGAATGGAAATGGCGGGTGCGACGAATCTCAACGTTTCAGAAATTCCATGAGCCTACTAAATCCTCTTGCTATCGAGTGACGGCTTGCATCCGCTCCGTGGTTATTCTGAATGGACGCAATATGACCTGCTTATCCTAGGCGATGGACGACCACCCATGCTTATCTTCATTGTAGTGATTGATGACCTGCTGGAGGCCAAGTTGGTCTGCTTGGATCATGTGAGAAATGGTCGAGGGTCACCGTGACCTTTTGTGAATGGAAGGTGAATGTAATCATTGCAGTTCTTATGCGACAGGCGCGCGATAATCCGTAAAGCCAGGACTCAGTTGCAAGGTCGAAAGATGGGGTTGTTCCAAGCACGCTATGCTCCGTCTGGCGCATGGCAAAGGCATCTACGCTCTGGACCAGTGAGGGACCGGTTGTCTTGTATCGTCATTTGAACGGCTTGTTGGTGGTAGATGTGACGCCGGGAATCTCTTTATCCCAGATGATGGGTTGGGCGTGCTTGTTTAGAGGAAAGTCTGCCGCCCAGCTCTCAGTTGGCGGGTATGCGTACAAAGAAACGGACCTGAGAAGGAGCGACGGCCAACAGCCAACAATTGCTGACGCGACAAAAAGAACTTGTAGTCTTCCCCATGTATAGTACAGGTAAGTAACACGACCAGCACGGCATGCTACAGACCAACATCAACGACCTATTTTTCATATTCCCCTTCCCATAACCGTCTCAAGTCCCATTCCTCATCTCTCCGTTGGGCTCCCTCTCACCCATACCATTATTCTTCTCCTCCTCATCGCCATTTTGATCACCTCTTTCCCTCACATCCCCAATCTCCCCCCACCCTTCACCCTCAACCATTCCATCCAACCTATCGAACTCATCCAACTCGCTCAACACTCCCTGCGAAACCTCGACAAACGTTGCGTACACCTGCCTAAACCTCTCTGCAGTCTGAAGAGAACCGTACCGGTTAACATCTTCGCCGAAAACCTGTCCCAAGACCCTGAGGTCGTTGCCAAATTGGGATATGCGGCGGCGAATATCCGAGCTTGTGGCTGAGAGTGTGCGTGGTAGGCTGGGTTGTTGGTGCGTGGTTGTTGGAGTGGGCTTGGTGAGGGACTGGAAGATGGATGAGGGAATCTCTGTTGCGGGGATTTTTCTTGCGGCTGCGTGCAAGGTTGAGGCTGGGTTAGATGAAGTGTTGGAGCCGTTCGTAGTGTTGGTGGTAGTTTCATTGGCCGTGGTACCGTTGGCCGTGGAGGTTGTTGTCATCGCAGATTGGTGGGACTCATCGAAGTTGAGCTTGTCATGGCTGTTGTTGTTGTTGTTGTTGTTGTTGTTGTTGTTGTTGTTGTTGTTGTTGTTGTTGTTGTTGTTGTTGTTGTTGTTGTTCTTCTCGTCTGCCATTTTAGAGTCGGTGTCGGTAGATAGTGTGAGCTGCTGGTTGTATGGAAATTCAGACAACCTCTGGTTGTCAAGCCAGAGACAGAGAGAAAAATCTCTAGAAATGCGGTGTCTGGTACACGCGATATGCCAAAACAAGACCTGTGGATGGAGAAAACTGTATCTACCAAAATGGAGGCACGTAAAGATGGTAAACAGAACGAAGTTGTTTGAGCTCTGTGATAGATCCGAGCAGACTATAAACTTGTGATGATGTAGTCCCTTCTTTGCCAGGCAAAATCCACACCCGGTTGCTAACCTTTTCTCTACCCATAGCCTCAAATTCTGCAGTGGGCAAACGCATGGCCGGTCGTCCCTCCCCCCCTGCACAACAGTCGACAACAACACCACGGGCAGTAACCGTCGTGGTCATGCTTCGGGGTAAGAGGGGCAAGAGATGCAGGTAGACGACAGGCAGGCAACACCGCACCGAAGCAGTTGTTCACTGACAGTGACACCTGACACTAGCCACCAACCGACCGACCGGCTGGCTGGGTTGTTGCTCGGTGACACAAGACCGTTTACAAAGCAGACGTACCCAACCTGGCGGTAACCACTGAATGACTCTGAGATGCTGATAGTGCTCGTTAGGCGACAAATGATTGGATACGTTTTACTTATGTCAAGACCTTTCGACTTTGTAACCTGAGAAATCTTCCTATTTTTTGGATAGTCGGACCTTTCGTAAACACACAGATAGTAATGTTGAATTTAGCCACTGGATATTTTCTGGGGCTCAGGAAAGGAAGTTAACCACTCATTATCTTTGTCGTCGCCGGTCAAAGTATAAAATGTTACAAGTTTGAGGAACATATTGTCGCTTTGTGCGGAAGAGCAACAAACTCATTCGAGCGACCAGTTGGCCGGCCCCTTGGCCGGGTCATCAACTGACTGGACACGGCATAGAAAAGGTGGGTTGCTGTGACCGACGGCGACGAGACGAAGTGCTTTGTTCTACCACGGCCTCACAGCGACCGCCATGTTCGGACGTACATCCTCTGGAATCGATGAGTGCTTTAGCTGAATACTATATTGGATCTGATCCCTCCACCTCTTCTCATCAAGCACTGTTCCCAAAAAACTTTGTGATCTTCTGCGTCCCCGGCGGTGGCGCATTCCTGTGCCTGATTGGACTCCCCTTCCCTTTGTTCTTCGTTGCACTGATTGGTTTTATTCCTTTTGCTTTCGACGCCGCCGGTGGTGGCGGCTTCTGCTTACTCCCCTTGAGTGGTGAAGACTTGTCTCCAGCCCCCATCGACTTTTTAACAGGCGGTTGCTCATCACCACCCAGCTCCGAAGCTGGCTCCCTCTTGATACCTTTTCGCGGCGGCGAACGAGCTTCCTTCCCTTTCTGGTCCGTTTCTTGTGCCAACTCGTCGACGGATTCAACCTTGATTTTTCCTGTCTCGGTCTTGACTTCAACCTCCCCCTCCTTCTCCTCCTCTTTCTCCTCTCGCTTGCCCCCCTTCCCACCCCCACCAAACCAAGTCTCAATCTTCCTCTCCTCCCTCTGTTCGCTCACCGGCACTATCAAATCATCCCCATCATTCCCCACCTTCCCAACCCTCTTATCAACTGGATAACACTCCAATTCCCCTCCAAACGGCTTGAGCACATCCTGCAACTCCCTATTCCACACATCTTTCGCCGGATCCAACCACCTTTTCAATTCCTCCGACCCAGCATCCAAGATAACCGGCATCCTGTCGTGCAGAAATTTGAGTTGGTCGTTACTCGATGTCGTGATGATTGTATACGACCATATTGCCTTGTCAGTGCCGTCTTCATCGGTGTAATGGGCACAATCCCAGAGTCCAGCGAATAACATCAACTTGCCGTCTTTTCTCTTTACAAAGTGCGGGATCTTTTCTTTTCCCGAAGGACCGGTCTTGAGCCACTCAAAGAATCCTTGGGCGGGGATGACGCAGCGATGGCGGTGTTTGATGCGGGACCACATGCCGCTTGAAGATGAAAGGGATCCGTCGCGGCAGTTGATGGTCTTGAGGGTTGTTGTGTAGTTTGTTGATCCTGGTTTCTGCTGCTTGGACTTGGATTTGAAGGTCCAGGAGGGAATGAGACCCCATTTCATTGGTTGGAGGATGAATTGGTGCTTGGTTTGATCTTGGTTCTCGTTGTCATGTTGTTGTTGTTGTTGTTGTTGTTGTTGTTGTTGTTGTTGTTGTTGCTGAGTTTGTTGTTTTCCCTGTTCTTGCTCCTGTTCTTCTTCTTCTTCTTCCGGGGACTGGCTCTGATGGTGCTCTTCCTCCTCCTCGCCTTCGGCTAGCGGTTCGGTTCCTTCCTGAGCGCTATCATTATGTGCTGCTCTCCTCCGCCCTCCAGCTCCACGAGTACTACCACCGCCACCTATCCGGGCCCTGTAAACAACCCCACGATATCCCGGCGCAAAATTGTAGCTCTGTCGTGGCGAATCGTCGCCTTCATCGTCCGGCGCATCATCGACTGGCATGTTATCCGCTTGTAACATGCGGCGCACCTCTGAGGGCCGCAGGTTGATGGCGTACCTACCGCACATTGTGAGAAGCCGGATTGTTGATGAGATGGTGATTGCCCGAGTGCAGAGCTTGCGGTAGGATTAAAGCGAGGAAAGAGAAATGTGAAATGGAATAATGACGTAACATTTCTTTGGCACGCACGATGAGCGTTTGCTCACTTGCAAGATCAGAACGCCTGATCATGTGACCAACAAGCTCACCTCACTTCAACACATTTGGGTTGTTCGCCGTATTCAACAAAAGGGCATTCTTCGTCTTACATGAAGGAGCTAATAAACATATATAACCGCCAAAGACCATTTTCTCCAAAACACCACCCTCCCTTTCCACGCGCAGCTTTGACTCTCTATGATTAAACATACACACACACGCGCGCGCGCTCAAAACCCCAGGGTATCAACTCTTATCCCATCCTTCTCGACGCATGATCTCGCATTCTGTCATCCCCATCAAGAGATATCAAGACAGTTTGATGAAGCCAGTTTTTTTTTTTTCCTGACGGCTCCCAAGATCCCCACATCGTACATTGATATCCCCTGAGATATTTTTTGTGTAAAAACTTTCCGTTCGACACCATTACCATGCAAAGAAGAAAATCCAAAAATGACACTTACTGCTTAGGCAACAGCCACCATGGGCGCTGCCGGCATCATTCCATCAATCTTTCCCCCACGCCCGGTAGACGCAGCCGCAGCCGCAGTGGTCTTCCTCATCTCCATCTTTGCCCTCCTCTTTTCTGCCTCATCCTTCTTCCACACCTCCTCGAACATGGACTTTTTGGGTCTAACCTGATGATCCCTAATGCCCAACCGTCTGACGACCTGGAACGCTCCCGTACCGATCTTCATGGTCTGGCCCATAATGATACACTCCGACACACCGAGAATGCGATCCGTCTTCATGCCCGCGGCCGCATCGAACAAGTGATCGGGCGTGCGCTCGAATGAGGCAAGCTGCAGAACGCTGTCGCGCATCTTGGCGAGACCATGGCGCGTGATACCGAGAATCTCGCCCTTGTAGGTCATGACGTCGGCCAGCAAATCCATGTGACGGGGATCGATGCCCATGTCGCCCATGACGCTGCCGATTTCCTTGGCGATGGTGGTGCGGGCGGCTTCGATGCCCAAAACGTCGCGGCACTCCATGATGGAGTTGGAGATACACTTGGTGCCAATGACGCCCTCCGTGGTCATGCAGGCGCGCAGGCCGTAACCTTCAACAAGGACCTTGTGCTCATTGGACTCGCTGGATTGGATGATGGCACGGAAAGCCTCGGGGTAGCCGGAGATGGGCACAGCAGGAAGCATGCGCTTGAGGAAGTTGACGCGCAGTTGGAAGTCGGCGGCGGTCTCATCCGAGGTGGTGAGAAGCAATTGGCCCTTCTCAATCGCTGCGGCGCGAACTCGCGCCGCCTTCTTTTGTGCGGTCAGATCCTTCCAGTCGTTGCTCACGATAACCTCAATAGTATTATCGGGACCGATCTTGAGGTCGTCCATCTCCACCTTGAGCTTGAGCTTCTTAGCCTTGACGATGGCCACCATGATCTCGCGAAGACCGATACCGAGCTGCATGTCCGAAAGAGCCTGCATATCAATCTTGAGGACAATCTTGGCAACATCCGGAAGCCAGACATCCTCAACATAAGTGATGACATCCGAGATATAAGTCTTTTCAATCTTGCCCTTGACGATGCGCGCGGCCTTGATGTCTCGGTTGTTCTCGAGCTCGCAGCTGATGACTGGCGTGCTGATGAGTTTCGAGGCGCCAATGATTTCCTTGATACGGGGAACACCCTGAGTGATACTCATACCGGCGACACCGGCGAAATGGAAAGTCTTGAGTGTCATCTGCGTACCGGGTTCACCGATAGATTGCGCACCAACGGCGCCGACGGCGTGGCCAGGCTCCACCTTTGCCTTATCGAACTTGGAAAGACAGAGGTTCATGAACTTTCTCAGGGTAGCCTCCGAAACCTTGGCGACACGATCAACGTGGGCTTGCTGAATTTCTTCTTCTTCCGGATCCAACATCTTGATATCGCCACCGTTTTGCTTCTTCTCCCATGCAGCAAATTCCTTCAGCAGGTCCGCGTTGTCCTGGGGCAGACAAGGATCCAAGCCGGCGAGTTTGCGTGCTTTTGCCAGCTTAAGCGCACGCTTGTCCATCTCAGCCTGAATGGTGTTGAGATAGACTCTGGCACCTTCATGCTCATCGATGGCGATGAACACATCGTGATCGTCACTTTCCGCAATCGTCTTGTCCTCGTAGTGCAGCAACTCGCCCGTGACAAGGTGCTTGCGCACGTACCATTTCCGCCTTTCGTCCAGAATTTCCTTGCACATGGCCGAGATTTCTGCCGGAAGCAGCGACCTGTCATTGTGGTTCATTGTCAAGCTTTCGGCATGATTCCATGATCTCTCGAAATCAACAGGCTTGGCGTTACCCTCCATGTCTGCTGGATCCAGTCTGTCGGCACCGTACTGGAACTGCACAATATTCCCTTCTGATGTCCGCACGGTATCGTCGTACTGAGTTGAGAGATCTTCTAATGACTTCATGAGACGACGAGACATGTAACCTGTCTCGGCTGTCTTGACGGCGGTATCGACCAAACCTTCTCTGCCAGAGATGGCGTGGAAAAGGAACTCAGTGGGCACCAGACCAGTGTAGAAACTGTTGCGCACGAAACCCTTGCTGGGGGGCTGACGAGCGTTCTTGTGGAAGTGGAAGAGGGTACGATCCTGGAATCCATCCGCAACACGCTTGCCACCAATAATCTGCTGTCCGACAAGGGCAACCATCTGAGCGACGTTGATGTCGGAACCCTTGGAACCGGATTTGGCCATGATCAAGGGAGAATTGTTGCGACTCAAATGGCCAACACAGTAGTCACCGGCCTGCGAACGGACTTTACTGAGAATACCAGAGATCTTGTTCTCAAGCGTCTCCTCCATGTTACAACCGGGAGCCTTTTCAAGCCTTCCAGACTTGAACTGTGCGATGAGGTCGTCGCAGAGTGCATACGCATCCTGAACCAGCTTAGCCTTGTGCTCTGTCAAATCCTTGGACGGATAGACGTCGCCAACACCAATCGAAAACCCGCGGAGGGTTAGTGTGCGAGCACACAACTTGGCCAGACGGTTCATGGCCTGAGCAGCGTGCTCCGGACCCCAATCACGAAGGATAACATAAAAGACCGAGTTCTTCTTGCCACCACCAACGGTCGACTTGTCCATTCTTCCGCACATGACCTCGGAGTTGCGGACGACCAAGTAGCAATCGTCAATGTCCATATCCGGAAGCTCGCCTGGCTTCGCCTTGTAGACCTTGTTCTTGGCCTCGAGGTTGACGAGGACTGGTGATTGCTTGTTGGGACGCATCAAAACGTTGAAAATCTGCTTGCCCGTCCACAACTCGACGGGTTTGATGATGGTAGGCGGGGGAAGGTCGAGATGGGTTTCACCCAGCAGCATCTGCGTACAGATGTAGGTAAAGGTCTTGCGGTCGAGGAACAAATCTTTGCTACTCAGGAGGTATGCCGCAGTAATGAAATCCTGCGTGGCGGCGATAATAGGTTCACCGTTCTTGGGGGTAATCAAGTTGTTTTGGACACCCATGAGGTTGATGGCTTCGGCACGAGCCTCTTCTGTTTGCGGGAGATGAAGGTTCATTTCGTCTCCATCGAAATCGGCGTTATAGGGAGTGCACACGCATTCGTTGAGACGGAACGTCCTCCAGGGTCTAACCTTTGCACGATGGCTCATGATGGACAACTTGTGTAGCGAGGGCTGACGGTTGAAGAGTACAATGTCGCCGTCTTCCAAATGTCTTTCAACAACGTCACCAAACTTGAGTTCCCGCGCGCGTTCCTCCCGGATGGACTCATCACCAAAGTTTAAGTTGAACTTCATGCCGCCGTCCCTTTTGATGACGCCCTGAGCACCAGGCCATACCTTGGGTCCATTCATGACACATTTTCGCAACTTTTCGATGTTGTTGCGGTTCACCCGCTCGGGATAGGTCAGGTTCTTGGCCACGCGCTCGGGAACGGCAACCTGGTCGATTCCCAAGTTGGGATCGGGCGAAATGACTGTGCGGCCGGAGAAGTCGACACGCTTACCCGACAGATTACCACGGAAACGACCCTGCTTACCCTTCAGACGCTGGCAGAAGCCGCGGATGGGCTTGCCAAAGCCTGGCTGGTAGAGACCGGGAACATCACTGTTGACGTACATGCCAACCTGGAGCTGGATGAACTCCCACTGTTCCATGATGGTGTTGAGGGCAGCGCCTTTGAGGAGGGATTCGCGCAAATGGCCGGCGTAGAGAATGATTTCGGAGAGCTTACTAGTAATGTCATCCTCGTTACTGGCGGCTTCTTGCTGGACCGACGGACGAATACAGATTGGGGGAGCGGGAAGATATTGCCACAAGAACATCTCTGGTCTGCCCTCGGAAGGGTTCAATCCGAGCAACTCGCAGTCCTCGGCGGTAATTTTCTTGAACAATTTCAGGACCTTGAGAGGATCCATGTCGTCCATAGCTTTCTTGGAGTGTTTCTCGAGGTCCGGAGTGAATGTTTTTGCCTGGATGAAGGAGGAATCGAAGGCGGCCTTGGCAACGGGCGGAACTTTTTTCTGGGCAGTCGACTTGTTGAAGTGCGAGAACTTGTCGTGAGTAAGCTTCATGACGCTCAACTTGCGAATAACACCCTGGGTGTCGCCGCAGTAGGGGCACGTCTTCTGCTTGCGGCATTCATCGTTGATCTTTTTGAGGATGGCTGATCGCTTGAGGTTATCGATACCAGGGGCACGGAGAGCCTTGAGGAACTTGGCCTTGGGTTCCTCCTCGAGCAGGACCTTTGAGCAGGTCTTGCAAATGTTTTGGAGTGTGGCCTGAATGTACTTGAGATAGCCGATGTGGAAGACGGGAAGTGGGAGGCGGACGTGACCGAAGTGACCGGCGCAGGACTGGAGAGGGAGATTGCAGGTCTCGCAGGTGCCCGTCTTGCTCGAAGTACCGAGACGGGGATCGAGGGGGCCGTGGGGGAAAGTGCGGCGGCCGTTTTCGACATCGTACAGGAGGTTGTCGGAGACTTCGAGGACACCCTGATTTACTATATCCTGGTGTGACTGGACTCCGAACTGCAGGGCTCTGAAGCGCTTAGGGAGCTGGTCGGCCAGCTGCTCCTTGATAGGAGCTCTCTGCTCGGCACCCATTGTGATATGAATCGTATTTCAGTTGTCGAGACTAGCAATGCCATCAACAGGGCATGCGTAGCAGGTAGAGTAGGTGGCTACTGGAAGAGAGCAGTCCGGGTGCCCTATTCTGGTGATCATACAATGTCGCTACCGGCTCATGGCGGACTCTCTGTATTGTTTGATGGAGGTGATGTCGAGTCGAGGTTATCGAGTGCTTGTCAGACCCGTCGCAATGGTCGCTGTGAAGAACCTAGAGCGAAACGGAAGCCAGAGGCTGTCGATTGAGACTGTGGTGGGCGACGAGAGGTGCCCTGGCGGTAGATTCGGGGTAGAGATCGCTATCGGCCGAGGCTTATATCGGTGAAATTTTGCAGTTGACGCTTGTCGTAGTGGGATTTCCGACGAGGTTATAGAATACACTATGCCGTAGCAAATGTCGCCGTGTGCTGGATATCCCAGACAATGGAAGTCGAAAGTGAGAATGGAATGGAATGAGGTGGCAGATAGCCGATGGTGTTGGAAAAAGTGAATTGGGACAAATTCGCGACCCGTCTTTTGAAAATTATTTTGTCGCTGCGCGCGCTGCGTCTCCATTACAGTGGTGCACCCATGGTGAAAACGGGCACCACACTGGAGGGGGGGCGGGGCCCGGGCGGCACGGCAGTCAAGAAGAAACCCTCCGCCGTCGCCGCCCGCATGACTCCGCGTCCTGGAACTGGTCCAATGGTCGCGAGTTGGAGACAGTCTTCGAAACCTGTGCCCCACCACGCGGTGCCTCCATCTGATCGACCGGCCCCTTCCAGGCCGCTGATACCCCACCATCCGTTATCTTGTAGGGGTACATGCTTTAGGAGAGGGGTACCTGAACTCCCTCTGAGCCGAGCCTCCAAGACAGAGCCGCTCAAGTACCTTGAACTGTTCTAAAAGTACCCGGAACTGATGGGTGAGAGTGGGACAAGGACCAGCTGCTGCCAATCACCGCTTGATTCTGATCTGCTGGAATCGTCATTGCCGTGTTGTCCAAGACCGAAGGGAGCTCCATTGGCCCTTCCTGTCATTCCGTGGAAGATGAGAAAAGTCACAAGCCAGCAGCAGCCAAGACCAGCTGTTACTTTCCGGTGTTTCCTCTTCTTTACCATACATACCATACACTTCAAGTGTCATACACAACTTAACATCTACAAGTATATATCTACCTTACCTAGGTAATCTACTACACTTTGCGTTGTTCATCTAACCGCCCTCCCGTCCCGTCTTTCGCTTGCATGTGCGCGCATCTTTCCCGAGGAAGCTTCACTCCTTCAGTTGTTACAACACATTGCACCCATGAGACTCCATCATACAACAACAACAACAACGACAACTACCTAGAAACCAAACATCGATCGAAACCGAATTTTGGACATTGAACGAGCCAACCGACAAAACCATTCAAGACGGCGGGAGTCAGAATTGGGGTTCCATCGCCAGATAACCCTTTTCCACCAACCAACATTGGGCCAAGACCAACTGTCTCGTATCCTCTCCCTTGGGGTGCATACAGATACCCAACGAATACTTCCAGGGCGACCGGACTGGTGAGAAGAAAAGTCAGCCTGTCAACTTCAAAAGTCAGCAACGTTGGCGCTTGTTTCCGCGATAAGGTTGCGTCTGCGCGGGACTGGCCTGGGTCCTCGTACCCGTCAGGCTCTCTACCCTCTGCCAGCAGTCTTCAGACCAACTACCTTGACCTTTGCGTCTAGCCGAGGCCCCAGAGCCTCGTTCTCTTCCTCGCCTTCTTTCTCTGCCTGGTGGCCTTCTGGTCACAGCAAAAATCCGATGGCGCCAGCTAGCGGAACTGGCCCCGGCGCGGCCGCCGACAAGAAGCCTGAAAAGTCGTATCTCGCATCCGCCGTCGATTCCATCAATCCTTGGGCGGCCAACCGCAGCACCACTCCAACGCCCAAGGAGCCACCTCCGCCCAAACCAGTGGTCCCTGTGAACCCAAACCCCGGGGACCATAGTACCAACCCCTTTTACGGCCACAGCTTCAAGCGGTATCCCCCTGATTGCCCTCCACTAAATGTTCAATGGTTCCATGCCGTAGATGTACGTTGTCTGTCTGATCACTTGTATAGGGTTGAAAACGCCCTGACCCAAACTTCTTTTCCTCTAGGTCCCGAAGCGCAAGCCCAAGTTCCTCCAGTCCAAGACCGACGATGACAAAAAGACCCAGACGCAACCAAAGAAATATGCGCCCTTCTCTCCCGGAGACTCCCGAGCACTCGAAGTTGCCTACCAAGCAAGACTCGAAGAGATAGAGCAACAGAGGGCGAATCCGAAACGCTCGACCAGTGTCCGTTTAGGCTCCAAGCGGCCTCGCGTCGTCTCGGGTGACGAAGCAAACAACACAAACCTGGATTCAACTGAGGAGGAGGCCAAGAATCACATTCGAGTCCCCGTCAACGAAGATTTTCTATTCGACGTCGACCTCGACGATCGCGAGTTAGCCCCTGTTTACTGGGAGGGTCCGGTATATGAGGTGCGTCGAGGAACTTGGTTCTACCAAGAAGGCTCGACTGTTCGCCCATGCGAGGAGAATCTTGCCGCCCAGCTTGAAGAAGGATACATGAAGATACGACCATGGATGTACCCAACACGGACGCGCAGCGACTCGGGTACCAAGACCGTCACACCCAAGGCTTCAGTGAGCAATCTCAAGGCTGCGGCTGCCGCCCAGAAAGAAACCCCAGCCAAAATAGAGAGCACGGTAGTCCAACATCAGCCCCAGACATATCGGCTATTTGGCGCCTACATGAACAACATCGCAACATACCACGACGAAAGCACTGTATGGCTCTCATCGGAAGGTGTGCTCTCTTGGGTGACCTCGACCGTATACGAGAGGTTTGCTGGAGGTGGTTATATGAGCGGCGTGAAGCTCGTTCGTGGCTATAATACAGAAACAAAGAAGCCCAAAGATGATAAGCGGCCCTCGACTCCAACTGGAACCAAGAGCACTTCCGCAGAACAGGACGAGAAGCTGCAAAAGGTCCTCAAGAGACGCTCTGCTCCAGCAGGTGCGCACTCACTTTCTGAAGAGACCGTGGTGGTCAAGGAAGAGGGCGAAGAGGAGGGGCCCGACGAAATCGAAAGTACGAGGGCCAGGCTCAGTCGGCAAATATCAAACCTGATAGAGGGTGTCAAGGATCCAGAGGCAGAGGCGGAAGCGATTCGGAAAAGAGAAGAGAAGGAGATCAGGGACGACTATAATGCGCGACTAGGAGAGACTCAGGGCCGCGAAATTGAGCATCTCGTTCTCGTCACCCACGGCATCGGACAGCTTTTGGGAAAGAAGATCGAGAGTGTCAACTTTGTCCATGACGTGAATATGCTTCGGAAAACATTAAAGGAGACATATTCTTCTTCGGCCGATCTCAGAGCGCTGAACGGCGAGATTGAAGTGGAAGGCCCTGGCAACTCGCGTGTTCAAGTTTTGCCCGTTGTCTGGCGACATCTCCTCGACTTTCCAAAGCGCAAACCGAAAAGGAGAGAGCACGATTTGGGTGAGGCTCCATACGAAGAGGACGAATGTAAGTGATTCCCGTGTTCTGACGCAAGTTCAAGTACAAGTTAGTGCTAAACTGTTACAAAAGACCCATCCCTAGATGACATTACAATCGAAGGTGTGGCTTTTGCAAGGTCACTCATATCCGATCTGGCTCTCGACGTCCTGCTCTACCAAAGCGCATACCGAGAAACAATTGCGGAGATCGTTCTCCGAGAAGCTAACCGAATATACAAGCTGTTCAAAGACCGCAATCCTAACTTCAACGGCAAAGTGCATGTCATCGGCCATTCCCTTGGGTCTGCCATCATGTTTGATATCCTCTGTCGGCAACGGGAAAAACGACCAGAAACCGAGCCGTTTAAGAACCCGCTCAGATTATGGCCAACACACACCCAGGACCGATACGAACCGAAAGAATCCAAGGAGCTTGCGTTCGAGTTTGACGTGGAAGATTTCTACGCTCTCGGATCTCCCATTGGCCTTTTCCAGATGCTCAAGGGACGAACAATTGCGGCTCGTCACTTGCCCAACGCCTATCCCTCGGAAAGCCCCCTAAATCCCGAATACATGGATGACCCATTTTTCCTTGCCGCCACAGCGCATCACCACCATCACCACCACCATAACAGTGATCAGAGTCTCTCTCCTATCACCAACCTTCCGTACAGCATCTCCTCTCCCAAGGTTGCTCAGTTATTCAACATTTTTCACCCTTCAGATCCCATCTCCTATCGTCTGGAGCCCTTGATCTCCCCCGCCATGTCCACTCTCAAGCCCCAAGCTCTGCCATATACCAAGAAGAGCATCTTCGGTTCTGTCGCTCCACAGGGTCTCACGGGTATTGGTGCCAAGGTCGGGCAGAGCGTTAGCGGACTATGGAGCAGTCTCAGTGCCGGTATTGCCAGCAGTTTACTCAACCGTAGTCTCGGTTTTAGCCAGGAAGATGTAGCCAACATTAACGCCTCACAGGCTCAGCACCAGAATTCCAGTCCTGGTGCTGGTACCAATATTGCGGGCGGTGTCATCTCTCCCGAATCCCCCAAGATGTCAGACGCACAACGGAGCGAGAAGACGGCGGAGAGGATGCGCCAACTGGCCAACGCCGGCCACGATGGCGCGCTGATCGATGACGAGCTGGAGACGCTCTTTAGCAGGTTTGAGAGGAAGAGGTTGGATATGGTTCACGCCGCCAAGGAAGGGGGCAGCACCGCTGCGGCCAAGGAGGAATGGGTCAAGGAGGAGGCCAAGGCCCAGAAGTTGAAGAGAGAGGAGATGAAGGTACGGGCGCTGAACAGGAATGGGAGAGTGGATTACAGTATCCAAGAGTAAGTCATCACTTTCGCGTGCTCAAGTATTGTGATTTAAGACGGCAGATGGCTAACATTGGCTTTACAGGAGCGTTCTGGACTTCAATCCCATCAACACCATTGCTTCGCACATGAGTTACTGGGCGGACGAAGATGTGTGCCACTTTATACTGTCTCAAATGCTGGTATCGAGCAAGACGAAGACACCGAGGGTGTAAGAATTTTGTAGGTTTTGGGCATAGTTGGGGTAGCCTTCATGATAGTCATATATACCTTACGCTCGCTGGTCAACAGTCGGACAAGATATTTCCAGCCCTTTTTCTCCTTTCTTGTTTTTTTTTTTTTTTTTTTGTTGATATCGGAATTCGCATAACACAATGCATCCGCTCGACAAACCCTTCCTTTCACTGGCAATATTAGACACTTGTAGATTTCTTCCTTGACCAACCTCTACAAGAGGTGAGGAGTCCAGTAGAAATTGCACGCATCCAACACCCAGCTTCCATTGCTTTATTCATACATGGTGGGTTGCCCTGAGCTGCGTAAGGTCTGAGGACGGTTTTTCCATGTCCGCTGTATCTTCCACGGTGCCCCCGTCTTTTCCAAACCGGATTCCGGAGGTCCGCTCCATGCAATGCTATCAATGATGCATCTCTCGATGCCCGAGTCTTCAGCCACGAGCTGTTTCTATTTTGTTCTTTTTCTTCTTTTTTTTTTCTTGAAGGTGTGTTTGGAAGTGGCAGAAGAAACGGGTCATGAAACCCTAACCAGCCTTGGACTTCCTCTCTCTTCTCCAGGCACCGCGGTTGAGCATCCAAACTTTCCTTCAGCTTGTTTCGTCCACTTTGGCCTCCTCCTACCTCTAGCATCACCCTATTCCTCCAGACAGTATCGCTATCTGGTCTTGAAGCCAGCGTGAATCACAGTATACTCCTCTCTGCCTCTTGGCTTCCCTCTTATTGAACCCTCTGAAGCGGCATCCCTACCAAACCCCTTCTTGGGAAGATTGCCACCAGCAGCAGCGCTGTCCTGTGTCTCTCCAAATCCTCTGTTCTAGGTCACTTTCTGGTGACAACTTGCACTCCTACCCATCGGACCTCCAGCACTGGCTGCGAACAGTTCCCTCGTATCCAGCGTTGATCTCTTCCAAGGCATAGATAGTCCTGTGCCTTCTTGTCTCGGACTAACAGCCTTCTGGTATCTGTTGGCGTTACCTACGAGCTTCCTGCTACCCGACTCTAGCGTCATCCATCGCAAACAAAATCCCAGCAGATATGCTTATGTCGGATAATTAGTTTCGGTCAGTGTGTTCCCACATCCCCAACACTATCGTCGACTTGCCCTTCATCAAAACGTTGTCTCTTCTAGTCTCAACTGGCTTCTTGATCACTGTCTTTTGGGGTCCAGATCAAAGTACCACTCTTGTCGAACCCCAGACTAACAGTGGCGGCATCGTTTCCAGGATACCAACAACAAAGCCGGCTTCGTCATGACCGACCCAGGTCCATTACAGTCCCCGAACGTGGACGCAGACTGGGTCCGTTTTGGCTCTCTCCGACTTCGATATGGTTTTCCGGATCGCCGTGACCCCCGAATTATTCCCGTCGGCTGGATCTGCTGCAAATGCCAGCACAATAACACCCATTCCGATGCCTACGGCAAGCCTGCGGAGATCGAGCCTGGAAACACTGACCACTTGAAACCCTGTGCTGAGGTGAATTGTCGGAGCAGGAAGCGAGATCATTACGGCAACGAGTTGGACCCCTTTCCACATTCTCTGTGCCCGGAATGTACTTTGATCAACCACAAAGATCATCCCATCATGTCTGGAATTGGTATTCCGGCTGCGTTATCCGACCATATTGACCGCTCCAAGGTGGCTTTCTGGGAATGCTGCCACTGCCTGAAGCTGAACGCGATCAATGACTCGGCCTCTGGGCGTTGCTTCAGCTGCCATTTTCAGAGCCAGGGCTCCGGACACTGCCGCAATCCCGACCACCCCCGGCTTCAGGTTAAGGCACTGAGTGCGCTCCGGTTGGCGCAGAGGCAGTGTTTTTATCCGTTTTTTGTTGATCCCACTGTTTCCAATGCAGAAGAACCGCTTACTTCCAATCAACACAGACAATTTCCAGAGGAGGGTAATAACTTGTGGGATGCCTACCGCAAAGTGAGTATGGAGACTGATGACGAAATCATGCTTTCCGCGCATGTTACCTGTGGTGACTGCAGACTTTTGAACGGATACAAAGAGTACCTGATCTTCGCGGACCAGACAGAAAGAAGGTTTGTCAAGGGGGGAGTGCTCTGGGGCGGTGTCAATGCGAAGTTGCTTGAATGGCAACAGCATAACAGGAGGGCGCCTACCCCCGTTGAAAAGGTCGCTCTTCTTGACGAGTTTGAGAAGCACATCAGTAAGCAGTTCAGGAAGCGCACCAACATCAACGTCTGTTGGCGCACCATCGATCGGTTCAAACGTTACCGCGCGAAAAAGGTGGTTGACAAATCTTCCTTCCTTGGCAACTGTGACCCCAACCTCTATCCCGAATGCGACATGGAAAAAACCAAGAAAATCATGCAGAGGGATGCTCGGGCTAAAGCCAGATTCGCAATGGGTCATGGACAGGCATCAGTGGCCCTGATGTTCCGCCAGAAGTATCGCATCATGCGTGACCACGGCTACTTCAGGGATACGCGCCTTGTTTATGAGGTGAGTGCCTCTAAAGACCACAGATTGAACTTCCAGGGAAAACCATCCCCTTTGAGGCAGTGCTTTACTCGTCAGGTTGCCAAAACCGACCACCGCTTGGTTACTGTCGGATATGTAAACCGGGAGAGGGCCCGTTCCACAAACACAGCGGAAGAGGACGAAGTTGAAGCCGAGGCATATCAGCAGCGAGTTGAAAGGCGACATGCTGAGCTCCTTCAACAATGCGAGGCGGCCTTTCAACGACTCCTTGCCGATTTGGGACAAGGGGAACAGGACCCGCACCAGGCATCTCCTTCGGCCCCCTAATGGTTGGACGAGGAAAGAATTCCTAACGCAGCAGTAAGCAAAGATGGCACTAACAACTTGGCCAACGACGTCAACAACATCTGTGTGCACATGAATGCTGCTCTGGCAAACCCGGTGGAGAAGAGTTACGACTCTCTTACTGATGACGAACCAAAGACTCCTCCTCCTCCTCCTCCTGAGGTAACAAAGCGAAGGGAGGATGGGTGGAAGGATTCCGAGTCATGCTCTGTCCAAAGAGGCAACAGTAGGACGGAGATGTCGCAAGATTTTTGATTTTTCGGGACGTTTGGCCGACGATGACGAACCAAATAGCAGTCCTTTTAAGGCAACAAAGGAAGGTTGGATGGGTGGATTCCGAGTCGAGTTAAGATAGTCGCGGGCTCCAGTCGCCTTGTTTTTTTCCATCTAGAACACGCTGACTGGTGATGAAGGAGAGGGCAGAATCCTTGAGCGGGACATACATTTCTGGAAGCGTTGCCCATTGTGAGGAGCTTCGAGTTGGGGAAGGCGTTATCGGCTTTTTTTCCCCCGTCATGTTGGAAGTTTCGTATGTCGAATTCCAGGATTTCATGATTCTGGATAGCGAAGTTTCACACCTTTTTGGACGTTGACAGTTTGATTCTAACTTGATGATGGATACTGCAGCCAATGCTCGGTGGTGCTCACGGTTGTTGGAGAGGATCAGAGGGAGTGGGTTGGTTGATCAGGCTAACTAACGGTTTACTACCGTGACCCGCGGTTAAATACTGCACACCAGAATCCATGCGCCCCATTGCACCTTCCGATACCCGCCTCGAGCGAGCCCGCATAGCGCTTGTCAGTTGTCGGTGGTCAATACAGTTTGACGGGCCAGTTTTTGCAGGACATAGCGAAACATGATTTGCCAATCATTGGCTTCATACCAGAATTTGTGAATCATTGCGAATTGACCTCCTGTTCTAAGGAAGTGCTTCAGGTGATTGTGTAAAACTAAAGGGGTTGGTTGCTGATGTGAGCGTCAAGAGATGACGTTGGAGAATTTATGAAGCAATGCGTATTATGAGTTAATCGGGCTGTCTTGGCTGGCTACCGTAATTGGGTATCCCACAAACCGAACGAAAGCAATGTGGAAAAACTTCACAAACTGCATGCAAGTTCCCAAACAACTGACTGCACATTATATCCACCATCAACTGCTCACGCCCTCATCAGATAAGGCTTAGCCATTTTTCTGACTTTATCCCATCATACTGGGTTTAAAAGCAGAACATCCACGCAACCAAATATCCATTGTCTTATCTCGATCTTCCTCACTATTTTCTTCCGACGCGTACATCCATCCATCCATCCTCGACAAGAAAGCCACATCCCAAGAAACACCAAAGATGTTGCCTCGACGATTACCACCTCGCCTTTTCCTTCGACCAACGCCCATTTTCACCACCACAAGAGCCTCCCTGTTTCCCACCACTACTACTATCACCACGACCACCATCTCGCCCAGCCCCTCAACCAATGTCCCCACCACCAATCAGCTCAGACTATCCTCTTCCTCCTCAAACTCCCAGTGGAAAGCCCGCCAATCCAACGATTATTACGCCCGCTCCGCCCGCACCGCCGGGCTCAAATCGCGCGCCGCCTTCAAACTCCTCGAAATCAACAAAAAGTATCGCCTCTTCCGCCGCAATTCTTCCCAGATCGTCGTCGACCTCGGTTTTGCGCCCGGCAGCTGGTCGCAGGTCGCGCTGGACCTCACCAAACCCGACGGAAAAGTGGTGGGGATCGACATCATCCCCGCCCAGCCGCCGAGGGGAGTAAGTTCCATTCAGGGGAATTTCTTGAGTGAAGGGGTGAGGGGGTTGGTGAAGGGGTGGTTGAGGGAGGAGGAGGGACGGGGGAGGGTCGAGTTATTGAGGAAGGAAAGGGAAAAGGCAGCTAGAGTGGAACAGGAGGCGAAGGAGCGGGAGGAGAAGGAAAGGGTCGAGAGGGAAGAGATCGAGGAGGCCGCGAGGGGGTCGGGGCTGGAGAGGGAGATAGTGGGTGAGGTGGGCGAGGGAGTGGCTGGAAGTGAAGCTAGGCAGAAGGAGAAGAACGACGTGGTGGAGGAGATGGTTCAAGGGCTGGAGAAGTTGGAGCTCACAGAGAGGCGGGAAGAGCAGCCGCAGCAGCAGCAGCAACAGCAACAACGGCAACAACAAAAGGATGTAGCAAAGCAAGAGATCTTTGCCGACCGGCCGAGTTACATCGAGTTGGAACGGATGGCTGTCAGAGAAGCTCAGTTGCAGCAGCCTGAGCTTCTGGAACAAGACCGACGAGAAGAAGACAAGGCGACCACCGCAGCCAAAGAAACAGAGAGCAAATTCGACGGGGAAGATAGTACTGAGGAACTCGAAGAGGGACACCAACAAGAAGAGCAGCAACAACCAAGGAAGAAAAAGCAGCCAGAGCAAATGCGGTTGGTTGATGTGCGTGTTCATTTATTACCATTCTCAGTCAACACCCCTCGCCTCCTTTACTATCATTATTCGCCCCTCTTCTTTACCGTTGCTTACAACAGGGAACGGAGCATCCATCTCACTTGACATCTAACTACAAAATCATTGCTGACACCGCTAACGTATCCCCTTTGTCCGGAAAACAAAACAAACAGGTAGTACTAAGCGACATGTCAGAACCCTGGCCCCAAACCACCGGCTTCTCCATCCAGACTTTGAGTAACCCGTATAGCAGGATGATGAACACGAGCGGGATTTCGTTCAAGGACCACGCTGGTAGTATGGTATGTGTATTTCTCTTGTCTGGTTTCTTGTCATCATGCACCCACCTCTCGTTATCCCACCCAATCTTCTGAATCTTTTCGACCATCAACTATTCATCATACATTTCTTCCCCACATCCAAAAACTCCAACCTTTTGAAATTCCTACCCTCCATCTTCGAAGCAAAACACTACTAACACCTCCCCCTCCCTTTCCCCCCTTTCCACCCAAAATCAGGACCTCTGCTATGCCGCTCTCTCATTCGCAAACGACACGCTCAAACCCGGCGGTCACTTCGTCTGCAAGTTCTACCAAGGGTCAGAAGACAAGAAGTTGGAGAACATGCTTAAGAAGCTGTTTACCAAGGTTCATAGGGATAAGCCTGATAGTTCTAGGAGTGTAAGTCTCCCCTTCCCTTCTTTTCTCACCGTTTCCCTGCTTTCCCTTGTTTGGACAGCACAGGACAATTTTTGGCTCATTGTAATTTGGTTGGCTGACGAGGTTGGATATGGAAAAAGGAGTCGAAGGAGGCGTATTTTGTTGCTCTGAATAGGAGGGGAGATGTTATTTTGGAGGATATTCCCATCTGATGTAAGATGGCGCTCTATTGTTGACTTGTAAGGCATTGTACGAGTAAAACGGCGTTATCGAGAAGATAACTTGGGGAGCAAGAATATTTACGTTCACAGCATAAGACATTGAACAGCAGATACCTAAATCACATTAGCATTCACAGCAGTCACAAATATCGAATGGTTCTGGTAAAGACGTGGTGGTCATCAATTCCCTTGTCATAAACTGAAGAAAGTTGCCCTATGATGATTGCACACCAGCTGCAGCCCGGAGTATTGCCCCATGCAAACCCAAATACGCACAGCAAAAACAGCCAAGCAAAGCCATTCTTGCCAGCAGTACAAGAGAGAGCAACAAAAGACTCCCCACGCCTTGTACCAGATGTCGCCAGGGGTATCTTTGCTCCGTTTAGACCTTGAAACCCTTGGATCTTCTGCGACCACGGGCCTTCTCGAACTTGCGGCCCTTGGAAGCGACGTAGGGCTTCTGTGATGGGTGTCAGTAATCTATTTCTTTTTGAGATGTGTATGATGCGACGCACCTTGTGCTTGTGGGGACCGAAGCCGAAGTGCTTGACGGCCTCGCGAGCGTTCTTGGGGCCACGGAGAAGGAGGGTGTTGGCACCAGTGGGCTTCTCGAGGGCGAGCTGGTCGAGGGTGATGGCCTGGCCACCGGCAGCCTCGATGCGAGCACGGGCAGTGGCGGTGAAGCGGAGGGCAGCAACCGAGACCTTGGGGACGGTCAGGAGACGGTTGTCATCGGTGACGGTACCGACAACAACGACGGTCTTCTTCTCGTTGCCCTTGAGGTTGGCGACAATGCGAGAGATGGACATGGGAGGACGGTTGATGCGGGACATGAACAACCGGCGGAGCACGACCTTGTTGAAGGCAGAGTCAGTGCGGCCTGGGAGCGCGCGTTGTTAGCATCATGACGAGTCTTACAAGAGAAGAGGGCCATAGACATGAAGAAAAAAAAACTTACGGGCAAGGAAGCGGTAAAGCTTGACCAGGAGCTTCAAGTAGACATTGTCGCTCTTGGGGGCCTTGCGGTGAGTGGACCGCTCGTGGTGCTTGCGGAGATCGATACCTATTCGTCGCAAACAGACTCCCAGTCAGCCTTCAATGGTTCAGGTATGCTCAGACTGGCGTGCCATTGCTCGACCAAGTGCGCGAAGTACGTCCTTTGTTGTTTTTGCGCCTCGAAGCCAATCCGCATCAGACCGTCGTCCTCTTCATTCTCAGAAAGAGGGAGCGATCTGGTTGATTGCAGTATGGCATCTATCGAGGGCCAACAAGGACCATCTCCAGCGACCGGGAACGCAGGTGAAAATTGCCATGGTCGCAGATCGAAGAAGTTTCTCAGCTTTTCAACGTTGAGAAAATCTCGTCCACTCGCACACAAAGGCTTCAATGGAGGCCATTTCGGTGGCAGTTGGTGATGGTGTTTTGCTGTTTTTACGTACCCATCTTGGCGGCTGACTCTCGATTGTCGACTGAAATCGGGGGTTGTCAAAATCCAGAAATCAAAAGGTGCCGCAAAATTCACAGAAGTTTTTGGAGTCCAACCGCCAGCGGATTTTGTGCGGGCGGTCACCTGTGGCAGAAATTGGGATTGTGGGCCTGGAGGCGCCAGCTGGTGGAGGAATAGTCTGTGCGTACAGCTTCAGCATGGCTCGTGCGTCCATCCACCAGTCACATCCCTGTCACTTCTTTGTTTTGTTTTCCCCTTTTGCGGGACGTTCCGTCATTGTTGTCATCCCGTGTGTTCGAGCCAAGTTCGGCTGTCACCGGTCTCGCCTCCAATCATCCTCGAACGTTCGAGGAAAGTCACACCAATTGAGAATGCATTCGGTACACTAGTATATCTTTCCATCTACCTTTGCCACAAGTAGCCAATCTGCACTTGTGACTTCTCTCTATCGTCAATTTTTTTCCATGTTGTTGCAAAGATGCCCCGCTCTAGCTACTTACTGACTCTCCCTTTTTCAGTATGAAACATGCCTGTGGATTTCCGCTGTGCTTTTGCCAATTTATTGTTATTCAACAAGCAACATGGCCTTCGATGCAATAAGAACGAGCTCGCATTCAAGCAAGAGAAGAAAATAAAACAGAAACACAATCCAACACACTGCTTCATTAGACTGCTCTTGACAGACACTTGCCCGGCTGAAGCCAAATCCGGTTTTTTGATGAGAACGCTGTCATCACTTGATATAGGAGTGCTTCGAGCTACTTCAACACCATTCCCACCAGTGAACTCACAGGTTGACTTATGCTGTGATTTCATATAGAGCGTCGGTTGATTAAAGCGTGGTTTGATATGACGGACTATCACCGGTTACTTATGGAGGAAGAAGTCGACGCGTATGAAATGCAAGGGCTCTATCATTGCCCCTCTATTACTGACTTCTATTGTCTGTTTTTGTTTGCTTTCGGCAGCGGGCCCTCGGTGGTGTCGATGTTCGTTGGATTCGTGGTATGGATCCAAGCTCGTGGCGTCTATTGCAAGAGCTTGGTCTCCTCAGGCTTCAGTCCCACAAGGAAATCACGGCAGACCTCGTAACTGAGCCAGCTCGACGCCATGCTAGGCGCGACCTTGAGCAAGTTGGGTACTATTCCCTTGTACAAGCCGCGGATCCCTTCTTGGGTGACGATGACGCGCACGGCATCGAATATGCCCTTGTACTGGTAGCCCATACCAGACATGGTGTTTATTTGGAAACGGCGGCGCAAAACATCGCTTTTTTTTCCCCCTAATTAGTCATGCGCATGAAAGATGGGGGAAAATTGGACTCACAAGGGATAGGTGCAGGTCTGGGCCACCGCACCGGAAATCGCACCAGCGAGCAGCTTCCTGACGGCACTAGGGTTTTGCTCGCCGTCCAAGGTTAGGTATTGGCGGACATGCTCGTAAACCATGAAATTGAGACCGACCTATTGACCACGGTCAGCACATACGGATTACCTTGACACATGCCAAGTTTGACTTACGTAAGGAGCAACACCAGCGACAGTGGGAACTATGCCTCTGTAGAGAGCCGGGAATCCGCCCTCGGTCCTGTACATCTTGACCAAAGTTTCCCACATGCCGGGCATTTTGCGTGGCCTCTCGCCAAGCTCCGCAAACGACGCGGTCTGGATCGACAACCTCGTGCGAACGATGTCGAGAGGGTAGGTGAAGGTCACTGAGGTGATGCCGGCGAGGCCACCACAAGTCAGCCTCGACAAGGGCGTGAGGGAGTCGCCCGGATGCCTCTCAAAGATGTTTCTCTTGTAGAAGTTGTAGCTTCCGAACTGTACCGCCGAGTATGGCACGATACGGATACAATTGGTGCCGTTACCGGCCATGAAGCCCCTCCAGCCCTCCTCCCTCCACATCTTGGCCAACGCCTTGCCCACACTAAGCTTGTACGCTTCGCGACCGCTGCTTTGGACCTGGTAGAGGATTTTTAGGCGCTCCAGAGGTGAGACTACTGTTCGGGAGACGGCACCGGCGACACCGCCAGCACAAAAGGCAGCCACGGTAGGCTGAGAAACTACGGATCGGAACTGGTCGGCGGCGCTCAGTTTCTCGACGGTTGGTATGGGTAGGGGCGAGGGCGCGCCGCTAGCGCTTGGCGTCTGACAGGAGAAGTCAGCGCAAGGTCAAAAGACAGGAACGTACAAACAAGCGTCCACGCTCACGGTTTCGGCTTGTATCGGGAAAACGGAAGTGGGAGCGCACCAAGTCGCTGCGCAACGATTATGGCTCATGCGGCGTGCCATATAGATCGCGGGGGAAGGGGTGAACATACCGCGGACATTCTGGGGACTTGGTGAGAGGGGCTACCTCTTGGACTCGGGCTGGTTTGAAGTTCTCGGGAAGTTCGATATGTCGCTTCTCAGGGGCACAGGGCGCATGCGCAAGGTAGATGTGTGTCCTTTGGATGATCGAAAATATGACGCCAAGAACGATGACGCAGGGCTCGTTGACAGGCGGTTATATAGCTAAAGGTGCATGCAGCTCCCGTCGGCTTAAGGGTATCTCGTTGCAAAAGTGATTTCTGTACCGTTGACAGAAAGGTGAATCGCCTTGGTGAGAAATTGGTTCTCGTCGTAATGGGAGAGTGAAATATCGCAGGACGGAAGTTTTGTCGGCTTTTGTTGAATATGGACTGGGGGTTGAGCGTGTTCTCGGTAAAGCCAATCTAGGGGTTCCCGTCGCACCGGGAATTGATTAAGTATCTTATGTCGGCGGGAAGGCTAGTAGACAGTGTGCGTAAAAGAATTAAACAGACGGAGGCGCATTAACTTGTTCATTACACGTAACGCAAAAAGGTATATACGGTAAGAGGCACAACCTAACCAAGCTCCGTGACACAAGAAGAAGACTGGACACGGGCAAAAAGGAAGGGAAGCTCGGAAGGGAAAGGGTATTTAAAGGAGAGTCGGGAAGTTGTCAACAGGAACAAAACCGGTCGGGTTCCAGGGCCCAGTGAGAGATGCGGAGCTTTTTGGGCTGTTCCTTCTGGAAGAAGAAGTGAATGAGTAAATCCCGTCCAGGGCGCACTGGGCGGGACCCCGGCCGAGTGTTCATGGCTTCGTTAGGTTGTGGGGTTGCCAGGTTCCGAACGAAAAATCCCCAGCAATTCAATGCAACTGAAAAGTCATTGGGAGATTCAGCAGCCGACAACTTAACCACCACAGCAACGTGATCAGGCAGGCACAAAGTCATTCCTTCACGTCCCGAATCCAGCAGTGAATGGTTGCCATGTCGTCGTCCCCTACCTATGTATCATCCTGTCTTGCTGCCAATGTCTAAGCATGCAGTGTTCTTAAAGTTCTCGAACATCAATGCTTAGTTTGTTCCTCTTGTGATTTGTTGACCAGCTGGCGCTTGTTTCTTCGATTTCAAGTTTCTGCCACCCCCTTTACAGTTTCCACAAACGCCAAATGAGAACAACCTTGTACCTATCCGGATAGATCCAGCTGATTTCACAAACCTTATAGCTTATCCGTTTTTGAGGGTCACCTGACCGCCTTGACTAAGTCGCCAAGGGTCCAGTGCTACGAGAGACTACGCTACAAGGGGACAAAATCGAGGATCATCCGTTCGGTTATGCTCTCTAGCCCTACGTTGGCTACGCTAACCTAACCCTTACTGCTGCTTTACCTACCCTTGACATTCTTCAACGTACTGGAATATATGTCCCATGGGGAGACAGAGTCTAGAAGAAGCCGACAACTTGCGCGTCACTCCCTACTCAGCACATCAAGAATACAATAACAGCTTACGAGGCAGCCCACAGGCGGACAGCAGCATTAGGAGTCTTGGGCTTGTAACTGAGCACGCACAACACACATACAACTCGCGCACCTCCCGGACAGCTCATGTGATGTAACCGTAGTGTAGATCAGACAGAGAGGGAGACGGCATGACCGTCCGGCTGGCCTGCCTTTGCGTGGTACCATTTCGGCTTTGATTGATGGCTTGGCTATGAACTACAGAGGTCATCAAGTACTTGTTCACTCAACAGGTTGAGGTTGATGTCGTTTATATCAACAATTTAACATGAAGCTCACAAACACCTGGTCGAGGATGATATGGCAAAGCCTTTCAGGCAGGCCGGTACAACTCTGTACTTGTCGGATTTTGCCAGCACTTTAGTGATACATCTGAGCTTCCTGGGACCAGGATTATGATTGCACATGCCAATATTCCCAATTCACTAGTTAGCCAATCTACTTTGTAGCGCTTTTGCTCGGCTTTCAACGGAGATGCAGGATGTAACCAATCTGATTTTCATAGGTGCGGTACCAACCATAGCTTCCTTCAACCTCATTGAACTCGAATCACTATTCCATAACGGTTAAAATTCGGGAAGACTTCTCAACTTAATATAAGTTCTGCATACTAGAAGTGCCTTTGCGATTGCTTCGGTTGGGAAAGTATCACGACACACGCTAGAACATCTTAGATTGTCGATATGTGAACCAATTGACTCTGAACACACAGAAACACCTAGCGTCATAACGGCCATCGGGGCAAAAGGGTCCGAGTATCTGTACACCCCCAACAATGAAAGGACAAAAAGCAAAATCGGCACTGATGTTATACAGTCCGCCTCGTCACTCAAGTCTGCTCGCCGAACCGGGTTCACCTCAGTAGCCCCTACCATTTACTACCTAAACAGCTGTTCTAGCTACTTTTCTGTTGAGAGATAAAAAAAAAAAAAAAAGACGACAAACGACTAAGGAAATAAAAACAACCAGGCCGCCGGTCACCAAGACCAAGAGCCCCTTTCCACCCGCCCCTTGAGGGATCATCCGATATGCTTATTTTGTGTGCCCTCCTTTCCGGACTTGCCAAGGCAATGAAGCAAAAGCCTTTGGAGTCATGACCTTTACATCGGTATACAACGGCCGTTTGTTTCGTCTTTTCACAGGTCATTGAATAATGGATCCAAACCAGCAGTGTGCCATCGTACAAAAGGATCAACCTTGCAGATTTTGTAGCTCCCGAATGGTCGAAATGGCGAGTGTTGTTTTCAAGAGCACCCGATCGACCGCTTCGTCTGGATTCTAGAGTTGGAAAAAATCAGGCAGGAGGCGCCATATAGCCAGCACGCCATATGCAGCTGCCCAGGAAAGAGGTGCAGACATCAGCATGCCCACCAGACACAGAAACAGAGAAAAGCACAAAACCATGGTAACAATTGGCGTTTCTTACAACATGCCAACACAAAAGGCGGGGCTTGAGTGACTGGCGCCAAAACCGGAGTGACCCCGCGCCGTGAGTATGTTGATCCGTTTACTCGGCAACGTCGAGGTCATCGTGGGCAGGTCTCTCCGGGCTATCGATGGCTGCAGAAGGATAGGTCGTCAGATCACGGTCGTGCACGGTGGGGTTGCTCGCTCAAAGGGTGTACGTACCCTTTCTGTCGTCACCGTTGGTGCCGTTCTCGCGACGATCACGGTCCTCGCGGTCGCGATCGTCCTTAACATCGCGCTCACGCTCACTGGAGAAACGTCAGCATCGGGCAGAAAACACGTTGCAAAAGGTTATGGGCCACCTACCGCTCAGGACTGCGAGACCGGTCACGAGTATCGCGGCGGTCGCGGTCGTAGTCACGGTCGCGGTCGCGGTCACGACGATCATCCTTCCTAGGGGAGTAGTCTCTAGTGCTGCGCCTGGGGCTGGG
This sequence comes from Neurospora tetrasperma FGSC 2508, assembly GCF_000213175.1. Lineage (NCBI taxonomy): Eukaryota > Fungi > Ascomycota > Sordariomycetes > Sordariales > Sordariaceae > Neurospora > Neurospora tetrasperma. Next base: position 2,158,127 of record NW_009799104.1, on the reverse strand, counting down.
AGAGCGGCGGCGGGGTGAGCGGTCGCGGCCACGAGGACCACGCTCACGATCGCTGCGGTCAAAGCGCCAAGAAGCAGAGGGAGGAGTGCGAGCCCACTGTAGTTGGAATTAGCAACCAGCCTAGTATGAGCTTGGGTCTGTCGTGGCAGGAAAAGGTGAACTGACCTCGATCTTCAGGATGTCATCACGGCCAATGCGCTTGTTGTGCATATCATGGTACGCGTCGTCGGCATCTCGACGATCCTCGTACTCAACGAAAGCAAAACTTTGAAGCTTGCCGTTAGCGCCAACTCGGTTCCATCACTTGGGGGGGATAAGCAAGGTAACATACAGTCTGCTGCTGGCACTACGAGGAGCAGGAATGTCGCAGCGAACAAGACGGCCGTAGCTATGATATGCGTCAGTACTCGGGCACCAACGTAGAATGATTCGTTTCGTAAAGATGAGGATGCCGTTTCGCAGAGGCGCGCGATCGAGCTCGAGAAATTCCGCCAAGATGGACGGGCGACTCGCCCGACGTGGGAGGAAGGATACGTGTAGGCGCCAACCGCTCGGTGAGAGAAGGGAATGGTTCGAGGGCGTGGGCGTCGGAATGACAACGAGGTTACCTCGAGCGGATCATGAAGCGCAGTGGACATAGCGAAAAGCGGCGGGAGAGACGGACAGGAGATAGGAGACTGTCGCAAGAAGGGCGAAGACGGAGACGGAGAGGGTTCGGAGGGGGGTTCGACGACGGGGGCGGGAGAGATGGAGGAGAGGACGGGGCGGGATGGGGAGGGCGAGGGCGGATCGAGGACAGGAACCGTACTCGAAGGTGGTGATCGAGTCATCGCCGTTGTAGTGATTGCTTGCTTGCTTGCTTGCTAGATAACGTACCGCTCGAACTCGTAGGCAAGGTCGCGTGCGCGGGTGCCGTGGCTGAACCCGGTCACGTAGAGAGTGGTGCCGTTGCGAGACATGGTGAGAATCGATGGCGTGCGCGATTCGCGGTCGCGGTCGATGATGATGACAGATGTCAGGCCTAAGAGTAAATGCTAGATGAGTGTGCTGCTCTCGGGCAAAGGAGAGGCCGACTGGGGCGGAAACAAGATAGGTAAAGTAGGTAGGTAGGTAGACGGGAGTTGCAAATGGAAAAGGGCGACGAATGGATAAGCAGCAATCGATGGAAGTGGGATGGGGGGAAAGGGTACACTATACTACTAGGTAGGAGCTGGGAGAGGGATGGGGTGGTGGTGAGTGGAAAGAGGAGACGGGACACACCGTTAGGTTTGGCGAGGTGAAGGGGAGAACCGATTAGGTGAGAAAGGAAGCGAAGCAGCGGGAAGCGGAAGGGGAACCTCGAACCTTGTGAGAATGCCCGGAGATGGAAATTTCCTTGGATGTCGCTGGAGCACAGTGGAAGATGTTCCGTTTCTGGTCGAATCGTCGAGCCCGGCCACTGCAGCCGACACGGGCACAGGCACACCCACGCACCTGCTGAAAATACCTTCACTCGACGCCCGGGAACGCTGGGGCCCAGACAGAGGCAGGGGCATGGACGGAATCCGGATGGGTGAGGAATTGAGAAGGCGGTAAGTTTGAAAGGTAGGTAATGGGCCCACATGTAAATGACGTATGATTGGTGTATCGCCTGTGTGATTGGCAGCCGTCGCGACAGTTAGTACGCACCAACAAACAGCCTTTGACACTAACAATTTCCTCAGGGCGGGCAGGGTCCAAGATGGCCCGATTTCCTCCACATGCCTTCCCGTCTCCCGTCTCGGCTCCCGTCTCTCCCTTTTGACGATCTTCAATCCCCCCCGTCACTGCCGTTAACGTTAACAACACCAACACCAACACTAACACTGTACCAACAACTACCAAGGCCATAATCACAGTACAATTAATTTGGAAGAAAAATGGGAATAGGAATAGTAGCACACTCGAATACGCATTATATTGAACCGACGAAGATACCTCTATCCTACCTCATCCAAGTCCATCTGTCAACAATGTATACCACGCCGTCCTCCATGAACGCCGATGCCGTCGGATCCTCCCCGTTGCTACATTCTACAAAATCAGATACAAGCTGCACAGGATACTCGGGCCCGTGAATATACCCAGCCAAAAGAAAACATTCCCCAATGTCTTCCTATTCCGCATCCACTTTGTCCTGCTCAAGCTCACAAGCTGTCCAGAAACGTCAGCATCATGTCAGTCAACACGTAGGTTAGGGGATATCTGAACTTACCGGCAACTGGAACATTTGGAGGAACAGCAAATAGCCTCTCAGCTTCTTGAAGATGCACCACATGACGAGCTCATGAACACATGCCGACAAGAAAAAGGTGATCAGTGTGGCCGTGTGCTTGTTCACCTTCATGGCCGAGATGGAGCTGTGGTACACATGTCTGAGCAGAAAGTTATGCACCGGTCGGTTCCAGTCTCTCGCGAACTGATCCCACGACACGCTGTTCCACCAGGCACCATAGAAGTTCCGGTCGGCGAACTTGGTCATCTCCGCTACAAAGTTAAGGATCGTCTCCCAGATGAGATACCACGACAGCAGATACTCCATCATGAAGGGGAAAATCAAGTCGGCCAGCATCCAGGGGAAATACTGGAACCGCTCGCTCAACGGCATCCCCATCTCCTTCATCCTGACCGTCTCCATGACCACGGGGTATATGAAGGCTTGCGAGATCATGATCATGACGAAAATGACTCCGAAACAGGCCACCATCTTCTCGGCAGCATAGTACCAGTTGATGGACTCGGACCGCGGATACTCGAGCTCGTACACCAGTGTCGGCAGCACGATGAACTCGTAATGGTTCGCCAGCGTCAGGTTATTCGGATACACCCTCTTGTCGTCCGTCGCCTTGCCCCTGAGCTCATCCGTCATGGCGTCCACCTCCCACTTGAGCGCCCTTTCAAAAACATGGACCTGCTCCTCATTCAACGGCTCGTGCGAGTCAATCGCCGCAACGATCTTGTCCACATCATTCTCTCCTTCCTGGCCATCAGCCCCTTGCTGCGCAGCAGTCGACATCCTTCTCCTCTCTTTATACGCCTGCGCCGACGGCACTCTCGATAGATGCTCAGTCGACAGGTCTCTCGGCAGCAGCGGGAACGGCTCCGTCCAGCTCCTGTTCGGGTCATGCTTGGTAACAACCTCTACATGCTCAAGCTCCTTCAGTGTTCCCAGCAACAGCTGCCGCTTCTTCCACACCGACGCCAGATACCCATTATAGAACGCGTACGAATGCATCTTCATCAGCATCACCATGCCGTGCATGACGAAGAAAACGGTATGTGTCCACGGCCAGTCCCTCAACAGTGGGAAGCCCACCACACCAGCCACGAACAAACACTGCCAGATATTCTGCCACACCCACCCTTCCTCATCCCAATCGACCACGCCTCGACGGACAAAATGGCGCTGCAGGACCCAGGAAACGCCGGTGGATAGGCACATTATACCGTCGGCGATGAGCAAGACCACCAGGTCCCGATGGAACATGATTCGAAAAATCTCGTTCCGCCCCAGCGGGTTGCCGTTCTGCCGCCAGTTCTCGGCGCCGATCTTGATGACGAAGAGGGAGATGCCGAGCCAGAAGAGGGTGAAGAAGCCGTGGAAGGGCGACGAGGCTGCCAGGGCGTTTTGCCGGTCAAAGGTGGAGAAGTTGCGGGTGAAGACCAAGTCGGAGAATTTGCCCCTTCTTTTTGATCGTTTGACAGCATGGCCGGTTGATTCCGTTGATGCTGCTGCTGCTGCTGCAGCTGCAGCTAAGTGGTGTAGGGACGTGGTGGGAGAGGAAGAAGAATAATCGGACGACATTCCCTCTATCTTATGGCATTGCTTCTCGATAGCTGTCAGAAGCGAGTTGTGGATGTCGGCTGTTGAAAGGGTGGTGGTTCCGACGTGGATGTCAGGTCGGACTGCTTTCAACGCTCCATGGCTGCTTTCCTTCCCCTTCCTCTCGACTGAGAGAGCAACGTCCTTGTCACTACCAGACAACTGTTGCGTATTCATCATCATGGTAAGCGGAAACGCCGCCGGCCCTTGCCTCGCGGCTGGTAAACTTCTCTCATTCACCTCCCCGTTCTCATCCCGCTGCACCATCGCTTCGGAAGAAGTGGTGAGGTCATCGTAGTCTTCGATGGCTGGACTGTTCGTTCCGGACGATGATGGTGATGATCTTGACATTGCTCCTGGCTCGCTGGGTGTCTCAGCCCGGCTGCTGCTGTCTAATGGTGAAATTCTTCCTCCATCGCCATCACTCTCCTCTTCGCGAGATAAACGGGGACTCTGATCTGGCGTTGGCAGGGAGAAGAAGGGCCGGTCGAAAACTAGGTTTTCGAGTTTGCCGTTGGTGGTAAGGATACTGTTCGATGTTGATGTCGATGTAGCTGATAATGGTGGCTTGAATGATGAGCGTCTTGTTCGTGCTTTGAGATGGCCGTTTGGCATTGGCACTGGCGCTGGCGCTGGGTGACTGGATATGAATGTCATGGTTCCCGTGGGTTTGGGGAACTGTTGTGGGTTTTAGTCCAAAGTTATGTATGGCCTCTCGTCGTCAGTCGCTTTCGTGCCGCCCTTTTTTGAAGGACTAAATATGGTGAGGCGATTTTGTAGCGACGGCAAGTTTTGGCCCTTCAAAGAGGTGCGAATACAGCCAAACTTCAAAGAAAGACAGCCCTTGAGATGGTGGACCTTTGGTGGTGGATCAGAATCGCACGGATGGCCGCGTAATGTCGATAGCTTTTGTTGCAGGGCAATGCTAATCTCGATGATGGTCCGGTACTCCTATCCCGATTGTATGTTGGGTAGTAAGCCGGCCGTCAACTTTGACACGATGATGCAGTCTGTTTTTAAACTTTGAAAAGATACTAAAAGAAAAGAGCAAGGTAAGCGAAGCAAAGCTCTTTTGAGAAGTTTCTTATAGATATAGTGTAAGAGACAGAGCACTCCTTTGAGGATAGACGTCAATCAAATTGGAAAAAAAGAAGAAGAAAACAAGATTTGCCCATGTAGAGAACCCGAGGCCCCAGATCCCTCCCAACTCCGGATAAAGCGGATCTTAAGACAAGCGGGCAAGTGTAGTGTACACATGCCTTTTATCGGGATCAATTGCGGGACGATCGGGATAGGATCGACGGATTTTCTGTGGAAGAAGAGATGAACGGGCTCAGTCTTTTACGTAGGCCAAATAGGGGTATAGGTGTGCTTAGAGTAATACTTTTTACTATTTGCGGCGCGGCGTAAGCAAAAGGACCTAACTTGGTGAATGACAGGGACACGAAGACGGGCAAAGGCAAAGGATGCGGAAAGTCCGGGGTTTCGTTGATGATCGGGGGGGACAAAAGGCCTACGATGGACGTCACTTGATTCTGTATTGTGCGGGAAAAAAAGGGAAACTGGAACTTTCATAAATCGAAACAGATCTCCTGATTCAATCAAAGTAGAACCAGACCTCCTCGCTTCTCTCCGCGCGCCTTTGTATCGAGGAGAGCCGAGTTGCGAGATGCCGATGAGCTTACCACTATCCATCCTTCCCCTTCTAAAAGCGGGTTGTGTACCCTGCTGTCTTATTTAACCCGAACGAAACAAAGACAAAACTAGGTACCTCTACGGTGTTCAAATGACTGGCGGTGATGTTCAAAATTTAGTGTAGACTTTCTTCTTTTGATCCGAACATCCAAGACGCTATGACGCTGTCAATGATTTAGGCCAAGTCCCGCTCGTTCGGTGCATAGAAGCTCGCAAATGGAGACAAGGGTCCTGTGGAGTGGAGGAATGACATATGCAGGGCCCTGGACGTCGGATGAACCGGAGATGTCGCTTCAATCAACACTATAGGGCTGAAGTTGCCACCGCGCCTCATTTGGTCAGGCTTTATTGGCTTGGGTTTTGGAGGTTGTGTAATGATGCAGCTGACAGCTTGGATTGTTTGGCGTCAAATGACCGACCGAGCCTTTGGGATTCCCGGTGCAACCAGCGGGTAATTGAACATTCAATGTGAAATGGCTTGGGAAGGTGAGGGGTTGGCACCAAGAGAGAATAAACACTCGTAAACAACACAATTCGTCTGTTCAACTTTTTAAGTCCATCGCCCTAACAAGGCTGTATCTTTATATTCATCTCCAGTTATCAAGCAAGACCACTTCATCATTTCTCGTCATACTTAATATTTACTGCATCTTGTCATAGGTAGCCATCAACGAACCTAGCGCATGTGTTAGCCCGGCCAGTCAAATGAAAGCCCAATAATTAAAAGGAGTAACTTACCGATAAAGGTCGTGACCAAGCGGCTGCGCACCTGGCAGATATCCTCTGGCACCAGCCAAATAGTGGCACCCATCTTTCTGGCAATGCTGATACTGAGTTTGGCATTGAGGTAAGCATCTTCATCAGTCTTGCCGGGAGTAACCAAGTCATAATCGACATAGTTGCTCTGCATGCCGTTAAGCACATCCAACAAGAAAATACCCGAGCCAATGACAGGGTCCTTGAACGAGCGGATGCTCGAGTTGCGGCCGCCCTTGCGGCTCATCTCGTTGGCCCATCTGACCATTTCCGCATCCGTAATCTCGCGCTTGCCGAGGCGTTGGGCTAGACCGTGCAGGGTAAGGGTAATGTCCTTGCGCATCAGCTGCCAGACGAGACCCAGGGTCAAGGTGCGCTGACCATCCGTGATATCGGCACCCTGGATACCAACCAGGGAAAACCCGTTCTGCTTGCCCAGCTCGATCGCGTAATTGGTGTTCTCGACGGCCTTGAAACGCAGCATCTCACCGCCATGCGCGGGAGCCTTGTTGACGTGGCGCCAGTTGACGGAACCCTTGATAACCTTGTCATATGCTTGTAGAAGGACGGTACCATCGCGGAGGTCGTCGAAGAAGGACTGGACTGCGGGGTTGACATCCAAGCTGTTGAGCCACAGGGTGAACACACGGGCCTCACGCTCGCCTTCAGCGTCAAAGTCCTCGACCTCAAGCTTCTCCTCTTCAGTGATGGGGTCAAGCGCGGGGTGTGTGTTGAAGAGGTTGGCAACGAAAGCGAGGTTGAGCTTGGGGTTACCGGCCACGAGGGAAGAGGGAGAGAGGAACTTGCGGCAACCGAGCTTGTCGGCGTTCTGAAGAACCTCCTCAGCCCGCTGATGAAGGTCGCGCGTTTGCAGAGGCGCCCTCGTGCAGCCGTACTCGGAACCGATCTGGGCGAGGAGGACGGTGTAGTTCTCGGCATCCTTGACGTCAGAGGAGAAGTTGGCTACCCTCCTGGGCCAGTTGGCGGCCTTGAGATGGTAGTTGAACCAGCGCAGGAGAATCTGCTCAGGAGGGAGTCTGAGGAACTGCTCGAGGGTCTCGTCCTCCTCGAGAAGGCGGTAGAGCTCGGGGTGGAGCTTGATATCGATCTTGCTGAGCAAGCCCCTGCGGATAATCTGCCAAATAAGACCCAGGATAAGATGCTCCCTGACCTCAATGATATCCGAGCTACCAATGTTGACGACGGAGCAGCCAATACCCTTTGCCGACTCGATAACAATGTTGTTGTTTTCTGTCATCTGGAACGCGTTGAGGGTCTTGGTCTTCTTGCCGGGCATGTTCAGTACACGCTCATCGATGGTATCGGGAACGCTATCGTTGATGAGCTTGGCCAAAACCAAACCATCCTTGCACTCGTCGAACATCTCGAAGGTGTCGGTCGGGAAAGGCAGGCGGCTGCCGATGTCGCGGTCGCCCGCAAGAACAGCGTTGATGTGGCGTGTGAATTCGGTACGTTCATCTTCGTTGATGGTGTGGGTGATGTTAGCGTTTGAGCCTTGGACGAAGATCTTGCCGCTGCCACCGACGGAGGGCTTCGATGCGTGGCTAGGAGTAGCGCCTCCCGTCCGCTGGGCGATGACAGAAGCGGGAGTTGACGGAGCAGCAGGGGCGCTGCCGGGACCTTCGCGGAGCTTCGCGACGAGCTACAGGGTGGAAATTGTCAGCCAGATCTTTTGATGAATGGTACCTAGTATACGGAATGCGACCTGGGTGGCCTTCAAGAAGTGAGATGTATGTGGTGGTGCTGCGACCCCTCTCCACTGTTGTTGGGAAGAAGGCTTCGACTTACCCCGACGTAATCTTCGAGTTCTACACGGCGCGAGGCATCGAGACCGACTTCTTTGAGGGCCGCGCGGACGGCATCGTAGGGCTGGCGCTCGCTGGCCTGGGTGGCCTTGATGGCAGTAGTCTCGTCAATGTACCCCTTGTCGTCTACGTCGAGCTTGCGGAAGGCATCGGCCAATCCGAAGATGTCGCTCTGCTGTAGTTGAGGGAATTTCCTAGTTCCATTAGCTGTGTTCTGCTGTTGCCCATGTCGTCCTTGGCTTTTGAAGGCCCGTCTTCGTCTTCTTACCTCTGGATCTTGAGGACATTCATCGTTGCGGATGGTAGTGTTGAAAAGGGGTCGATCGGGGAACCACTCGTCTTAGTGATGAATGGCGCTCGCAAGGTTATCCGGCGGGAACCGTGGAAAAGAGATAACCCCTCTATTAACAAAAGTAATGAAGACGCCCAATGCGGTCGTCGTTTATTAGATTATTTTCCTAATGGGTGTAGTGTACCTAGGCGGTGCTGGGTGATGATGATGACTGGATCTATGCTCTGGCGGAAAAGCGGAGTTGGATGTTAGGTATTTGTACGAGTCCTGGTTCCTGCTGCTAATGATGGATGAAGTGCCTTATTCCTGCTCCCGTTTCATGCGTCGCCGGCCGAAGATGGGAAGCGAAGCTCAAAAGAGCATGGCCATTACAGGCGTCAAGGTACGTACGGCTGGCGGGGGCGGGGACGCCATCCATCGCAATCGAGACAAGCACTAACACCCACAGCAGGTCCCAGAAGCAGTCTGATGTAATCGCCCAGCTTCGTAACGCCGTCGCTGCCCAATCAGCCATCCTTCAGGCAGCCAACCCGGCGACAACCCTGCCCCTGGTGCCCTGGCTTTTTCCACTTGCATGGGAACCGCCGTGAACCACCGCCAAGGCTTCCATTCCGTTTGGGTTGGGAGTTCTGTTAAGCGTGGACCTGTGCTAGTCTCGAAATGATACCTCGGCTCCACATACGACTGGGTCAGTCATTGTGACCCCCTTGAGCGTCAGGACCCTCGCTGTACCTCACTAACAGGAAGTAGAGAATTTTACGTCCCTTTGATTCCATTCGCATCGTCGGGATAACCTCACATCTGTCTAAGCCACAACGACCGCAAACATTTTTCAGCAAATCATTGAGGTTCTGCAAGAATTTCCAACTTGGGATTACGACGCCTCTATACGCGCGTTGTTTCAACAAAGTAAGAAACACAAAGTCACTACCTCACTTTTTATTCAAGGTAAGTCACCGCACCATATCTCATACTACCCACTGTGCCTCATCCATCCATCCAGTGATCACTGAACTAATCCCCAACCAGATACTACCACCAAACCCACACCACAAAATGTCACTCTGCAAAGCCTGCTCAGAACCTCTCTACCTCGAAGTCGACCCCGACTACGATCTAGACCAGGACTCCAACGCCTCAGACAATGGAATGGACCAGGATCATGACAACGGCGGCCCCTCCTCCTCCTCCTCCGCTCACCCCCAACAAGTCCCCGATGACCTCCTCCTCCCCTGCAACTGCCACTATCACTGGCAATGCCTGATGGACCTCTCCTCTTCCGTGGCCCTCTCTCTCCGCTGTCCCTCTTGCAACACCTACCTGCCCACCAATTCCTCCTCTTCCTCCTCTTCGGGGTTCTCAGGGTCATCGAACCCGGTGCCCGTGAGCGCGACAAACCCCGTCCTCCCCACCTCCCAGGGCCTCGCCATCCTCACCCAATACCACAACGAAGGCGGTGTCCAGTCCTCCCTCGACATCCTACCTGCCCTCACTGAAGAAGCCTACCTCTCTTCCAACCCTTCGGCGCGCCCTGCACGCGCTATGCACACCATGGCTGCCGAGGGCGACTTTGCGGGTATCATTGAGCTCCTAACGGACGTGGCCGCTTCGGAAGATGAGGAAACCACCATCACCCCCAGCGAACTGCTCACCTTCCGCGACCCGTTGAACGAGGGTAAGACGGCGTTGCATCTTGCTGTGGAAAATGGAAGAGAAGAAGTGTTTTGGTTGTTGCTTTGGCTGGGAAGTGGATTGCCGACCGAGGTGTTCCCGGCTGAGGTGGTGGAGGTTGCCAACGGGGTTGGGGTGGGCGAGAGGAGAGCGGAGGTGGGTGCTGAGGAGGATGTGAGGTGGGTTAGGGATGAGAGGGGACGGAGTGTCAAGGAGGTTTGTGGGGAGGTTGGGGGACGGTGGGCGGAGATGGCGGTTGGGGGGTTGTTTGATTAAGGAGGAAGGGTGTGGCAGGGGAGACAGAGAAAAGAGAAAGCGACGCTACGAAGGGTTTGGGGTGAGATAGCTTTTGCTTTGTGTATCGAAAAGGGGTCTACGGTCAAGATAAAAGTTTGGGTGAAGACAAAAAAAGGGGCTTATAGAAATCAGGGCAGCCTCGGTTATAAATCAGTAAAGTTATTCCACGTTATCATGTCCGACCTGATCTGTTTGAATTTGATATGAATCGTGTTGTGATTTCGTAAACCGCCTACATACTGATGTCTGTGTATGCCCTACAGAAAGAATCCGGAACTATGCACGTAATCGTACTCTTAGTCGTCATGCCATACCATACCATCGACTAATTGAACTCCATTAACACCGAGTCCTGGACCGCCAGCTAGACGCTAGAAATGCTTTCCATCCCAAATGCCATATGCACACTATATAGCTAAAAAAAACCCCATGATGAGCCCATGAAACCTATCCCTTCGCTTCAAAGGCACAACGAACAATGGGCGGGTCTTCAACCAACCAGATTAATGCAAAAAGCTAGCGTTAACTCCCCTACGATCCTTCTTGAGTGGGCTGAACTTATCCACTTTCCCAAAAGGATTCTTACTCCCTCCAGCAATATGCACCTTGCCCACCATGGTCTTCCCAAGAGGGGCAACCACCCTCTTCGCTGTCGCTTTCCCTGTGACTGCGGCGGCCACTTTGCCTTTCCCAGGAAGGATGCTGGTGTCGACTCGTTCGCCTTCATCGTCGTTATCGAAGAGCGTAGTCTTGCTGGTATTACCGAGCAGTTTGCGTTTCTTCTTCTTTTGGAGTGGTGCTGCTTGTTGAGAGGTGGTGGGCTGCTGCTGCTGCTGCTCGGACTCGGATGTGGGTGCTGATGAGGGCTTGGTTTTAGGCTTGAGTTCGGGTTTCTTGGGGGCCGGTTTGCTGGTTTCTGGCTGGGGCTGCGTCGAAGATTCGCCGTTTTCTTCTGTTGGCTCTTCTGACACAGCTTCCGCAGCGCGTGCTACTTTGTTGATCTTGAGTTTCGGTACCTTGATAGGACCCTTCTTTGACGCTACCGAAGCTGCGAGCGGTTTGAGGGCCTTGACCTTGCCACGGCCCTTCTTTGCCTTTTCCTCGGGCTTGCCGTTGTTCTCCTCCCCTGCCTCGGCTTCCAGAGCACCGCCGCCGGCCTTCTCTATCTGCTCAGTAACCTTTACCTCGGTTGGTGTATTTCCTGTTGGGCGAAGATGTGCTAGGACGGAGTCGTCGCCAAGCTCCATAAGGGAATCCTCCGCTGGCGCGGGCGTAGGCTTTGGCGCAGCTTCGCTCTCAGCCGCGCCCTCACCCGGTGCCGGTACATCCTCGTTGGTCGTTCCGTCTGGGTTCAGCGTCTTGTTGAGGAAAGGCGTGATGGAAAATGTGGACTTTTGGACCATGTCCGATGGGTCGAATCCCCTCTTCTTAAGAGGACGCTTCGGTCTGTCGGCTGCGCCCGGTGTACCAAGGGCCGTTTCCTCGAGCAACACCTCATCCGCACGTCTCTTTTTGCCCGCAACCTTCGCTGCCGCCTTCTTAGTCGGTATCGTGGTTGTCGTTACCAGCGCCGCTTTTGCTGCCTTCTCTCGGGCCTTTTCCAGATCGGCTTTGGACTTTTTGAGTTCCTCCTTGGCCTCATGCAGTTTGGTCCTGAACTTATCCAGCTTTTCGTCCGTCGCTGCTTGTCGTACTTCGGCCTCGGTGATCGCTTGCTGATTCTCTTTTCGTAGCCTCTCCTTATCCTTCTTTTCCTCTGTCAGAGCCTGCTTCAACTCGTCGATCTGTTTCTGTAATGCCGCGAGCTCGTCCTCCGATACGGATGCCTTGTTCTCCTGGTTTTTAGCCTTGCGCTGAGCTGCCCGCTTTTCAGCTGCCAATGCCTGTTCTGTTTCGGAAAGCTTCTCTCTAAGCTGTTCGAGCTCCTCCTCCATCTCGGTAGACTTCTCCACTTGAGCCCTGGTCGCTTGTTCCATCTTGGACTTTTCCGAAGCAAACTTCTTTTCCGCCGTCGCTAGTTGTTCTCGAAGAGCCTTGACCTGTTGTTGTGAATCGCCACTCCTTTGTGCTGCCTTTCTCTCCTTGTTGAGTTCCTTTTCGAGTTCGCGGACCTGTTTTCGGAGTTCCTCTTCTTCCTTGGTATATCGCTCCTGCTTTTGAGCCGCCTTTTCCGCAGCGCGCTTCTCATTGGCGAGTTCGACTTCCAGCGTGTTCAGTTGGCGTTCTAGTGCCAACTTTTCGGCGAGGACATCTTTTTGGTGTGACAATTGGGATTTCAGGTGCTCAACTTCGGGCTTGAGGACGGCGACCTCGCGTGTTAGGGCAAGTTTCTCGGATAGGATCTTTGCGGAATCCTGTGATACTGTGCTGAAAGCTGCGATTTCCTCCTATGGCATGGTGTCAGCATTGGTCCGACTTTTCCGCGCTAGCATATATGCACACCGCCCTACCTTAAGGTGAGCGATCTCGCGCATTTGGGCCTGGATCTGCTTCTCCTGCCGGGCGCATTGTTGCTGAATGGACTCTATTAGGTGGCGAGCGTCATCGGCTCGCTGTATGAGGATCTTGATGCGATTGTCCCTGTGCGCAACCTGGTCTTTTAGCGACGAGTTATCATCGCGAAGGACCATGCTGCGCAGCTTCATCCGGCGCCCATCTTCCTCCCTGACCAACAGGTCTGTCTGATGGACAGCCTGTTTGTATCGCATCTCCAGCTCAAACATCCTCTCTGTTTTCTGTATCGCGACAGGTTGTCAGCCAACGAACGGGGGGCGCGGGCCGAGCGTCGAGGGTGGACGAGAATTGACCTGTTCAGGATCCATGTTTACACATGGCGACACGCGTGTGGCAGGCATAGAAATGCAGACGCGCGCAATGATGTACTGCAATAGAATAATGTGTAAAGCCGAGCGCAATGTAATGTTGACGGTCGCCGTTCTGTAATTGGAAACTGGTAGACTTTGATGTCGTGCTTTGGTATGGATTCAGGGTTGATGGTGGTGGTGGTGGTAATGGTGTGCTTGTTGGGCTGGGCTGATATTGAAAATGACGAAAGTCCAAGAGGGCGAGAGCAACCAAACAACGGTCAGCTTGCCCGCCAAACCTTGAAGTAAACAATGTTCCGGAAGAGGGATAGTGGCCCTATTGGTACGGCCCCACTGAAGAAATGGGGTGGAAGAATGGAGCCAGACGGGACCCTTGCTGTTGCCAGCCGGCAGCTTGAGCTCCGCAGGTGTGAGAGGTAAGTACCTTAGCTGGGGGTAGGTAGGTACGTACCGGGACACGCATGTCATTCCATTGAGGACACCTTGGACACCTCGCTCGATGTGTTTGGGAGCTGCCCGCCTGTGCTGCAGTGCTGTCTGTCCAGTGAGCTGTGTCCACTGTATCCCGTCAGCTAGCTGTACTACCTGTGGGTTCGCCAAGCTTAATCTCAAGCGACAACCATCACCACCGGGCATCACCCAACCTCGACGACGCCGACTGACGACAACAAGGCCACATCGAGATAATTAGAAGCAATTGGCCGGTCACAATTGCGTAGGACAACACTCGTCTGCTCTGGTTAAAAGACAAAGCTCGACAAGATGCGCTGGCTGCCCGCCTTCCTGTCGGCGTCGCTATTCGCGGCCGGATCCTTTGCTGCTAGGAAGTCCTCCGAGGAACGATTCGCAGAATTCCACGCCAAACAGACATCCCACGCCCCCATCAAGCTCAAAGATTCCTCCTTCAAGTCTCTCACCGCCCCTCCTCGCGATTACAGCGTCGCTGTTGTCCTGACAGCCCTCGATCCCCGCTACGGCTGCCAGCTCTGCCGCGAATTCCAGCCTGAGTGGGAGCTGCTCTCCAAGAGCTGGGTCAAGGGCGACAAGTCTGGCGAGTCTCGTGTTATTTTTGGTTCATTGGATTTCAGTGAAGGACGAGAGACCTTTATGGGTGTACGTGTTTAAGTCCACTCTCGTTTACTGACCAGGAAGCTAACAACTTGTAATAGTTCGGCCTCCAAACTGCTCCCGTCCTCTTCTTCTTCCCTCCCACCATCGGTCCCCACGCTGCTGCTAGCCCCGAGCCCATCCGCTATGACTTCACCAATGGACCCGTTCCCGCCGAAGTAGTGCACTCTTGGCTTGTCCGCCACCTTGATGGCCGCCCTCATCCTCCCGTCAAGCGCCCTGTCGACTACCTCAAGTGGGCTGTGAGCTTCACCATGATTACTGGTAGCTTGACTGGCGTCTACGTCGCCTGGCCTTACGTCGTGCCCGTGATCCAGAACCGCAATGTCTGGGCTGCCTTCACTTTGATTGCTATCCTGCTGTTCACCAGTGGCCACATGTACAACCAGATTCGCAAGGTCCCCTATGTTGCCAACAACCCGCGCGGTGGTGTGAGCTACTTCGCTGCTGGCTTTCAGAACCAATACGGCTTGGAGACACAAATCATTGCTGCTTTGTGTAAGTTCTCGCGAGCTCTCTATTCGTCTGCCTCTTCGGTTTCGCTAACTTTGCATGATCTATCAGACGGTATTCTCTCCTTTGCGGTCATCTCCTTGGCCGTCAAGGTGCCCAGGATTGCCGACCCCAAGTCCCAGACTATCGCAGTCTGGGCTTGGAGCGGCGTTCTCTTGGTTGTGTACAGCTTCCTTCTGAGCATCTTCCGTCTCAAGAACGCTGGCTACCCATTTTACCTGCCACCATTTATGTAAGGCAGCAGCGAGTGACAAGGCAATATCAACGATCCATCCTGCCAAGATCTTTATCGCCAGGCTTGCACACCAAATCTTTGAAAGCCAAGTACACATTTTTAGGCGGGTTTTGTTGAAACGGTCATTGTTAGTTGTAAAATAGAGCTGTTGCTTCTGAGAGAAATAGGAAAACAAAAGGAATAGAGCTACTCAAGTCAATTGAGGGCTTCACAAAAATATTGACGCTGTTTCTGAAGGTTTCACAAAGCCCCTGTTAGATCCTGTGCCTGCGAACGGGTTGAGAGATGCAACTGGCGGCAATATCTTGTTCTTTCTCCGGCCCACCGTCTCTCATATCTGACAATACAATCAACAGCTAAGTCTCGCTACGTGCCTGAAACTCAGCCCCCCCTTAACAGTGATCACGTAGTGCTTCAAGCCAGGGAAAAGTTGGGATGTGACAAAACAAAACAATATGCTGATGATGCGTTCAGTCGTTTTAGCCGAACCGGCGCGGGAGGAAGAGAGCAAATATTATACTTTGGACGCAACGCACCCCAACTTTTCAACTCGTAGATTTGTCACACCTCACGACTGGCGAGTATGCCGGCTAATAAGCCGCAGCTTAATGACCGGAACTTGATACCCAACAGCGAATGGCAAGCAACTTATCTCGTCTTCAGAACATGGGATTGCGGATCATCCATATCGAGGGGATTGATCCAACAGCTACCACTTGACAACTTGACCAATTCGATCCAGAGGACCCTTCGGTGGTCATCCAGGTGGCGTGGGAAAAATTCGGACATGATTATACCAAACCAGACCCAGCGAGTGTCCGGACCCTTTTTTCATACCACCTACCATCTTACATCTCCAGGGTAAAACAGTAATTCTCATCATAGCGAAGCCTGACACAAGAATTTGAGTAATTTTGAACTATCTATAATTGAGAAATTGCGAGAATATTAGCAGAGAACCGCCACTTCTAACCATTATGCTACTCAAAAGGGGGGGTGGTACTTCCCCGGACCATCAAGTCCGGCATTTATCAAAGAACCGTAGACAATTACCGATGGCAAAACCACGGTGCTTCTTCAAGAGGTAGGGTACAACTCTGATGCCACTTTAGCGTTTACCCTCAAATGTTGGTCACATAGCTATGCGTGTTGATCTTGTACCATAACACGACCAACAAGGCTTCCCGTCTCCCACTCAATGCACGAATGAAGAAGCCTTTTAGTTCAAAGAAATAGCCTCTCCAATACAAATGTTTGAGATTTACGGAGTCTCAGCTGGCTCGCAATATCTAGCTTTTCTCCGTACATCCCAGGAAGGTTAGGTTGTGTGTCTACACTGGAGGGATCCGCTTGCAAATTGCGCGAGATCATCAAGACACCCCAGACCAAGGGGCCGTCATTCGAGAGAAACTACACACCACCATAAAACGTGCGTGAAGTAGACTGCCTCTCCAAATTAAGTTTCCTTTTCCAAGATCGCCGCCGCCTCCTCCTTTGTCCCACGACACTGAACTTCCCCACACTTTCTCAGGTACCAATCGCCAATCCCATGCTCTGCCCGAGCAATGGTTCGGCTGGAAAGACAAAATATTAAAAGTAAATTGCTGTATGAACAAAGGTGGGCACGGGACCTGAAGAGCGTAGCCTCTTCCGTCCACTGAAGAGCCGTGAACAGTTGAGGCGATTCTCAAAACCATGCATAAGATGTATCCATGCGAATGTGCTTGGTCAAGGTGGACTTCCTATAGTGACAACCTCGGAAGTTCCTGGCCGAGAAGCTATCGCGTGTGGCGGGCCTGTCTTCCTGATTGCCATGTTGTGTTATTGTTCATCTCGAACCGCTCTCAGGAGAATGGGAGGTGAGGCAAAATTGGCACGATTAGGTAAAAGAAAGATAAAGTGTGAGAGTGTGTATGGCTTAACCTGGTTAACCAGAAGGCAGACAACCGGGACAGTACGCCAAACGAGGAAGCGAACTCATTAGTATAAAGACCATAAAGCACCTCTCCGCTTCTAGTCCTGCCATTTCCAATTTCTTCATCACCCCACCATCATCACACCCAAGCAGTAGGTCTCTGGTTCGTGTCTCTCCTCCCCTATTTCACGATGAAGTTCTCCAACTCCGCCGCCTTGGCCTTTGCCGCCACCACCATTGCCGCCCCTTCCACCCCTACCTTGCAGGAGAAGCCGCGTGCGGTCCAGGCCGGCTGCGCTTCAGCTGTCACCCTCGACGCCAGCACCAACGTGTGGAAGAAGTACACGCTCCACGCCAACAAGTTCTACCGGACCGAGGTCGAGGCGGCCGTCGCGGCCATTTCGGACTCGAGCCTGGCAGCCAAGGCCGCCAAGGTGGCCAACGTCGGCAGCTTCCTCTGGCTGGACTCAATCGAAAACATTGGCAAGCTGGAGCCGGCGCTCGAGGACGTCCCCTGCAACCACATCCTGGGCTTGGTCATTTACGACTTGCCCGGCCGTGACTGCGCTGCCAAGGCCTCCAACGGCGAGTTGGCGGTTGGCGAGCTTAGTAGGTATAAGACTGAGTATATCGATGGTGAGTCCTTCTTTGCTCCATGGCCTGCCCATTTATGCCACAAAGGACAAATAATGCGTCTAACAAAGTGACGTTTGCCAATACAGTCATCGTCAAGATCCTCAAAGCGCATCCCAAGACCGCCTTCGCGCTCGTCATCGAGCCCGACTCACTCCCCAACCTCGTCACCAACTCGGACCTGCAGACCTGCAAGGACTCCGCGTCCGGCTACCGCGACGGCGTTGCCTACGCCCTCAGGAACCTCAACCTCCCCAATGTCGTCATGTACATTGACGCGGGCCACGGCGGCTGGCTCGGGTGGGACGCAAACCTCAAGCCCGGAGCGCAGGAGTTGGCCAAGGCCTACAAGGCCGCGGGATCCCCCAAGCAGGTCCGCGGCATCGCTACCAACGTTGCTGGGTGGAATCAATGGTATGTTTGCCACATCTCGTAGGACTTTCAAAAAAAAAGAAAAAAAAAGAGTAAAGAAGAGAGAGAGAAAAACGACGAAGATTGCTAATAATAACCTTGTGAAAACAGGGACCTCACCCCCGGCGAATTCTCCAAAGCCTCGGACGCCAAGTACAACAAGTGCCAAAACGAGAAGCTCTACCTCGACAACTTTGGCCCTGCCCTCAAGTCCGCCGGCATGCCCAACCACGCCATCGTCGACACGGGCCGCAACGGCGTCTCCGGTCTGCGCCAGGAGTGGGGCAACTGGTGCAACGTCAACGGCGCCGGCTTTGGCGTTCGCCCGACTTCTTCCACGGGTCACGACCTCGCTGACGCTTTCGTCTGGGTCAAGCCGGGTGGTGAGTCCGATGGTACTAGCGATAGCAGTGCCACTAGGTACGATAGCTTCTGCGGGAAGAGCGATGCGTATCAACCTAGTCCAGAGGCGGGATCGTGGAACCAGGATTACTTTGAGATGCTTGTGAAAAATGCTAAGCCTTCTTTCTAAGAGGAAGGCACAGAGGAAGAAGACGTCTGAGTAGGGGTTTGAAAGCAGAGTGGCAGGAAATGGGAGAAAGGAGGCTAGGTTTGTATTTGGGAACGAGAAGCAACTTGGACAACACAATGTTGTGTACCATACCGGTTTTTCCTAGGATTGCTTTTTGTTCCCTCTCATAGTCAAGACTAAAGAGGCCATGTCCAGCTAGTCATTACGTGCATAACGACTGCCCCTTGCTCCATGAGTATTTCACAACCTCGTGCTGGGTTGTAAGCAGACATCTCCTTCTGTATGTGGCAAAGGCTGAAGCCTGGCTTACTCCCCCGAGTGTCCTTCCAGCCATGATTGCTTGTTGTCGATATGAGAATGATGTTCAGGGTCCCCGGGAGTCGTTTGCTGGATACATCTCCACTCGCAGGCCCGCTTTCCACGTGTGATTTCAAGCCAAGTTTGTGTCGATGAAGCCTGGTCCCTGTTGTCATGTTGTCATCCACACTGCAAGCGCGGAAGTCGTGGAGGAGATATTACCTTCGTCTCACTTCCCGAATAATTACCCGTTGAGTTTTCTTTCGTACCAAAGTGGAGGCAAAATATTGATAACGTGTTGGAGGCGGAAGAGAAAACCTTGCAAAAGGTACGTGTAAAGTGACGCGTTGGCAAAGGAAGTAGCAGATGAACATGACGAGGTGCGCGGGATTCTACGCGCTTGTGAAGCGCATTGTCAACATGTTAACTGGGAAGAAGGGGCGCGCGCAGATCGCAAAAACGGGGCTCACCAAGAGCTAGTGACCACAGGGACCACCTCACTAACGCCAATCAACCCAGAGGCTCACTGTTACAACGGTGACGCAGCTAGACGAGTGGGTGGAGGGATTCCTCGTGCACCCTAAGGTGTGGAAGTGCCTGGGCAAATATCGAGTATATAGCTGCCGCCATGGGAATGGAATCCATGGTCTTTCTGGCAGGTTGTATTGAGCTGTGCGCATCACCGAGTCCTACTCGGCCAACCACCACCTTGTT
Source organism: Neurospora tetrasperma FGSC 2508 (assembly GCF_000213175.1). Classification (NCBI taxonomy): domain Eukaryota; kingdom Fungi; phylum Ascomycota; class Sordariomycetes; order Sordariales; family Sordariaceae; genus Neurospora; species Neurospora tetrasperma. The sequence goes on along the minus strand of NW_009799104.1, from coordinate 2,138,546 downwards.
GACAAACAAGCTCGAAGACCCTCCTTATAAGATCTCCTCGGTCGTCCCGTCTTACTACTGTATGGCACGGACTTCAAGTAGCAACCGTTTCCGAACGGCTACCGCGTGCTCCGTCAAGATTTCCCTTTCCGACGGTCGAAACGATCGAACGGTCGCGAGCGGGTGGTGATACTGATGTTGCACTAACGAAACAACAGCTCAGCAGAGCGAGTGTGGCCATCATGATATCATTTGCTAGGCATTTCTCGTCATCCACTGGAGTTAATTCTCGGCAAATCTCGGCTGCGTCTCGACGGTTGACTAAGCCTGTCGCCTTCGTCCCTTCTCGACTAAACTGTGTGGGGTGCTCTCGTTGACTCTTTTGTCGACAGCACCACAATGAGCTGCGTCGCATTGACCATTTCAAGGACAGGTGCTAGTCTTTTTCTTTTCCAATCGCCTCACTTAAACAGTCTGTACAAGCCCAGATAGGCCATGCCGCATGAGAGACCAGTGATGGCCCACCTCCTGCTTCTCATACCAAAGAAGGACTTGCTGGCTAGGATCTCGGCTTGGGCTTTGGTGAGCTGGGAGTGGCCGGAATAATAACTGTATGCGGCAAGACCAAGGAAAGCACCTCCGCCTAGTAAGAATGTTAGCATCTAGGGTGTTTAAGTACCTATGAATACACGAGTCCTCACCAATGACCCGGCAGGGAAGGCAGTCATCACCGCGGTCCTGCTTGAGAATGTCCTGGAGCTTTTCAGGCCTCTCCAGCGTATGAAGCGGAGGAATGCTGTCTTTGGCCATGGCTAATGACTCCAGTGAGAGTTGAACGAGCGTAGAGGTACTGATTCCGTCGTCTAATGATGCCCCTATTGGCTCCTTTTGTGTGTTATTGTTTACATGGAGTGAACAGTGGAGCTTGTTGGAGAGATCTGCCGTTGTCCACCGCCCACGCCGTTGACTTTCTGGCCGATTGAGTCTTGGCGAGGCAGAGAGCATGGGCCACATGTTGCTATGCGGGTTCCCATTGCGTCAGCGCTTCCTAGGAACAGTGCCCGGTCTGGCACTGTCCCTGGCCCATCGCTGCGTGATTGCCCAACAGCAACCCACAACCTAGCCAGAGGACCGCCATCACCGAACCCCTCACTCCCGTTATCTCTCTCTTTTTTCTTTCATCATGAACGGTGTCATCGAGGCCCTCCACATTTTCGACGAGCACAAGTAAAGCTGCACTCTTGATCCAGAGCAATGGAAAACACAAAAGCTAATATCCAACTCCAGCAGCCCCATCTTGTCGCACACATACACATCGCGTCCGCTGTCGCCGTCGTACTTGCTGCCCCTCTACCTCGAACATCCCGCCCCGAGACCGAACCTGATATACCTCCCTAATACCAACCCACCCACTCTCGTCTTCAGCCTCAAACATGCCAACCTTCTCTTTCTCCTAACAACCTCCTCCGAGGTTGAGCCTCTGCTCGTTCTCGAGTTCCTCCACCGTATCGTCGATTCCTTCGAGGAGTTTCTGGGCACCCCATTACTGGCCCACAAGATTGAGAGCAACTACGATGTCGTAGCTCAGCTTCTCACAGAGATGTGCGATGCCGGCACCATCAACACAACAGAACCCAATGCACTGCGCGACTTGGTTGAGGTGGAAGGCTTTATGGGCAAGCTCCTCGGCAATTTGAACCTCCCCACGTATGCGCATCCATTACCCGTTTTGGACAAAAGAAAACAACCCCCCTGACTGACTTGCGCATCTCGCCAGAAAACCAACCTTCTCCAACCCCAGCCCAGCTTCTCTCCTTGCCCAGCAGAGCACTCTAGCCCTCCCCTGGCGTCGAAACAATGTACGACACACCCAAAACGAGCTCTATGCCGACGTAATCGAAACCCTCTCTGTCACCCTCGCTCCATCCGGCCGGCCTCTCGCCGCCTTCGCAAACGGCACAATCGCCTTCACCTCCAAGGTCTCTGGAGTGCCCGACATAGTCGTTACTCTAACGGGTCCAACCGGCAAGCACAACCTCGGCAGCATCATTGACCTACCTGTCTTCCATCCCTGCGTGCGTCTCGCAAAATGGCGCGAGCAACCCGGCGTTCTCAGCTTCATCCCTCCCGATGGCCGCTTCACCCTAGCTGGTTACGAAGTCGACCTTCTCCCGCTGGGCGCCCGGAACCTAGGCAACATGAGCGCCTCAGCAAACAACCTTAAGCTCCCCATCAGTCTGGAGATCAAGACCTGTCTCGGTCCCACTGGCTCTGACTTTGAAGTCCGCCTCACCGTGAACAGAATCCCCGGTACTAGTGGCGGCGGAGGTGGCGGTAGTGGCTCATCATCAAACTACCCGCTATCCTCAGCCAGCGGCGTCGGTCGGGGCATGGGAGGCGGTCCCCAACCCGGCACGCCCGCCTCCCCCACGCTTCAAGACCTCAAAGTCACCGTCCCCTTACCGGCAGACGTGCGCAACCTCGCCGAAATCCGCACCGCCAAGGGTGACGCCACATACAACCCCGGTGACCGTTTTCTCGAGTGGACTATTCCCAACAAGGACGTCGCCGCCGGCTTTGCTTCGCACTTTGCTCTCCGTTGCACCGTCGTCGGCCAATCTATTTCCGGCGAAGACGAAGACGACAATGACGACCCCACCGGTTTCGGCTTCAACACCTCCTCCGCTGGAGGCCGCGACTGGTCCTACGACGCCGGTGAACCAGCACCTTACCAGAGCGCGAGCGATCTCTTATCTGGCGGCGACAAGAAACTAACAGCCGAGCAAGAAAAAGAGGAAAAAGAGCGGAGGGACGGGAAACTGGCGCAGCAGAACAAGATCCTGATGCCCAGCTCGGCGAGCGTGAGCTTTGCCGTCAAGGGGTGGACGGCGAGCGGGATCAAGGTGGAGAGCATCATGCTGGATCCGAGGAGGAGTAAAGGGCTGGCGGAGACGGTGAGGCCGTTCAAGGGGGTCAAGTATTTGACTGTTAGTAAGGGGGGCGTGGAGATTAGGTGCTGAGGGATGAATGGATGCTGAGGGAGTGGAGGAGTAATGGAAGTGTGGCGATCGAGTTATATTGACCAGCCTACTTCAGAGATGATGGATGATGGCGTAGAGTCAATGGTTAACATTGGATGTCTTCGAGTATGTTCATAGAAGCTATCTGCATGAGGACTTCGCATCTCTAACAACCACATCCTGCGATCGTCAGACTATACCTACATGTTGTTTCCACCCCTTCTTTTGTAATTTCATTGATTCAACCTCGCTTACGATCGCAATCATCAGTTTGAATGGTTACTCATCAACAGAACATCAGGCACAGGCGGCAAAAGTCAGAATGAGTGATCGTGACCCTTAGACCTCATCATAATTCATCTGCTCTTGCTTTGGCTGCGAGTTCTAATGGTCCGTCGTCTTTCTTTTGATATTCCTCTCCTTTTCTTCGCCGTCTGCTTCTTGTTACTGACTTAAATACTATACACTGACAACCGACCCGCTGAAAGCACAATTCTATTATTTACATGTCACATGGGCAGAAATGGAGACTACATGGCCAGACATTTTTCTTTATTTTGGTAGGTATGATTGATTCTATGCATCATATAACGCAACGGGCAATCCTATTGCGTGTCAGCCTACGGACACGTGCTAGTATCACAACCCTGCAACAACGACAACTACCACTGAGTCGAGTTAAAGATGTCATGAATATGATTTTTCCGCTGTTGGTTTCATTTTTGTTTTTCATTTGTTTGTTGAAAAGAAAAAAAGAAGAAAAAAGGAAAAATTGCCATTCAAAACCAGACTACAATGACTATGTGGCATCAACTTGAACCTCCCATAGAATGGGGAAAACCCGTATCCTCTCATCTGGCTGGCATATTTGCCTAGTGTAACAGCCACAGCCAAAAGTGTAACGCGCATGTCTTCTCCTACGTCCTTCAAGATGTTCAACAACGGTCCCCCCCCCTTGCCAATTCATAACCATGAGGTCAGCATGATAGCTGCGAATCCAGGCCATCACACTCGAAGGACGTTTGATCGCCAAGGAGGGTTGTTTCTGCCGTTCGTCCTAGGACAAGTCAAAAGGCTGCTGGCATGTTATCGCAGTGGATTGTGTTACTGTGTTCAGTCAGAGGTAACCGATTGCAGAAGAATAGTTCCAGCTCTGGACCTCGAATATCCAAGATTAAAGGCTTTCACCCGCTCGACCGAGTGGAAAACTAGCCGCCTATGCTACCTGGCGAAACCGATGTGAAAGACAATATTCCAAAAAAAAACAAAAAAAAAAAAAAAAAAAACGTCATTTTGCAATGTTGTTGTTTCCAAAAATAGGCACAGAAAGAAGACGAAAGATCAACGGTATCAAATGTCCCTGGAACAGCAAGAGAATTTGACTCCAGTTTGATTACCACGTGTGTGTGTTGTCCTATAAGTCGTCATGATTGTAGCCGCTTGGCTATAAATATGATGTGTCGGTGGAGATGAGAGAAGAAAGCAGGGAGGGAAAGTGGGATGCCGAAGGGTAGGACACTTGGCTTCGAGAAGAAGGGATGGGCTGCGAGATGAGTATTTTGTGACGACGCTAATGTCTGCAAGTAGTTATCGAGGTTAACTCAAGGCCGCTGGACTGCCAGGGATGCATATATATCCGAGGGTTCGTCTGTATTTGTATTATGGGTGGGCGGCAAGGCTTGGGGATACATAAATAGGTCGTGATGCTGGAAGCAGTGACGTTAAAAGTGGATCCGATTTCGCGCAGATACGGTGTCGAGATCTGGCACAGATGGCCACTTAGGTACTGGTACCTATGTGCGGCTCTTCGTCATGCCCTGGACCCCAAACCGACACGACCACGAGGCATGGCATTTGGAAACCACTTACCAGCATGGCTTCGGCTAAGTGTGATGAAGGAACCGTTGACGCAGATGCCCATCTTGGGATGCGGAGAACGGGTAGATGTGACAGAACGCTGGGTACCCTGGCACTGGGGAGGTAGGGAAGCAGAACAAAGAGAAGGGTCGGGTTTGGTGTTCTATATTTGGCCAGCCAAGCGACGATACCGATGATCCGGCTTGACGTAACGGCGATGACCCAAGCAGATACCCGATGGTGTTGAGACAAGCCAGCCACAACCGCCAACGCTGCATTAGAAGCCTTTTGAGCCGCCCAGGGAAGCGCCGTGACTCTGGCTGCGTTGCATGTCCATCATGAACTAGCCAGGCTAGTCCAATGCCCTCGACATTTGTTCCCTGATACAGAAGGATCAAGGGAGCAGTTGTTCGAAGCCGTTTTGTGAATGTAGGCGCTCGGCGCATAGATGGACCGTAGGCAGACATAGCCCAGCGCTTGACTTGATACTGTATGCATAGCATCGATCCAGTGTTGACAGTAGTGTTGACAAGGAATAAAGCACAGCGTGTCACCGTGCACGTCAAGTGTGGCTAGTAGAAGTCACGGTGTAGTGGTGACTGTAAGAGATGGCATATGCGAGCATGGGAGTCGAGGGATGGCTGATAGACGGCTGTGTTTGGCTGACAAGACACTGGAGAGACTGTTAGGCGCCCGATATTCTACAGGTGACTGGCTTATCTCAACTTACGGGTGGCATTTGGAAGAGTTCTAGAAGTGCAGAAGACGGAAACGGTGGTTAACAACGGGCAATAGAACGAAGTCGTGCTGTTGACACCAAAATAGTTCATAGGGCGCTTAGGAGCATTGACGTGGGTTCGTGGAGTAAACATCGAAGCCTTGGCAGGGGCATCGAAACAGTGGAGGGCGGCTAAGAACCGAGGCCGCGGCGGCTCCAGCGAATCGCGAAGCGGCTGGAGTCTTTAACGGCACCGACCTCAGCCAATCACAGGACAGGGAGATACCCTCGTCGTGTTTTAAAAGGGCTTGTTTTATCGTCGAGTACTGGCTCTGACTGTATTCTCGTGGTTGACGTCGTACTTTTTGAGTGATGATATTGGAAACAAGATGTCAAGAAAAGAAAATTGAATCGTTGGATGAAGCGAAGTGGAAGGAAGGAGATCATTGAGCATGCCGTTGTGGAACGATGGAGAGATGTGCCTGAAAAAGCCGGGCCATCTGCCCACAACTGGAGCGGGCCAGGCCTGCCACCACCCTACGGTGACCTATGCTCGGGCCTGACGCTACGAATGGGGGCAACCGTCGCGACAACCGAATGGTAGGTGTACTATGAGTGTACACTACATAGGTAGTTACATAGTTGCGAGTGCACACGAGGCGACCTTGGTGTGACATGGAGATTTTTCCCACTGGTCTCGGATTTTTTTTATAGTTCAACCCTGGTCTGATTGTTAACGTGGTTCCTGCGACAGAGTTGCAAAGAATGCGTAGGGAAGTTCCGCGCTAACAAACAAACCAGGGTTGATACGTACACCAGGGCAGTCGCAACCTCAACCCCTCGCCCAACCAGCACCACCTGTGACATTTTTGTTTTTGGCAGGGACGGGATGGCAACATGTCAACATGGATTGCTGTTGCCTGTTTTGGACAATGTCCGTCCTTTTCCTGCTGAAGAATTAATGGAGGCCATGGCGGTGAGTGAGATCTTGCGAAATGTTGAACCGGGGCAGGTGCGTACCTCTTACGTTTTCTGTTGACTTTCCGTTCCAGTCCTTTGCTGTTGCCTCGCTCGTCAAAAATTGTCGGTACCTCTTTCCAACTGCTTCCCAAAGGAACTGAACCAACAACAGCACAGCAGGCACCTGCATGGTCTTGCACTTTGCAACCAAAGAGATTTCCATCTCCTCTCCTGCCTCCTCCCTTCTCCCACATCCGGGTCCCGGTCCGCTTGGGCCTTCATCATGTGCCAGACACTTTTGCATGTTTCAACATGACTGTCAATTCGCGAGCTTTTATTTTTCTACCCAGCCTGAGAGCCCAAGACAGTCCCTGCGGAGGCGCCAAAAGCGTCGTCGGAAACGAAGAAACGAGGAAACAACTGTGACGACAGGCAGGCAGGCCACTGGTCACTACCTCTACACACCCTGCCGCCTCATGAACCCCAAGGCCCCAAGTCTCAGACGGGGTCGTCGATGGTTCATCGCAACATTGTCAGGGCAGCACTGACCATGGCGGAATCAAGCCGTCCTCGACAGGCAATTGACCTCTGAATCTCCAAATTCTCAATGGTACGCAAGGTGGGGAGACAACAGACAGGCTTTGTACTAAGTCTGGGACAGGCAATCGCTCAGACTTTTGTTTCGTCACGCAAAGTGTCTATAGTTAGTCCCTATGTGGGACGCTTGGGTGTCATTCATGTTATAGGACTAGGATGGCTGATTGAGGGCAATGTAAGTCGTCGACACCAGGATCAACCCACCCAACATCGCCTTGGATCATGTGCACTGATTATCATAATAGCACTCCAAGGCACTCTCGTTGGGTGCTTGAGCCGCTACATATGCAGCTCCTTCACCACATCACAAATGGTGAACCTGCTCCCTGCACAACACGGGACTGTGGACAATGAGTTCCAAAATGCCTTTCTGCAGGCTCAGAATCAAAAGGTCCACCTAGCTGGATATGATATGCCAAATCCTACCAGGGACCATACATATCGGCCAGTGTGTGTCGAACAGCACGCATGTACCAGTGGACAGCTGGTAAACTGTGTGATCTGCTAGCAGCCCGTCGCAGCTGTAAATCTCGAAAACCACAACCTTGAAAGCTCCGGACACACATCATCCCCTTCGAGTCTTCTTGTCTGTAAAGGGCATGGTCGGGTACCAGTCACGACTTGTTTCTAAGAATGGGCCTTCATCTGACCTTTCATAGGCCGCACGTATTCAGCTTTCATCCAATCATGTCCTGGTCAAAGTAGCCAATCGCACCTCAACCTTTGGCGGTAAACATCCCGAGAAGATGCGCTAGTAACAACGAGCCCGGTATTGATTACATAGCACGCGCGACGACAGTCCTTGATAGTGACAGCCGCCGCAACTCCCACACTTGCTGACACGGAAATTTTCGAACCGGGCGGAATGCGACTATAATATACATCTACTTGACTTTTACTTCGACAACTTTCCCATATGGAACCAAAGGACTCCGCACCTTGGTCTCCTATGAGCAGGTCCGCGCGTTTCTATATTTAACGCTGAACTTGCCAACACAAGGGACTCCCCTGGCTGTAATGGCATGCTGGACACCATCTCCCACCGTATCTGCTACGTATAACATACATAAGAAACCCCAAAGGAGACACCCGGGAACAGTGACATGATCAAACGTTGCCATGAGAGCACCACAATCAAGTTATGAGGCAACTTTCAGTACGCCTTTATGGTTGCATTCCGGCAGGCGGTTCAACCCTCTCAACAGCATGCTACTTTTGGACAATCGGCCTAATCTGGCTGCCGGAGGGCATCTCCAGGTGGAAGACTCTAAGCTGGAGGACCTCATGCCGAAATGTACAGTTATCATGAACTCTGATGGCTAAAAAGACCTGACCAAGATCACCGTTCCGGCTGTGACGTTCGGCACTTTGGCCTGAACGGTTTTACCGATATACACTGCCCTCTTCCGCCTACTCAATACGGGCTGTTGTCCGCCCATCCCTGTACAAGCCAGCCGCCGTCGCTACTGGTGTAAGAAACGGCGTTTAACAACGCTTACCAGTTTCACTTGATGTTCACACATTGTGCTTTGCTAGCTGGCGATGCGGCATTCATCAGAACGCATTTTATCGGTGTTACCCTAAAGCCTGCCAGCGTTAGCTGCCACAAGTCATCGCCGCTCCTATAGCGTCCTGTACGCACCAAACGCAGGGGCATGAGAGGACAGAGAATAGCACGTCGCGCCATATTAAATGGAACTACATCCCTTGTCGTGTACTTCCTATTGGTTATATTCCTGTGAGACTTGACTTCCCTTCACGCTCTCACTCACCATTCGTCCCGGTATCGATGATACAGCCTAATGCCTATGGTTTGCGGGCAAGGCGAGGCGTCAGTCTTAAGGGCACGAGGAGGCTTTGGAGCACCCAAGATGAAAGAAGAAGGTTCGATTCGTCTGATTGCAGAGGATTACTCTACACGAGCATGCCAATCACGTCCAAGTAAAAGAACAAAAAGAAAGAAAAGATTGACAGAAATAAAGGTCTGGCACAGTGGTACATTCGCCCACGAGTTCGCCGCGCAGGGCGAATGCAACGGTAATTGATGCTCGTCATCTGCTCGGTGATCGACTAGCCAGTAACCAAGAACCAACAGCGAGTCCATCCATGCTGTTTGATGGTAAGTACGAATTGGATCATGGCGACGACTGGGGGTTCAATCCTACACAGTGAACTTCTGACTGCCTGGCCAGCCTCGTTTTCAAAATTTAACAGGCGCAGCAGAGCAGATGTGGGCCAAGGCAAGTTTATTCCAAACCCTATAATCATCCATAGCGTGGTCATCATATCTGATGCTGATATTTAGTAACCAGTCCGCTAAAATGCAAAGTGGCGAACAGCCCGTGGTCCTCTCTCAACCACCGTAAGCCACTGCGAGTCTGGCAATGTCACGCAATATGCCCTGTCAAGTTGGATGAGATATGCCGCTCTTGAACACCAGCTTGCGCTTTGGGAAAACTATAGGTCCTGCCCATCAGAGGCTCGATTGTAAGTGCAGAATCCTTGTGCAATAGCCATGTGCCGAAGGAGGATCAGGGGGTGGGAGTCGAGCATGGTATTGAAAACGGTGGTTAACAACGGCGACTCGTCAGCAATTTGCACATCTGAAGCGGTCGCGGTTGTCGTTGCCCAGGGTATTGACACTAGCAGCAAGACTTCAAATGTCCCTGGTCAGGCTGCTCCTTGGTAAACCGTCAGTCCGATGCGGTTACCAAGCCTTCAGAGTCGGGCGAACCAATGCCAGTGTGTGTGTTGGCCATCGGACAAGGTACCGATACAGGGACGACCGAGGTCGAAGGCCAGCAGTCCACCAATTCACCCCTGAACAGGCGCCATGTCACCCAATAGACTGGTGGTGTTCTCGACACACCCCATACCGTTCTAGCGACACTCGTTTGCCCTTTCGCTTCTCCCTAGTAGGGGATGGTGGAGAAATTGAATCGTTGACGGATCTACGGCGTACGGCGTACCGTTGTAAAAGCGATGTTGCGCACAGTAGATTTGACAATGAGGCCTCACTTTCCGTCACTTATACCACTCCCATCAACCGGGAGGAACCATTCAGAAACGTCGTCATCTATTTTTCTTCTTCTCATGACCTCATACGGTCTTTGATGTACACTACCATCCCAGCGGTGCACGGTTTGGCCGGAGATCTAGGGAGTTGGTGGTGGTGCTGCCTCCCAGTGCGGCCGCTTCCCGCTCGCTTCCCGCTCACGGACACCAGTGATCAGGGCATCATTGATCAGGCTGGCGCGGTGCGCCCCTCCATATGTACTTGGTCTCGTCACTCCGGGCTTCTCCGCCATTGCCTAGAGCTGGCTGTTGCCAGAGGCACATTCCACTTGCAAGAAGGTACATGGACTCTTCTAATCAACCAAAACCATGGCAACAAAGGACATTTATTGATTTGCACCATGTTGAGAAGAAGAAGCAGGCAGGCTGGGCTCGAAGTGGATGGATGTTTTCGGTCATACAAGCTGCGCGGATACCGGCCACTTGCTAGCGATACACGAGGCCCATTTCGGTTATGTGTTCCCGGCAGCGGTCGAACAGACGCATAATCGCGCGTTAAATGGACACCAAGCGCTCCGCAATTACATGCAAAGAGGAGGTGTGCGTCTACCAGGCTCCAGCACCAGCAACTCTACACTTATCATCTAGATGCTCACCACGTACCTAGTACTTGTTGATGAAAGCTCCGACCATCTGCTCCCTCGTGCGTTTCCTGCTTACCAAGCGTTAAAAAGGTGAACAGCGCGGTCGGCATTGGTTGAGCTGAATGGGTAGTTCTACCTATATCCGAGTTGCTGCATGCTGGCCGCGTCTCTGGATTCCATCAGTTGCGGGGGTGTTTTTCAAGGTCGCAAAGGCCGAGGAAAAGGCGCGCCAAACAGCCCGAGTCTTACATGTGCATCATCCCGGCTATCGCCATCCAGTCTTTATTCCATGGGTCTTGCTCTCTGACGTGTCATACCCTTGCTGCTCCGAAAAGGAAGACACAAAAGGAAACACAGGCTCACACGCAATCTCTCTCGCACACACGCCGAGAACTCGACCCATTACTCGCGACTTTGTTTGTTACCACATTTACACTACTACCGACGGAAACTCTGCAACGACCGGCCCGGAGGGAAGAGCCGCCAACGGTCAAATAGATACCTGATACATGCATCAAACCTTTAGCAATTTCCAGTATCATCAAGCGCGGACCAGTGGGCTGGTTGGTCATTCGAGTTAGCAAGCATCTCGTCGTACTTGAAGGACGTTTCGTTGCTGGCATTCAGGACGCAGCCAGTCTTCGCAGTATAGATCTGGGTCCGTTGTAAAACGCGTTGCTGAGAGAGGTCGGTCGGTGTTTCTTTTGTTCCTTTCGTTGACAACAAGACTCGGTTCCTGTCGGTCCATCTCGTCACATTGTTTCTCTGTACGCTGTGCCCCGTGTCGGGTCGCTCTGTCACTTTTTTTTGTTTTGTTTTCTGCTCGGGTCTCGTACCAAGTCTTGCAAGTACACTGTACAGCGTTCAGGTTCCGTCCTGTTTGTTTGTATCCTCCACGGCACACACACACACACACACACACACACACACACACATCCCTATTCATGTCCGCACGCAAGACCGGGCACTTGAAGCACTCAGTCCCATACCACACCCGTAATCCGGGGTTCCATTGATTGGGACCATTGGGACCTTGATTGAGACTGCAGCCATTGGTATTCCGCCCATCCACCGACCCACGCACGCAGCCACGCTCAACCTACCTCCACTGCTGCTGCCGCGGCAAGGTACCTCGCCTGGGCACCGCGGCGCTGCCAAGCCTACCAAGCTGCGACTGGGCCCATTTGGGCTTTGGAGCTTCTGAGCATTCGGTTTGGTGGGTCGTGGCCCTGCAACACAACCCAACATTCTCGAGTCCACACCCATAGCTACCCCAGAAGGGGTCATCGGCAGCTGGCCAGTGTCAGTCAAGAGAAAGAGCGGAGCAGCTCCAGCCAGCTAGCGTCGAGACGAGGATAGTGCTTCCAGCCCGGAGCCACCTCCTACTGTAGCCAGGCGAGCCCGGCCAGGGAGCTCCTCCCACGCCGAGTTGCGCAGAGGGCAGTCTCCAGTCCAGAATCGCAACCTCCGAAGAAAGGCGGCTGCTGCTGCTGCTGCTGTTGCCGTTGCTGTTGCTGTTGCTGTTGCTGTTGCTGCTCATCACTCATCACTCATCGTCTTCTCCCCTCCACAACCTCCATCCTCCGTTGCTTGTTGCCTTTGTTGGCGGCCACCACTCAACCCGGCCTGGGGAAAAGCATCTCACATAGGTAGCGCCCCTGCAGCAACCATCATACATACCTACCTACCTACCTATCTGCTCCTCACCTCACCTCACATCTAGAGAAAGGCACACGGCCACCCCCCCCCCCCCGTCACTCCGTCACCCCCCCGCCTCCACTACCTACCTACACGCACGCATCGCATCCGAGAAATCCTGCGGGCTGGTCACACTTTTCTAACGCTGATTCATCAGGAACCTCACGATCCTCCTGCACGCAAAGAGTCCATCCACCTTCTTTGGGTACAGGTTGAGTGGTTCTGTTTGCCCTGCGTGCTACCTTATATCAACGCCGGGCCGTCGTGTTCTGCACCTCTGTCCGTCGTCTCCGACTGACGGAGACTTGGTATTGGGCATCTTCCACTCACATAGCTCCCCGTCTGCATTCTCACAGTTGAACCCCAGAGGTCACCATTTCCATTTTTCATCCATCACCAACTCCCACTTTGTCTAAACAGCGCCTATTGCCTACATCAGCCGTACCGATTTCGACCTCTCACATACACTGAACGGCATCAGCTCCGGGGACGTCGTCCTTCATCTTACGCGTTGCGTTTCCATCATTGGCCCATACTCCAACGATTTGATCACTAGCCTTCAACCCAGGAAGCAGCTACGCCTCTGCGCACGATCATTGGGGTTTGGGCGTAAAGGACGCCAGCAGGGAACATTTGCTGAGATCCAAAATATATCGGCATTACGATCACACATGACGACTTTCACAGCTCTAAATGGGTCATCACCCAGGCCAACTGAGATCTCCAACGGTGCTCGGGAGCTTGAACGCGGAAACGGACAGTCTGCTGGTCCAGACCCAAGATCCGCTAGTGATGTTGCAGTCAGCCAGAGAGAACGGGACCGGGAAAACTGGGGCACTTCAACCCGTGAAAGGCATCCGTATCCTGTGGCAAATTACCACGATGCTGAACCTGCCCCAAAACGGATGCGGACAGATTCCGATCCTCACTCTCCCAGGCGAGAGCACAGGCCTTCACCCATTTCCACTGAGCGGCCCGACAAGTTCGGAACAGAGAGAACTCCCATTGAACGGACTGAAAGGTTGGAAAGAACGGAAAGAATGGAGAGAGTGGAGAGGCCTGAAGTAACAGAGAAGGCGGAGCAATATGAACCCCCACGGCCTCCGTCCAACCCCCATGACCGCTATCCGTCTCCCCAAAAGGAAGGATATCGTGGTTACGAAAATCGTGAGAGCGATGACCGATGGCGCTCTCAGCAGGCCAGAAGTGAGAGGAACGCAAGCTACGATGCAGCTTACTCGGCCGGGCCAGTATCCGGCCAGTCCGAGGAGCCGATGGGCGAACATATGCGCAGAGCGACCAGTCAAGCAGACAGCGGCGACTACGAAAATCAGAGCCCCGATGGCGACGACAACCGCTACTCGGATCAGTACACCCCTGAGCAGCGCAGAGATGGCACCGTTCAGTCCGACCCCAAGAAGCGGAAACGAAATTTCAGTAATCGGACGAAAACCGGTTGCCTGACGTGCAGGAGGCGCAAAAAGAAGTGTGATGAGACAAAGCCTCAGTGTGAGTTTTGAATTTGACCATGCATTCGCCTTTGGGTCATCTAACAGTTATCAAGGTACCAACTGCATCAAGGGTTCATTCCAATGTGCTGGTTACCCACCACAGAGGGGTAACTGGCAGAAACCTGAGAGCAAGCCAGCCCAAGTCAACATCGAGTCCAAGGATCCCAACTATGTCCCTCTTGGAGCATATGGGATGCCGCAGCAACCGATCCCCCCTTACACCAGCAACACTGCTCCGATACTGAGCCAACCAAAGCAGCGCGAGCCTTTCCCGATGGCGCGTGGGCAGCAACCCACTCTCCGCATCACACCGCCTCAAGGACGGCCTCTTCAAAGCGACGACGACCGGCTCACGGCATCAACTCTTCCTAGTGCATCGGTTATTAGCCCAGACAACAAACTGTCCGCCCTCTCAGCTTATCCTTCAAACGTCTTCCCCACGCCCATCAGTGCCCGGACGCCCCTTAGAGAGTATGCGAGAGTGCCCCCGCTCCACGATTTGACGAGGACAGACCCTGACCACCAACCACCGCCGCCACCACCGCCTCCTCAAAGCGCCATTTCCGCACATCCTCCATACAACCTCCATGGTAGCCGAACGGACACGCCAACATCAGCGGTCCAGCCTCTAATCACATCTCAGCCACCTTCAAGTGCCGTACAGGCGACTGCGCAGCTAGCACTATCCCATGCGCAGTCGCATACTCCGTCCAGCGCTACCGTGCCCCCCGTGCGAAGGGAGAAAGACGAGATGATCAGTGGACGAGCCTTTTATCCCTTCGACAAGGAGCTTGTGCTAGAACGCGAGAGATGCAATGCAGCTTGTTGGAGATTCAACAACTCGACCAATCCTAACATTGGCGTATCACCTGCTGAACGCGCACGACTTTTCAAAGAGATCTTGCACCCACGCGAAGGTGTTCAGTTGACGCCCAACCAGCTATCACCCATAGGCCGTATTGGTCATGTTGGTGATAACGTTTCGGTCGAGGCCCCGTTCAACTGTGACTATGGGTACAACATCTCCATTGGCAGTAACGTGTCTATCGGCCGGAACTGCCTGATTACCGACTCTTGCGAGGTACGCATTGGCCACAATGTGATTATCAGCCCGAATGTCAGCATCTATACAAACAGCTGCTACACAGACTGGAGGCGCCGTGATGGGCACAGGGGTGCGCAGTTTGGCAAGCCAGTCATCATTGACGACGATGTCTGGATTGCGGCAAACGTGGTCATCTTGCCCGGTGTAAAAATCGGAAGGGGGTCAACGGTTGGGGCTGGGTCAATTGTTTCGAGGGTAAGTGTCAATCCCTAGTCAACCTCCAGGAGTGTGCATACTGACGAGACTATGTTTAGGACGTTGCTCCCTACAGCATCTACATTGGACGCAAAGCAAGCATGCACCGAGGCATTCCAACTTGATGTTGTTACTGTCTGGTGTCACAGTCCTCACGCTTCCAACCGCGATCACCATCACCAGACCTCAATCTACATCTGTACTGGTCTTTGCAACGACCGGATGAAACCTATTTCTGTATATTCTCGCATATGTTTCCCGTTATCTTCTATCTCAGTATCTCCTTACTCCTCTCTATTTCCTCTAATTACTTATTTGTCACATTTGTCTGTGTGCGGCGAATGGATCGATCAGTGGGTGGGAGGGTGGTTCGAAACAAAACACGGATCTGGTTCAGGAAGAATGAATGAATGGGACAGGAAAAGACAAGATGGAGAAGAAAGACACGCCGCTACGATTAAATTGCCAGGTTGTCGTTCGAGAATCGAAGAAGCGTCGTCATCGCCAGCTCTCACCACGATCATTTACATCATGTCACATGCCTACGAAAAAATCTCCCAGCGAGCGAGCGATCTTGGATAGGGCAATACGGTTGTCTACGAAGGAGGGGAGGTGGCTTTTATTATGCGGTTTCGGCTATCTGCGACTTTAATAGCACTATATACCCCTTTGCTTCTTATTGGGATAGGATGGTTGGAAGGTTGGATTAGAAAGCGTAAAAGGAGGCAGTAAGGAACGAAGGCTGATATAACTCTGGCAGTTATCGGCAGTAGTTAGGCTGGGTAGTGAGTGCGTACGGGTAGTTGGTTAGCTAGTAACTAAGTTGATACCAGTGGGTGTGTCTCTTCGGACGTTGGTCAAACTCTGCGGTACCAAATCACCGTACCCAGGATCACTTGAGGTTTCATGTAAGAGCTTTCAAGTGTCTATAATCCGGTGGTACCTCGCATGCCGTTCGTCACCTCGTCAAAGCATGCCGCTCGTCTGTCGATCCGAGCTACCTATCTCGGATGGAACAATGTATTTCGTTAAGTCCCATGCATGGCATATGGGGGCGGCTCTTCCTGGTTGTATACATACATACACACGAGGTACATTTTTTGAGAAATCGGCAATAGGTACTGAGTACCGCAACGGGTCACATGGCCAACTCGTGATGTATAGACACTACATACATACATAGACAGTTGGTAGGCATCGTAAATGAACACTCGTGGCATTCAAGTGCTACCTACTAATATGTGCATGTAACAAGCCGCTTCGAACCGCGCGGACGCAGCAGCAGTGGTGGCCGAGTGCATACCTACAGAGGTACCTACCTATGTATCGGACTAGGTCGGTATTAGTCGGCTATGAACTGCCTAGGTAGGTAGGTAGGTACTTACCTGCATGGCGGTTGCGAGACAAAAAATACTGTGCGCGCTATATGTGCTTGCGGCGGGCAAAGTTGAACAAACAACTCCGGCTCACTGAACCGGTGGGTATGCTCGGTATACTCGGTATGCTCGGTACGCAAGCGAGGTACGGTAGGTAGGTAGGTAGATAGGTACGGAGGTAGGTAGGTAGGTAGGTAGGTAGGTAGAGCCGTGCGCGCGGCTGCACGCTGCCTACCCGTGGTTGAGAGGCAAAGAGGAGGCAGGAGAGAGAGGTTTCGGGAATCTTGCATGGCATGAAGTATGTACATAGGTAGTAGGAGTAAAGTAACTGCGTAAACGGAGCTTATAGAATACGGTAGGTAGATGATGATTGTTTAGGTATTTAGTGGCAGTCGTTGGGTAGAGAAGTACATGTATAGCGGCTTGAGATTCTTTGACATGTTTACACATATGTACTGGCGTATGATGAGTAGACTGGTTTTTTTTTTTTTTTTTCCTCTTTACACACCACTGGTGTTTGTCCAGTTGTGAACTACTGCATAGAGATGTAGTGAATAGTTTACGAGGCAATTTACAAGTTCGCGAAGGTCAATCGATGCCAGTTTAGCCCCCAACTACCTCTTGCTTGCTATACCTAGTTCATTCCAGGTGACGATTGCGTGTGGAGGTGGGAAGTTGACTGCCCTTGCATAATTCGAAAAAGAAAAAAGATAGCCAAAGCCTGGACATACTATACAAAACCATGAGCCAAAGTCTCATTGCATTTCGGGAAATGAAAGAAAAAAAAGAGAAGATCAATCAATAGCATGATTCGTTTTGTTTAGCCCCCAAACCAACACATAGCTACCCAGTTATCTACTTGTATTTCAGCTGTACAGGTATTGCGGCTGAAGATCTATATCACCAACACGTGGTTCTGTGCCTCATTCGAGCATACCACGCACAAAGCACATGGTGGCAAAGGTTTCCAACCCGGGTTGATTAGAATTAGAGCCCCAACAACTATTCAATATTGCATATGATTAGTAGCATCAGTGATAACGAGAGGTTTGCACGAGAGGGTCATGATCGTCAGAGCTCAAATATCAACAGCTTTCTATACTTCAGCTTAGATGTCTTGGACGCCAACACGTGGTTCTGTGCCTCATGGAAGCATGAAAGAACACATATGAAATTGTGATAATCATTCCTGATCGCCAAAAGCTGAAAGATCTATCGCCAGGTCCATGTGCCGGCTCCAAATCCGCTGGTGGGTACCTAGATAGGAACAGGGAGGTGGCATGTCGAAGTGACTATGTATCAATCGGGAGAGAGTATCGTCACCGCTTGTCTTGCCCCCAAAAGACAAGAGATTTGTGTCGGTATATAGTCGGACGGTGAGCAGGTAGTACAGTACTATCAGGACTAAAGTGACAACTTGCCATGTGGCTTCAACAGGGGAGTGTTTTGCCGAGATCCTTGTCCTCACACGCGCGTGCTGTGCCTTACGAAAGCGAAAAACACATGGTAAATTAGCTTGATTTAGACCCCAACACCTGTTGAAGAACACAAAGTTATGAAAGAGTTTCGATGATTGTCGAGGTAGCCTCACACGTGTTACACGTGTTTCTTTGCCCCATGTTCACAGGCCAATATCGGCTACCACTTGGACCCCAAGCGGGATACATTGAATCGAATACTGTGAGGATAAAGAAACAGCTCAGTGAAGAACTGTGTTGAAAGTTTTGAGCCAACATGAAAGGTGCTGGTGTTGTAGTCGAGTCACTACAAACGAGACGTTGGTAGTGAAGAGAGGGTGAAAACAAATGTCAGAAATTCACGTATCTGGTCACCGTTCTTGGGTCTTGAACTGGTTTTATTCGATTTTGTTTCGAAAGAGGGAAACATGAGTTCGCAAAAGTATACCATTGCTTCTATAAGAGGTGAACCGTTGAGTTGGCCTCCTTGGATAGTGCCTCTCACCTTGTACTGATAGTGTACTTCCCCTATCCTTTTCATCCCTATCACTTGTTTCTTCACCCTCTTTTGCACTTCTCGGTTCAGACTTCACTTCGCTTGGCCCTTGAGTACTCGAACGTTTTGTCTTTCTTCGTCTTCGTCGCATCGTCGTTTGTACCGTTTCGGTCATGTATCGAAAACTAAAACACAGGGCGTAAAGAACCTTGGGGTATGTTCCAAGTTCTCGAAGTGTCACCAATCGAAGAAGTAAACACACTGAGATAAACGACAATTGTACACCTATTCACAAGAAACTAAACTAATAATACAACCACCCTGTATATGCCATCCACTATATTACCGCAGCGAACATCAACCTGGTAGCGCCCATCCCCCGGGCCACCGGCACCGAGAGACTGACTAATTGACTACCAGCTCGCCCACAAGCTTACTTCTTCTGCTTCTTCGTACTCCTATCACTAGCATTGCTGAGCACGCTGGCACTCCGCTTGTGCTGTCGCGCCCCTGCACTTGCTCCTGCTCCACTGCTACTACCATTCTCATCCGCCTCTTCCTTGATCTTTGGCTGATTGCTGCTGCTTTCAGCTTCTTTCTCGGCCGCTGTCGCTGCTGCTGCTGCATCTCCTTGGCCCTTTTCGCCTCCACCCTCCTTTATTGGAACCACAAGACCTTCTTCCCCTTTCTTTTGCTGATCTTGACCTTCGCCCTGTTGCTCCTTGTGCGCCTTGGCGTCCTCTGCCTTCTGATCATTCTTCTGCTCATCAGCCTGTGCAGACTCGCCCGACTTGTCCTTGGCGTCGTCACCACCAGCACCACCACCGTCCTTCTGCTTGTCGTCTGCTCCTCCTCCTCCTCCTTCTCCCTCCTCCTCACCATCCTTCTTCTCCACCGTCTCTCCTCTCGCCTCCGCGGCTTCCCTCGCAGCCCTCTCCCTCTCGGCCTTCTTGGCCTCCTCCAGCTTGATCTCCGCATCAACCTTATCGCTCATCTTTCTCAAATCCACCAGCGTTGTGACCGCGCCCCAGAGAACCTCGAATTGCGCCGTCACCGCCGCCGTAGGCATAATAAGACGGGCAGGGATGTCAAGTTCAAGGAGCAGGTTCGTGATGCGCATCTGCTGCTGACCAGACTTGTGACTATACAGCTTGTTGATCTTCTCGTAGCGGAACGTCGGGCCGCTGCCAAGCCGATCATGGTGCGACACGCCGTACACCTGCTCCTCGTGCTCCGACAGCTTGCGACGTTCGGGCTGTTGAGGGCCCTTCTTCTTGTTGGCGGCCGGAGCGGGAGCAGGAGCGGGGGTGGGCGCCTCGGCAGGGGTGGCGGGGGTTTGAGAGACGGAGTCGCGGTGGTGGTGGCCGTGAGCACCGTGGCGGTCGGCGCGTTCGCTGCGGCTTTCGTTGCGGTGGTGAGAACGGGACTCCTGGCGCTCATGACGCACAGGAGGCTCGCGGACGGGGGGCTCATGATGGTCATTGGCCCCGGCAGTGGATGAGGCTGCGAGGCTTTCCCTCCGGCTAGCGGCCGGAGGCACTTCGGGTGCGGCTGCGACGGCGGCAGCGGCGGCGGGCAGAGCGGCAGTAGCAGCAGCCGCAGCAGCGGCTGGGGGGACGCCATTCTCGGGACCCATGATGCTCTTGCGCTTCTTGGATTTGTCCACGTTGAGAAGGGTCTGCAGGAGAGACTGTAGGCCGGCGGAGGTCTTGAAGGAGTTGATGTCCGACTCGCTTGCAGGGTAATCGAGACGGTTGTACAGCTCACGACGCTCCTCGTTGAAGCGCTCCGTACGGGCCATGATACGTTTAATTTCGAGGAGCAAAGCCTCCTCCTCACGAGCCTCATCGCTGGAGCGTTTCAGGGTGTTTTCGGCGAAACGTTTGCGGTTCTGTTCCTGTTTAGGGTCAAAGTGTAGCATCATCTCATACAGCTCGAACTCTGGCCTAGTCATGTACTGAGCAGGCTTCTGAACGGCCATCATCTTGGCAGCAACCTCGTAGTATCGCGCCTTCAAGTCTTCCATGGTCCTGGGCTTGGAAGCCGGCACCACAGCCATGCCATCGGGTGTCTCACCCTCAGGCTGTTGAGGAGCGTACTCGTACCTGTCCCAGATGATAGGCCATCGTAGATCAAAATCCTTTGCCAACTCCAGCAGATAATCTGTTTCCTCCTTGGTCCAATCGGGGTGCTTCAGGTTGGTGTTATATTGATCCTCGCTGTACTGCGGTACAGACACCCGGACGTTGAACTTTGCAAACGACGAGTCCTCGGGCTTGTCAGCCGAGTTGTCTGCAGTCGCCGCACTGTCTTGCCCTTCAGCTGAGCCATCTTGCACGGTTCCATCCGGTTTCCTCTTCCAATGCCTCAAAACAAGGGCGCCATCATCCCCTCTAGCCGAGTTGGTGAATGCCTTCAGTTCCCATTTGGCAGCAGGTTTGCGACTGACGGTCCTTCGCTTCTTGAAGATGGATACCTCGGGGACTATGGCGATAGGATTGTCGCCGCCGAGGTTCTGTACTTCACGAGCGAGGCCCTTTAGGTTTGGACGTGGTGTCGCAGTCCTCGCCTTTTTGGACGGCCTCGGCCCGGCGTGGTCTGAAGGGAGGTTGAGGACGTCACGGACGTCGTGGGATGTCATGATGTGGGGCGCCGGAGGGAGGGGGGTTAGGAGGAGTCGAAAAACAAAAGAAAAGGACACCGAAACCCGCAGCCAGGAACCGGAGATAAGGCAACTAAAAGATTTAATACGCAAACGAGCCTATGACTTCAGTTGAACGTCCAACTGCCTCGAAACGCCCCACTCCCTAAATTCATCAAAAAACAAGCCAGATATAATATCAACCTCGCAATATTAGGCAGAGCACATCACAAATCTGGGTTTCAGCTTGTGCCCCGGTAATGAAAGATATCGATCGGATCTGGATGAACTGCAAGCTGGAGATGTGGAAACGACGCGGTCTGTGGAATGTTGGTTGTCGCTGGAAAAGATTCTTAGTGGAGACCATTCACGCTTTCACAATCACCTGGAAGGGTTAGGGTCAATCTCAAGAAGGCATCGATGCACGTGACTGCTTATTGCCTGCCGCTCACAGAAGAAAAGGCCAGACCCAGGCAGGTGGAAGCGGAGCCCCTGGGGACCTTGGATGGCCCCGGCTCGATTTTCTGAACGTGGCAGTTTCCAAAGGCCAAGTTCAGGTCTCATTGCGGTCGCGACTTTCGAGTGCAGTGTGCTTCAGTGAAAGGGTGCAGCATCCACCATACTCGTAGCGCATCACCAACATTCCCGCCTCCCTCCGTCAGTGAATCTGTACACACCTAGCATTGGCGCAACAACCACCAGCCGGGTACAACAGAAACGACCACGGCCGCCTCTTCTCGACGACTATTTCCCAGCCGCCCCGTTCGGCTTAATATACAGAGACAACACAGATACACCACAATCATGAAGTCGTTCCTCCCGCTGCTCTCGCTGGGCGCCGTTGCTCAAGCGCTCCACTTCTTCATCGACGGCACCAGCCCCAAGTGCTTCTACGAGGAATTGCCCAAGGACACACTGGTGGTTGGCCACTACACGGCAGAGGAATGGGACGACCAGAGGCATTCGTGGCAGAAGCATGATGGCATCAACATCTTCATCTCTGTAGATGTATGTTTTGTTACCTCTTTTAAGCTACCAAAGCTACCCCTGACCCCTATCCATCCCACCTACTCCAACCACCCACCACCTACCGAGACCTCCCATACCAAACCCATTATTGCTTGTTCCCACAACCGCTTACAAACCTTACCTTCCAGGAACTCTTCGACAACGACCACCGTGTCGTCTCCCAGCGCGGCGGCCCCGGCGGCAAGTTCACCTTCACTGCCGCCGAGGCGGGCGACCACCGCATCTGCTTCACGCCCACGTCGACCTCAGGCCGATCGAGCTGGATGTCGGTTAACAACCCGAATGGCGGGATCAAGCTGACGCTGGACATGGCCATCGGCGAGTCGAGCGCGATTGAAAGTGCCGACAAGGGCAAGCTGCAGGATCTGGCGACGCGGGCCAAGGATTTGAACAACCGGCTGCAGGATATCAGGAGGGAGCAGGTTTTCCAGAGAGTAAGTCATCTCTTTCAGCCGAATTGGCGGGGATGGGGGATTGTTTGAACCCGGGAGGGACAGAAGCTAACATACAATCTTCAACCAAAACAGGAGCGCGAAGCCGAATTCCGTGATCAATCCGAATCCACCAACGCTCGCATCGTCCGCTGGGTCTTGATCCAACTCGTCGTACTCGGCGTCACTTGCGCCTGGCAGCTCTCTCATCTCCGCTCCTTCTTCATTAAGCAGAAGCTCACGTAAAGAGCTTCTACCACTTTACCCAACCATGGGTCGTATGGGAGGAAGTCTCGCTTGCAACATATATATAAAAAAAAGGCACATATGTAATTGTGGGAGCGGACGGGCTATGAGGGACGGGGTGGTGTAATTGATATGGTTGGGTCTACTTTTTCCTTTGGCCAAACAGGCAGGCCACGGGTGTCATGGGTGGCATGAGGTGTTCACGCCATACCATGCCAGAGAGGAGGAGGTATGATCAAGGAGAGAAAAAGTTGCCATAAGCGGGTGGGCCGTCTCCAGCGACAGAGTGATGAGAAAGTCTAACGAAACGTTTTAACATGTATTATGCATGCTTCTATACAGCATGAGTGGTCATGCCTTGATGATATAATGCACATACTTCATACAACCGTCGCTCACGCACCACACATCGGGCGAATACCACTGATCAAGCACGAACCGAATAGTGCGCGCATGAGATACCGACTGACCTTGGTTGCTTTACATGCTCCTCTATAAGCTGGCATGCCTTGATAATATGTAATACAATGACCTACTCCTATATCACTCACAGATAACGAATGGCGAGACCTGTAGATAACACCAAAGGATAATCATCCGATGAAAATTGATTTACATGGTCCTATACAACATCAACTTTCATGCCATGCCCTTGATGATATATAATACACAATCAACTTTTCACACGCCCCTCTCACACATACGTCAACCTCGAAAGAGACGTTTTAACACATGAAGACTGACGAATGTGATATGAATATGCCAAGCTTCCAAACGTAGTATAGTTGCCACATATACATTCATCTCTCGTCTCCGATATAGCGTGGACTATCATGCCTCTCTCCGTCTCACTCAGGACCCTTGACACTAGGAGGTATCAGTTTCACGGCGTTCACCAGATAGAAAGCCGAGAGCTTGGGCTATTCTATCTCGCACCAGTCAACAAACCAGAGCTAGATCGTATATTTTATGGAAGCTGCCCGGCAGGAGGGAGATTCATTAAGAACGAATATAAGACAGTCCTTCCGGTTCTTGTCTACCTAACCTTAGTCATCGATTAGTTCTCGGATCTCAAGCCGAGTGTCCTTGTACCTCCTTACCAAAAACACTGGAATACAGGCTGAAAAGAACAAAACCCTTTGTGTACCCCAAGTCCGCATCTGTGGGCAGCTAAAGAGCTTTCTCAGCAGGGGTGTATCGTATACAGGGAAAAGAAACGCTATCCATATGCCTAGTGCCCGAATAGAAATCTAAACGAGCGGTGACGGCAGCGCCAAAGAGAACTCTCGTCGCTACCGTAGAAAAAAAAGACCCGACGAAGAAAGAAAAACAAGAACCAGATACAAGGGAAAAAAAGGAAAGAAGGAAAAACAAAACTATCAAAGTGGTAGGAGGCCCCGTCCCCTCACCCCCCCCTTCTCTTTGTCCCGAATTTTCAATGAGCCCCAAATTGCTGGCCGATCGTCTGGAATGTTTTATGTTCTTCTCGAGACGCCGCTTGATAGCCGCCTTCCGAGTGGAACGAAGTGAGGGCTTCACCAAGCAGTTTGTCCTCTCCATCAGGCGCATCATACTGGTTTAGGGTTTGGCAGTTGGTTCGGCATCTTCAGCGATACGGCACAGCAGCTTGCCGCCCAATGGATGATACCATAGAGAGAATGTACCAGACAGATGGGCCAGCAAGAGACAAACATGTTCTATGATACAACGAAAAGGGGCCAAAGCAAAACATAAAACCCACGCTGTCTAGATGCACGGCCCGAACCGAACTGCGATAACGTATTCCCGGAACGGTCGGGGATTAGACTGCCCACCATCCAGTTTCAGATATACTCCGCCTTAATCGTTTGTGTACCAGCGGATCCCTGGCCAGACCAGGCTGAGGTTACGTGGCGTCCCCAACGATGATTACTCAGTAGAATAGGTGGTGGTTGCTGCCCGTTGAGTACCGGCTAACGAGGAGGAAGGGAATATAGAGGTTTTTTAGTGATGACGCCCGAGGTAACGGTTATGGTGGTTGAAAAGAAGTGTTAGACTAGACTTAAATATGGTGAATCAGGGTTCGATGGCTTGACTTGAGCAACTGGAACGGGTAACATGAGGGAAACCTTCACGATAGTCAAGCCTTGGTTACTTGCCAGAGGAAGATTCCACGAGATGGATACAGGGAGTCTAGAATAGTTATACCCTATGACTTGAGCAGTGGCCCGTGGGGAGGGGGGGGAGGGCGACTACCATGAGGAGCTTGACGTACGGGACTCAACGAGTTGATTCCTAATATTTGTTTCTTACTGATGGGAATTTCTCTGCCACGGCAACTACCAATGAACGATGGTTGAAGTTCCCGATATTAGTGTCGACAAGTAGTGGTGAATATGGAGAAAAATGAAGAGTTAGAGAAACTTATAGGACAAAGTACGGCTCAGATTTGACGTCCTCGCATTTCCACGATACGTTGTTCTTCCAGCACCTCGCAAGAGACCTCACATTTTCCCGCTAGGTCATGGCGCAGTTACCGAATCATCGCTGAAGAATTGACGTGCAGAGTTGGGTAGAAGACATAGCGTTAAATGTCTGCCAGATGCGTTTGGTAGTTGTCGAAGGGTACGTATGTAGTTGTTCGATACTTTAACCCTACATTCCCAAACCTCAACCCTGAGAGATAATGCGGGTATATGCAATAGGTCCGGAGGTCCGGCCTCAGTCCAAGCTTGAAAGGTAAGTGATAACCGTAGATGTGGCAAGGTGAAATGAAGGAACGAATAAAACAATGCTTAGAGGGCACCAAACAGCTATTATCGAAGAAGAAATTCTATTACGCCACCTCATCCTCGATCATATCATGTCGTGAAAGAACAATGGAAGAGGATAACATGATCAATACCATACAGGATCAGTGAGTGAGTGGATATAATGATTATTATACGTAGTTCGGAGATGTATAAGATGCTGACTAGACAGCAATAGCGCGCAACAACAGACAAGGTAGACAATGACAATAGACAGACAGTAACAAGCTCAGAACCACACCCGCAAACAGCAACACTAAAACACCGAGGCGTTCCGTTCCAATCAAATATGAATACTCTTTCCTCTTTTCCCCTTTTTTCGTTTTCCCGAGATCTTTTCAAACTTTCTCTCCTCACCTTTCCCTGTCACTTCCCCTCCCACTTCTCACGTGTTTCCCCCTCCTTCCCCTTTCGTCCCACTCCGAACCGCGTCTTCCAGCGGCAACATCGGGGAGGCTTGACCGTTTGCACGGGTTCGTCGGGAAAGAAATAGCTGTCATTAAAGACTGGATCATCCGAGACCACTGTCCTCCACGTGAGTCGGCTCCGCCTTCCATATCGGCCCGGCGTCGTAAATCCTAGCATCCTCTCGCCAAACGAAGGCCAGCCAAGAAGGGAGGGAACAAGAAATGGTAAAAGAAGAAAGGGTTCCCGGGGAGGTCGAGGGAGGGGAAGCGAAGATAGCGAGAAAGACAGAAGACTGAGTCTGGAATACTAATCGTATGGTCGTAATGATGTGCCCCAGGTAGATCAAGCAAGTAAAAGACGCCAGATGCGCGTAGCCGAGTAAGACCGCTATGAAAAACAAAGGAAGGTATCCTCTATAGTCCCCATGCAAAAACATTTGAGAACCCCATGTTTCGGCAAATTCATACAACAGGACTCGTCCCCCCCGGGATTCCCTCTATATAGATGGGACGAAGACTTGCTCCTCACATTTTCTCCTTTTGAAGCTAGCCGCACTGTTAGCGGTTAGGATCATCAACACAGCTGCCACCGTCTTTGGTTGTTGCTCACTGAAGGATATTATTAAAACAAACGGACACAAAATCAGCACCACCCTTTTCAGCTGCAGCACAGGGCCTTCCAAATGCCCTTGATGCCGCCTTGCTGTTGTTGTGGCTGGTTAGAAGGTGGTGGGTTCGTGTTCGATGTGGCAGTGTGGGTCATTGTCCGTTGCGGAGGCTGCTGCATGTTGTATGGTTGCGCCCCATTTCCCGCCGACTGGGTGGGTGTGGGTTGGGACTTGTAAGCCCGGTTATTCTGCGCGTTGGCGTTTGGTTGCTCTTTCGCCCGCTGCCCCGGCTGAGCTGGAGGCGAGGGCTGCGGGGCGTTTAAACGAGCGGCCGTCAATTGAGCTCGGGGGTCGCTTGCGTGATGGGTCGTGGGCCCCCTCGAGTTGTGGATTTCCATAGCTGAGGGCCCAGGTCTCGCGTTTGGGTTGTGCAAAGCCCCAGGCCGATCCCAGTCCCCCTTCTTGTCGGACTTGTTAACCTTCATCCAGTCATATTCGCCGTCCTCAACGCCACCGGCATCCTTGAGCGCCTGAGAGAAAAGTTCGCGGAGGTAGTCGTAATCGGGTTGATCCTCGAAGCCAAGGTTGCGGACGTATGTAAGGTATTGGGCAAATTGTTCGGGGAATCCTTCGCAGAGATCTTTGATGGCAGTGGTCTGCTTCTTTTCGCCAATCTTCTCGTACTTTTGCTTGTTAGTAGCAGCCTTGAGGCCTTGCCACGGCAAGCCACCGCGGAGGAAGTACATGAAAACGTGACCCAAGGCCTCGAGATCATCTCGTCGGGATTGTTCGCGGCCAAGATGGGTGTTGATGGACATGTAACGGGCAGTTCCCGAAAGCGATTTCCTTTCGCGGTAGGGAATGTGCTGCTTGGTCTTGGGGTCACGGTACTGCTTGGCCATACCGAAATCAACTACGTGAATGACATTGGCGGTCTTGGTTCCCTGCCTTCCAATCAAGAAGTTGTCGGGCTTGATATCGCGGTAGATCAAGTTCTTCTCGTGAATAGTTTGGACACGGGACAGCTACATAAAGGTTAGATTACCTCGTTTCAGGGGACACGGGGAAGACGACCGGCCGACCTACCATTTGCTTGGCAACCATAACGACCGTCTTGAGACTGAACCGGCGATTGCAGTGGTCAAAGAGATCTTCTAAAGAGGGACCGAGGAGATCAATAACCAAGATGTTGTGAAGACCTTCTTGGCCAAAGTAGTAGACATTGGGGATCCCGGCTGTAGATACGATGTTAGCAAGGAACCATGACGACTCAAGAAAGGCCTGTACTCACGGCATCCCACAAGGATCTTGTATGTCCTGTACTCATCGCGAAGCTGGGGAGCATCGCTCTTGCGCGGCTCCTATAATCACATCACTTGTCAATCCAGTTCATCCCACGTCGCGTATGGGGAAGGCGCGACGAGCCACGGTCCGAGAACTAGGACATACGAATTTGATGGCAACCTGCTGGTTGTTGAGGAGGTTGGTACCCTCGAAAATGACACCAAATGAACCCTCTCCAATTTTCTTTCCCACTCGGTAGTGTACACCGACGACGTTGGAGGACGTCGACGAAGCCATAGTGTCGGATTGTCGTCACTCAAATTATCGTGTGTTCTAGTTGAGGTTGAGAGTCGACGGGGTCGTGACTAGAGGTGATGGTCGTCAATCAGGATGTCGTCGCACGTCTAGGCAATTGAAATCGGCGGTCAGTGATTGTTGAGGATAATGACTGTATCGATGACAGGAAAGTGTGTGCGTGCGTGGTGCCGATAACAACGATGACGGATAACGTCCCCAGACAGGAGACCTAGGGGCCCATGTGTGTATTGCGTAACTGGGTGGAAGGGATTGACAGGAAGGAGGTGGAAAAGGAGGAAAAAGTGCAGTGGTGTGTGGAAACCATGAATTGGCAGACGATGGATGGTTCCTACAGGTGTGCCAAGGCAAGGCTGTTCTGTGTGCAATAGGGATCCAGGGAAGGAAGCATGGTTGTGCCTGGAGACCAGGCCATGACGGCAAGAGATCATTCAGAAGCGGGCCACTCCAGGCCACGCCCACAGCAAGAGAGACAAGCGACAAACGAACCAACACTCACCCTGGTTTCGGTAAACACGCTGGGTCCTCTTGCGTTCTCGGTCTAGTCGGTGAGACGGACGGGGCTGGGGTTGGCGGATGCCGGAAGGGAAGGACTGCTGGTCGGGATGCAGCGACCAAAGTCGGGAAACGGACAGGAGGTCCTATTCGAAGATGCGAACGACGAACGACGACGACGACGACGATGGTGGCTGAATTGCTTTGCACTTTCTGCAATTCAGCTTCTTCGAAATTGACCAAGTATAGGTACTGGACGACCGGGATACGGGGGGCACAGATGGGTTGCTGAAATTGGGTCGATTCCTTGGGTGGAGTGCCGTGGTGATTACGAGAGGCTTCCCCAGTCGGCTGTTGCTTCTTTGCGCAAGCGAGGAGTGAGTGGTATGCGAACGGATCGAAGGAGGCTCAGAGGGTCGCGCGCGAAGAGAGGAAGCTGGGTGGATGGGATGGGGAACGAAGAATCCGTCTATTTGGTGGTGGACAACTTGAATGCGAGCCGCCTTCTCAATAACAAACCCCCGAAAGGAAAGGAAAAAAAGGAACAAATAAAAAGACGTCTGTCGTCTGCAGCGTCTGCTGTGTCGGGGCAGAAGTGAGTAGTGAAAGGGGGCGGGCAGCAGACGGACGCGGATAAATGACGATGGATCGGGTTTTGGGGGGTGGCGGGCTGCCGAAGGTGGTGAGAAGGAGAGAAAATGGAACGGACTCGAAAGGAGGCAGGACGGCAGTCAGCGAAAGAGAGCGAGGAGAGGGCGGCGGCCAGAGGGGTCGGGAACGGAGCAGAGCACTGCAACAACCTGCTAGCGCAAACGGAAGGCGGGCTGGGGGGGTGGTCCAAGACGTCCAGGGCAGTGGAGAATCCTGGAAAGCGGCATGGCTTGAATTTCAGGCCTTTCATTGACTCTTTTTTCGTCCGGTCGTCCAGTCTTTCCCTTCAGAACCACAAGTCACAGGCAGGGCCCAGGACGAGAGTGCCAGAGAGTGAGTGCAGTGCTACCGACCTCTACCACCTTGGGTACCTCTAGGGAGCGCGGGTCGGATCGCTGATTGATCGAGGTGATCAGGTGCACAGGCACCGGGCACCAGCCCCAAGCCCCGGCCAACGAACGACGGCCTTTCTGACCACTGCTGCAAAAATGCTGCACCGTCCACCTGCACTGCGACGAAAGTCTGCGCCGCGGGACGAAACTGGACTGGGCTGCCCGGTGTGCTGACTCTACGTATCGTATAATTTCGGGGCATATATTTTCAGGGTTCTGACAAAGCAAGCAGAATCTGCAAGCATTCTGTGACATTCATACCCACCACAAGTACTATACAAGACCATAAAATCGAATGCCCCACGTTCCAACTTCCTTTTGTATGCCCTAACTTCTTCTACTACCGTCTATAAAGCTCATTATCGTCGATATTATAAATTTCTAATATTGAACGTAAAGATAGATCTACATATTAGCACATTCTATCTTAATACAAATACTGGGATCTGGGAGCGGATAAATAAGGCTCTAGCAGCACTACCCATAGTAATCCTAATAATCCCAATAATCCCAGCACAACCAGCACAACCAGCACAACCAGTACAACCAGCGCAACTAGTACAACCAACCCGGGCACCTCTCCCTCCCCCTCCACCTCTCCCAATTCCCCCCAATCATCCCCTATCGCCTCTATCGAATTAATAACGTACTAAATAATACCCTAATTAAAAGAGAGCACTATTTAGTATAAGGAAATTAAAGGGAAGGTATAATAGAGGTAGGAAATTAAAATTTAAATAGTACTATACTGATAAATTTAAAATCTAAATAAAGTTACATTATAGCATTATTAGTAGGGTTATATAGTATACTACTAATAATTTAAATAAATATTAACGTACTTTATACAAACTAAAATACCTATTAACAATAAAGACGAACGCCGCCGGCGTTGTAATAGCTCCCGTATCTATAATAAAAACTATACTATCGAAGGGCACTATAATATTTACGCTTATAAAGTTAAGAAGTACTTCAAACTACTAATTTCTACTACATAATATTAATAGGAAAGATGGAAAGTAATATTACTTCGTATAACTCAAGAAGGTAGACCGCTCTAGCTAAAGCTTAAACGCTAATTATATAAGAAGTTCTAATTTACTAAATAAAATAATAATTTAATAACTATAGTATAATTTCGGCGAAAATCCACTACTTTTTATACTACTATTTACCTAGAGCAAGTATAATTAAATCTTTAATATTTCTCTTATAAATAATTTACTTATTACAGGTAAAGGGTAGATAGTAGATATAATTATACGTAATTGCATAAAGGAGAAAGGAAGAGAAGTAT
Source organism: Neurospora tetrasperma FGSC 2508 (assembly GCF_000213175.1). NCBI lineage: Eukaryota > Fungi > Ascomycota > Sordariomycetes > Sordariales > Sordariaceae > Neurospora > Neurospora tetrasperma. The sequence goes on along the minus strand of NW_009799104.1, from coordinate 2,107,330 downwards.
ATAGCCAAGTACCTAGAAGACTGGCCTTATAAGGGTAACTGCCAACGGGTCTACGGACCCGCAGCAAGCAGCGCTCTAACTAATTAACTACTAGCAATATAGTACCAGCAGCGATAATAGCAATAATAATCTTAGAAGCTACTATACACTAGCACAAAGTATATAAACTAACCCTATAATACTTCCCCAGACTAAAAGAAGTTATATAGTTAATTAATATTATATAAAATAATAGAAATCTCTATTAAACGAGTAGTCTGCTCTTAAAAAGCCTTTACTACTATTACTAGCGAATATCATTGTAATTTTTACTATAGAATTAAAGCCTCCTATTCTACTTCCTTCTCCCTTCGCTTTTTTTCTACCGCTACCTAGTCCAGGGAGTACGGTACTTCGGGGTAATTATTGTAGAAAAAGGCCCGGATTATCTTAGAGGTTATAAATATATCGGTACATAGTTACTAAAACGGTATATGTAGGGGTACTTAGACTATAAGGTATTTCCAACGACCCTTATTATTCTTTTAGTAGTTATTAATTTTTTTAAATTCATATTCGATAGAATCTTCCCTATTATCGGTCCTCTTTATAGTCTAGTTATAATTAATATAAACGTTCTATTCCTCTATAGCTATTTATTTTAGGAGACCTTCCTTATCTTATAATTCAACCTTACTAATATAGAATATTAGGCTATACTTTATATTAATTAAGAGTTTAAATATCACTTAATAATTATTTACTTTAAGGATTTCGAAAAGGCTTTCGAAGAGGGGTATAAATTTAGTATAAGGCTAGCCGGTATTGAAATTTTTAGTATTGAAAAGGACTTAATTTTCTTCCTTATATTTTAGTACGTTTAATTAATAGGTATTTATATTATTTTAATAATATTATTATATTTATTAACTTTAATTTATAATAAAGTTTGAAATTTGTTTAAATTAATTAGTTGATTTATTAATTTTAAAGTATTTTATTTATTATACCGCCAATATTTTTAGTAGGTATAACTTCGCCAGTTTAATACCTATATAGGGGTAAAAATTGTAATTAATAAAGAAGGGAGAAACGTTAATAGTTTTAAAAATTAAATTATTATTAGTAAATTCCGCAATTAGTAGCTAATTTACCCAATCGTCCTAGGCCTAATTAATATAGAAGCGAAAATACTTTTTTATTTTTATATTAATACATTCGGTTTAATTGTTAGTAGTAGAGTAAAAAGCGGAGGAAGGTTTAAAGGCGATTTCTAATTATAATAATAAGGCCTTTTAGAATTATAAAATAAACTAGGTATTGCGATTAGAGACGATAGAATCTAGTAGATTATAAATACTATAAATTCTTTTAATAAAGCGCTTTACTAATTCTTTTACTATTAAACTAATAGTAGGGATACAGTATTTTATTTTTGTAAAGCGACTAATAATAATAATAATATATTTAAATTTATACTCATAGTATAAATAAAGTGTAAGCGGGGTAATATAATCGATTGAAAGATCCTTCTATAGTACGAATAGTACTATTAATAATTTTAAAAAACTATAAGGGGTGTATTGCGATAGTTTTAATTTAGCGTATACTAAATAAACTTTATAGTACGACCTTATAATAGTATATATTCCTAAATAAAAGAAAGATTGCAATAGTAACAAATAGATCTTTTTATAGCCTAGATACTTAATAAATAGCAAATTATAAATATAATAGAAGAGTAAGAGGTAAAGTTTTATATTAGTAGGATTAATAAAGGCAGTACTATAAAAGTATATTCATCCTTAAATCGTTCGGTATTTAATAAAGTGGACCTTCTTTATATAATTTTTAATTTCTTTAAACTATATTCAATAATTAGGGTCTAATAAATAAATAATAATACTTTAGAGAATTATCGATTTTCCATAACCTTTTATTACTAAATCGTCCGTTAATTTCTCGTTTAAAATCTCTAATTCGTAAATATATTCGGTACCGATAAGGATTTCCTCCTTACCTCCGCTTTCTAAAACGAAGGTTCTATTAATAAAAATATTTTAATCGAATAAAACTTTATTTCTAATTAGCAACCGCTTATTAATTTCATTTTTAGGTAAATCTTCTAATTTTCTACTTAATACGTCGGGGTATATTTATAAGGATTTAGAGCGGTATTTAATTATAAAATTAAAATAGGAAAGAAATTAGGACTATTGTATATAGCGGGGGGTAAATTACTTATTAATTGTAAAAGTCTTTAAACTTTTATAGTTAGTAAGAATTTCGAAAGGTTTTTAGGCTCCTTCCAATTCGGGACGCTACTCTTTAAAGGCTTTAATAATAATTAATAACTCTTTATTATAGATATTATAATTATATTCCGCTGAAGAATACCGCTAGCTAAAATAAGGAACTAGGTATAAAATACCCTCTTCGTTATATTAGGATAGAGTGCTACCGTATACCCAATTCGAAGTATCCGTTTCGACGACGGTCCATTTAAACCAATTATAAATCCAAAGTATTGGACTACTATTAAAAGCTTTTTTAAAAACCTTAAATAACTTCTAATAATAGTCGGTCTATTACTATTTTACTAACTTCTTTATTAATTTATATAATAGATTAGTAATAATCAAAAAGTATTTAATAATTATTGGTAGAAATTGATAAAACCTAAGAAACACTATAGCGCTCTCTTAGTTTCTAGAGCCTCCCAAATTTTAATTGCAAATATCTTATTAAAGTCTATTTCGAATCCTCCTAAGATAATAATTAGACTAAAATATTTTATTCTTATAATATAGAATTCATACTTATTGATATCGATTTATAACCCTACTTGAATTATCTATCGTAGAACCTCCCTAAAAATAATTTTTATAGTCTTTTTTATTATTTAAATAAATTGGAACATTATTAAAATATATTATTGTATATATATTAAGGATATTATATAGAACGTTGTTAATATAGTTTTAAAAAGTCCCTAGGGTACTTTAGAGGCCAAATAAGTAGATAATAGATTTTTAAAAACTAAAATGGGTAATAAAAATAATAAGCTATTTATATCCTTCCTTTATATAGATCCTATCAAATATAGTAATTATATTAAGCTTAGTGAAAAATTTTTATATAGTAAATAGTATTAAAAATCTCCTTAATTAACGGTAGCGGGTAATGTATTTTCAATATTATATTATTAATATTACAATAATTAATGCAAATAGGGACGCCGCCGCCAGACTTTTTGATTAAAAGGATAGAGGATACAGCTATAAATTATAATAAGTAAATAAAATTCTTTTTTAAATTTTCGTCGATCTACTTTTTAATAATAATAGTTTCGATTAGGGATATATAGTATAGTCGCGCGTTGGGGGGGGTACTCCCGGCTAGAGTTTAATCTTATAATTATATAAACGGTTAGGAAGAATTTCCTTAATTAATGACAGGAGGAAGGCTACTACCTTATTAATACATTATCGTCCCTCCAATTCCTTTAAAATAGGAATAATTTTATCCTTAATTTTAATTAGACAGTTAGCCTTATTGAAGAACTTCTTCGTATTTTTCTTAAAAATTTTAACTAAGTATACGTACCGGATTATTTCCTTATAAAGTAGAGTATTTTTATTGAAGTTTCCAATAAAATAAATTACTTTAATAAAAATTATAGCTTCTTAAAATTTCTTTAATAAATAAACGTTAGTTAAATTATTAATAAACCTATAGAGGAGTAAAGGGAGACTTTCCTTATATTACTAACTATTACCCTTTAAAATATTAGCAACCATCTCCTTAATTAAATTTATACCCTGAACTTCCGCTACGGTAGTTAACCTTTCGATTCTAATATAATTTATAATATACGGTTATAATTGTTAGGACTTATAAATAAAGTTAAAAGTCGCTGTATTAAATTCTCTAATATTATTAAATTTAATAAAAAAAGTACTATTGAAATTATAATAATAGCGGGCTTAGGGGCATTTTATATTTATAGAGACGCGCTAGCTGTTAAAGCGGACGTAAAGATCGTAAGGAATTAAGTTTTTAATCCTAATAAAAAGTAAAGCCGTACCCGTAATACCGACTTTAAACCCGGCCCTATTAACTATTAATACTTTAACGGGAATGGAAATAAGTTAATAACCAGCTTCGAAAATTTTTAGTATAAGACTCGACGGCGCTAGTATTATTTAAATAGGGCGAATAATTCTATTACCCGATATTAGTTTTAACGGCGCCGGGGCTACTTTAGCGGGGGGAACTATTTCGTTCTTTAAGGGTAAATAAGGAATTAAAGTTAATTAGAGAATTAAAGTTAATTAGAGAATTAAAATTAATTAGAGAATTAAAGTAGTCCTACTATAAATAACCGCAATTGAAATTCGGTTAATAAGGGTTTTTAAAGCTATTAATTAGTTTCTAAAGAGATTAATAAGTAAATAGTAGTCCTTATAAATAAAATTAGTAAAGCGTACTCTGCAATAGTTATAGTTAATTTTCGATTTATAATATTATATTTATAAGAAGCTTAAAATAACTAAATAGTTTTTAGAAATAATATAAATTAAGAAGGTAATTATTTCATTATAGTGCCCGATATAGAATTTAATTATTACTCTCTTAGAAATAATACCTTTAACTACTCTATTAGCTAGAACGAACTTCTTTACTTAATAAAAGTAGAAATAGGGAAAATTATATTTAATAATAAAAGAATAATTAATGAAAATAAATATAGAATAGTTAATATTAATAAGAGAAATATAATAATCTTCATACAATCTAATTATAATATAGAAAAATAAAAATATTAAATTTAAAAAAGTAGAATTATTTAATAATTATATTCTAACTTCCTCTAAACGTTTTAATTGCGAAGAGTCTAAAATTTATCTCTACAATAATAATAGGAAGAGCCTTTATATACGATTAGGCGTAAAGGCTAAGTATTTTCCAATTTATTATAATATTTACTATTAATAATAGTAACAGCGGGGGCTATAGCGGGAGTAATAGTAGTAAGTACTACTTTAGTAATATAGACTTTCTCCCTATTATAACGACCTCTACTTTTACTCTTACTTTTATTCTTTTTACCTTTATTGTATTAGGGACCCTAGGCGCTATAGTTAATAAAAGTAAGATAATTATAAATAATATAATTATTGCTTCTATAATAGTAATACTTACTGGTATGGGTATATTAGTTAAAAATATTTTTATAAATAAAGACAGCGAAATCGATAGTATTAAAGTCTATTTTATTACTATCTTAACTAACTAGAATATTATTAATATTACGGGAATTAGAAGCGCCGTCCGTACTAGTATTAGTATTGCTGGAACTTCTACTAGCGGGGGTATTATTACCAAAAATATGAATATTTATTTTTATAATAGTAGTCAGCATCCTCTAGGTTACTAGCGATAGTACGGCAAATTGCTAATTACTTTTTAAAATCGTTAGCTTTAGAAAGGTTATAATACGTAAAAGTATTATAGAGGCACTTATTAATTTTATTACGCAAATAGTAAACTTTTATAGAATTATTTAGGCTATAAAGGTTTATAAGGTTAGTAAATTCTAGTTTAAATTCTACAAAGGATATATTCTTTATAAAGAACTCCTTAAAACGATAGCCGGCATTTATCTTTAGATTAACGTTCTAAACGCGAATAACTAAATATTTTATAAATTCGGTATTAGTCTTCTAACGCTAAGAATTTGTATCTCCTCTATTCTAAATAATATTTAAATTATTCTAAATATTAGATAAAATTTTAAAACCTAATAGTATAGTAGTACGAATAATTTTAATATTTTTATTAATATAGAGGAGGGGGTTGTACTTCTATTGGGATAGAATACAAAAATACTATACTTTAAAGATCTTATATCTACGGGCAGCGTTAATATTCTCCTTACCGGTAAAAATCGGCGGATTTTCTATAATTTACTTTAAAAACAATATTTTATTAATACTAATTATTTTAATATAATTATTAAATAAGGATCGAATATTAGTACTATAAGATTTAAGGGCGGCGTAGTCTATATTGAAGTTATTATATTTCTTTTAAAGGTCATTAAATTTAGCTTTTAAGTTAAAATAGTCGAAGTTCTTCTAATTGAAATTATTTTAGGCTTTAGTAGCTACCTTATAGGCAATTTTTAATTCGTCCTCGCTATATTTAAAGTTAATAATAACATTCTTATACTAAATAAAGTCGTTATAGTAAAAGCGATTCAGCGGGGTAATAACCGAATAGAAGGTAGGGTTTTAAATAAGAATATTAATTGCGTTGAAATAGGCGCGAGGGATAGCTTTCTTCTTTTTATTATTATTAATACTAATAAGGAGATTGTTAATTACTAACGAGGGGAGAAGCTCAATAAGCGCAGCTTAATAAATAGCAACGTTAATAGTATTAACAACTTTGTTAAATACTTTGTGAATATCGTTTAAATTAAACGGCGTACTCTTAGGAGGGGTATTAAAATTAATAAAATCGCTAATACTATTAGCGGGAGAAAAGGACGCGTAATTGCTACTCTTAGTATAAAATATAAAAAAGTAATTACGTAAGGCGGTCTTTTATCCCTCAAATAAAAAGTACCTACTCTTATTTATTAAATAAAGGGAATAAAACTATAATTATTATAATCACGATTATTAGTAGTTTAAAGTACTAGACTCGGCGATTCGACGGGCGAGGCGATTTCTATACGCGCGCTAATTAAAAATTAATTATATAATAAAAAGAAAATAAGTTTATACTATAAATATAATAATTAAAAGGTATAATTAATTATTACGAGCAAAGGGTAGATAAAAGATATAATTATACGTAATTGCACGAAGGAGAAAGGAAGAGAAGTGTGTAGCCGAGTGCCTCGAAGACTGGTTTTATAAAGGTAACCGCTAGCGGGTCTGCAGACCCACAGTAGGCAGCGCTCTAACCAATTAGCTACCGGCAATATAGTGCCGGCAGCGACAATAGCGATAGTAGTCTTAGAAGCTATTGTACGCTAGCACAAGGCACACAAGCTAACCCTGTAATATTACTCGCTTCTTAAAACGCTAATATATAACCAATAGAAGGATTATAAACTAGTCCTAGAGACTACTAACTAAACTACTTACTAAAGTAAGCTTATTTTTAAGGTAAATTTATATATCTATATAATAATTTATACCTGTACTTATACTTATACCTATACTTATACCTTTTTTTCTTTTTTTCATTCTAGAGAAAAAGAGACTTGAGGAAATTCAATAAAGACCTAGAGAAATTTAGTAAAGACCTAAAAATCTTCGGAGGCTAATTATTTTAACCTACAAGTTCATTAAGCACAATAGCTAACCTATTAAAATTAATACGACTATACAATATCCTCCTTCTATTATTATAAATTTTAATAAAATTCCTCTCCCTTTCGAATACTTAGATAGTTATATATATAAAATTAAAAATAGCAAATCCATTATAAGTAAGACCAACCGTAATAGATAGAGTAAACAGTAAGCTACCCTAATTTTATATATTTTTATAAATAGAATTATTCGTCTTAAACTAACTATTATCTTTCATAGGGAAAGTAAAGTACTAGAAGAAGAGCAACCGCTTTATACTCCTAATATTAAAATTCAATTCAATAAAGCAGTATATTAAAATAAGCAATTATTACTTAACTAGCTTAATAATAAATTTACTCCTATTATTAAGGATAACTTCAATAGTTAAGAGCTTCTATTAGTTATAAATATATACCTATCTCATAATATTCAATAGATCTATAATAAACTTAGGGATATGAAAGTAGTATTAGCTATAATCCTTAATAGTTTAACTAGCCTTCTTCAACCTTTTAATACAATAATTAACTCGTCATTTAAAAAACTATTACAAAAAAAAAAAAACTTACTATTAAAATATAGGAAAAAGAGAACCCAGGTAAATAATAGTCCGTTTCTAATAAGAGGATTCTAATTACTCACATTATTTCAAAATATTAGAATATTTTAATAACTAAAAAAAAGGATATAATTATTAAATTTTTCAAAAATAATAGTATCTCCGTATTTCCTAATAATAGCGAGAATTACTTTATTAATATTAAGGAGATCAACCGAAATATTATTAATTGGCGCCGCTAGGAAAATGCTCTTAATATCACTATTAGCGTTGATAATTTTGAAGCTATTCCTATCTTTGAAGATAATGGTATTGCCTTCGATTTATAAATAAAAGAGAGAATACAATCTAATTATAACCAATTCAAGAAGGTAAAATTAAAAGACTAGTACAAATAATAGAAATTAACTATATTAAGAAATAAAATTACCCTTATCAAACAGTTAAAAGAATATAATAAACAACGCCGTCAACAATAAGAATAATAATAACTAACAATCTAAATTATTACCCCAATAACCAACAATTATTATCAAAAAATAAATAAGAGTTCATTATCCTTATTAAAATCAATAGACTCGCCGCTACTAATACTCTCAATAATATTTATATATATATAAACAATCCCTCTACCTTCTTACTACCAACACTCTACCTCAAGCCGGTTATCCCATTTACACTAGTACTTACCTAATTCAATTACGTAATAATATACATCACCAACACCCTTAAATCTAACTTCGAATTTAATATTTTTACGGCTTTTATTATATACCCAACTATAATAGGTTCATTTATCTATATCTATAAAAGTAAAACCTTCTAGCACATTAGGAAATAAGGACATTCGTAGTACAATAACATAATCGGCGCCTTCAATAAACTATTAAGCATTAAAATAATCGTTTATAATATTTATAAATAAGACAAACGAATTAGAGCGAGAACTTCAATACTATAGGTTTATTTATTTATAAACAAAATAAATCTCGCTTAAGATTAATTTCTATTTAATTGTAACTACTATAGCTAGATTGCTGGGATTTGGTTATATGGGGAAGGTTATAGGAGGGAAAGAAAAGACAAAGGGGAAAAGATAGGGTACTAGAAGAATCGAATTTACAGAGCTCCGGGCTTTTACACTATCTCCCCTACTCTTTTTATTGGGTATGAAATGCACATATTCGAGCAGTATGCTTGCAGACCACATCTGATTTTAAAGGTTATATGAGGGGAGGTAAAAAATATATGCCCCGAAATTATACGGTATACGAGTGGTGCCCTGAGAAGCAAAGTGGAAGGGCGGGAGTGGGAGCGATGGCGGGAGCACCGTTGCGGCCATCCAGGTCCGGGTTCCAGCCAGCCAGCCAGCCAGCCAGCCCACTCCCGTCAGTCAGTGTGCGTGGACAACCCGTACCAACAAGTGGGTACAGTACCTTTTCACGCCAGCCTTTTGACTTGGAAAGACACACACAACAATTCACTATGTACAACAACAAAAAAAGGCGCGAATTGGTTGTGTAATTCTATTGAAAGTTGGCGTCAACAGACTGCGCGCCCACACTGCCATTCCCAGATGGGGAAACCCGCCGTCGCCTTGGAGGTTGACGGAGTGTGAGATTGAGCAGGACTTTCTGACGGACCAGAAAAAAAAAGAGTTGTTGCGGGCACAGCAAACCAAAATCAGCAAGCAGCCCGCGCCAAGGGGCACTGGCGAAGGGGCCCCATTTTATTTCTGTGAATACGATTGGTTTGCAGCGTCCTAGCTCTATCCAATATTTTCTGTCGCCAGGGGGCTATGGAGGAGAACGGCCTATGCAGGGACTCCTCCCTGGTCTGTGCTTTCTTGTAAACCTGTTGGTTTTGCACCTCGAGGCTGCGCCGTTTTCAAGACATGCGTGAACGAGACAATGCAACCAAACAATCAGATGCTAAACTGGTTTGTGTTACTGGTGGTCATACGCTCTGCATTTCGCCAATTCAAGGAACCAATGAACATTCTATGAGATTATTCATGTCGCAATCGTCTCAAGATTGTCAGTTGCTCGGTCACCCCAAAATTGAAGGTAACAATGCGTCGGCCTCAGTCGTGACTCTGGCAATGGATCCGAATGAAGGCTATGGCGATACATCAACTCCTTTGCAGCAGACTAAGCCGCTTGTGTATGTACCCCATAGCGGGACCCATATCCCAGCCTGCAGGCCAATGCAACCCTGTAACGGCATGCAATCCATTCTCAAGCGCCGCCGGTCCAGAATGGCTGAATTGCCAACCAGTGGGTGGATGGATGGATGGCTGTGGACGGGTGTGCTCGGTTGGTCCGATCTGGGAGGGTGGTGGTGTTGGATTTCCTTTCTCCCTCAAAATTGTGCACTCGGGATTGCCCAGTCAATGGTCATTGTATCGGTTTCGTTCGAAGGCGTCTATTGAACCTCAACAACGGCATAGAGAGACGCAGGGTTGGCGCGGTCTAACATGTTGCAACAACACCGGGGACGGGTAGAAACGGCGAAAGAAGGACGACGGTGACGAGGACAACGACAACGACACCACACGATGTCCCGGCCCTCGGCGGTGAAGGCGGAAGGAACATGAGCACTTTGCCGGCTGCTCCCTTGTGGTCTTGGCATGCAAGTGAACAAGCCGCGCATCCCCATTCGATGAAAACGTGTGCCTGGCAGACAACGGTCGATGTGTATCGACTGTGTGAAGATGCGGAGCTCTCCTTTTACCACCGCAAGGGCCGGGCCGAAAGTCGGTCTTGTAGTGTCCAAGTCTAGCAGGCTGATAAAGAAGTGCATTGCAGTGAGACGAAGACATTGACAATGAGTTCGGATATCGCGCCTTTATCTCTGAAGCTCTGAAGCTCTCAGCAGTGCCGAGTGGGGGCTACCATGTAGAAGTAGCCAACAGTTGAACAGTTCGGTGCGTCCGGTGCCATCGCGGCTGGTTCCGAGAGGTGATCGCCTGTGACAGCTCCTTCCCGACTGGGCTTGGGCTGAAGGACAGAAGGAAGTGTTCTGTAGTGTTGAGAAAAAAGGAACGTCGAGGACAGGACGATCAACCAGTTTGAGCGAGGAGTTGCAGATTGGGTTGCTCAACAACTAACACATTGAATTCAATCAGTGCAGTGTACGGCCAGCCTGCAGATATCAAGGCTGCAGAAGTGGAAGGTTAGAAAGGAACAACAACAGGGCACACCGCCTGCAACTTGTTCCTGACAGCAGACCCGACATGATCTTGCATTTGGTGCCCTCTTTGCGGCTGCGTTGAACTCGCGGCATCTCACTCGGCCTCCAGGGGCTCGTCAATTCAACAAGTATGAATGGCCATCAATTCAGGAACAAGACGCCCGACTTCACGAAGTCAGCAACAACTCCGGCGAAGCGGCCCATGGTAGCCAGCTTCACTTTCGATCCGCTGTGGAGTCTTTTCACAAGGAGAAGGGAAGCCGGCACAGAGAAAACGAATGGAATTCAAATGGAAAGACAGGAAAAAGGAGAACAACGCAAGAGTTCCTTCCTGGCCAGAAGCTTATTGAGTGGGGCCATCCCAGCCACGGCACGGGCACGGCGGCAGCAGCGAACGGTCCATCTGTTTTCTCCGAGTCCAGTCCGTTTCGTCCGTCTTGTGCCGTACCGCTGGGTGTCAGCTGTCAGGACGGATTCAGGAATTGCGCATCTTCCATCGTGTGATCTTTCACCCAAGTTCAACACCCCTCAAGTTCTGGACTCGGGACGGACTTTTTTCGTAAAAACCATGTGAAGATCTCGAGATGAGAGAGCAGATTTGTTTGATTTTCTCGCTGCCCAATTCTACCCACCTTGAACACCCCAAACCCCCAACCGACAACGCCCCCC
>NW_009799104.1:2025984-2094741 GCF_000213175.1 Neurospora tetrasperma FGSC 2508 | reverse complement strand
TTTTCCCTCCAAAACCCAACTCCCCGGGGGCCAAGTCGATCTTCGCCGATTTCACACACACAAACTCTCCCACAACTACACAAGTCACATCCCAATAGTAGCGAAATGGCGAAAATCTTAGCACGACGTGCACGACTCCATTCCGGTAATCGAGTTTGGGCCACTTTCAGTCATTCAATCTTGCCATTCCAATTGACATTACCCATGGGGTTTTTAGACACTCATGGGAAAAAGAAAAAATGAATGACGAGAGGGTTTCTGACCTTGCATGAGTCGCTTCCCTGCCCAACAAATTAATTCTTGGACTTTGATTGGGGGACAAGGGCTGATACTTGCTGCTGGGAGATCATCTAACCACGATCACGACAACATGTCAAGGACAAGTGCTCGCTCGCAAATCCGGCATTTCCCACAATCTTGATTTCACTTCATTTAAATCCGTTACTTGTTTTTGTTGGTTTTTCTTCTTTTCCATATGAGAAGTGTCTTCTTGACGTTCAATTATAAACGCTATTTCCCCCGGGGGGGTACCCGTCTAGTGTAGTGTAAATCGGTGGTCTAATCATGGATCATGTGGACGGGATGGGACCGATTTGGTACCTGACCATTCAAACCGGCCCTGGCCAGACCTGGGTTGCTCCTTGGTCATTGATTGACAACATGCGCTTGGCTTGTCAGACCTAGTACGTGTATATGAGCCTCAGCTATACACTACACTACAGCTTCTGGAAACAAAACTCCGGCCTGGGCAGCTGGACTAATTTCGTCCGCAAAAACAATTTCTTCACTCCACATGCTCGGACGAGCACCGAGGCTATACCAAATGTTTGAAACATTGAAAGATGGATGTCCCCACGTGTGTTTGACTGGCCTTGGCCTTTCATAGGCTGTATACATAGTACACAGACTTCAAACGGTTAGAATTAGACGTTTTGGTACGCACATTCCTTGGTTGGATCCAAGGCAGCAGATCAACATGACGCGAACTGGGGAACTATATATAGGTAGCCGAGCGAACGAAAGAGACGTGATGTTTTAAAGCAGAAAGCACAAAACAATAAGGAAAAAGATGGCACCACAGCAGATGCAGTGAGCAGAAGCATAAGCCCTTCCCGTCCCGTCTCGGCTTCCATCCCGACTTCAGATCGACTTCACCTTCAGCTTCGGACTAAGGTCCTCTATGTAGGCGTATATATGCGTGTATATAAAACGATCACACAGAACCCCCTTTCATGATCTCGATCATTACTGGATTATAAATGACATACACACAAGAATCATCTTTCACTTTTTTGTGTATCTTGGGACCGAATCACGGCATGTTCTGTCCGATATGTCTAGGTAACAGAAGAACGCTTTGGAAGAGGTTCGACGAGTGATTTAGACCACGTATTCGAGAATATCGTCATCTTTCTGTCTCGGATGCTCTTCACTGTCTAATTCCTCCAAAGAATCAAGCCGCCAAGGAAAGAAGACAATGAGACCTCCAGATCCAGAAAGACGCGAGATAGACACTATGATCCATTATTTCAAGCCACATGTTTGTTGTAATATATATATATTTCCGCAACTCTGTACGGACGTAGGAACCAAAATATCGGGGTTGTTTCAATACGCCACGTTTTACCAGGACACCTCCCTCCTTCTTTCCAGCCCGCGACGGTTTCATCATTTTTTTGGGTCATGGATGTCGGATCTAGTCCTCAGAGTTAGAAAGTCAAGTACCCATGTAATTGGCAGTCTATTCGATGCCCCAGCTTCTAATACATTGTGTATGCGCAGTATCACAACGAGGGGAAGGTATGATAAATATTTTTCATTGTTCCGTGTCGTAAAAGAACCTATACAATCGCACAAAAACGAATAGCGTCCAGGAATGGAAGTGAAGGAGTAGCTATGCGCACAAGTACTTATACAAGGATTTCCCCTTTCTTTTTTGGTGCTTTTTTTTTTGCTTTGTTGACTTTGTTAATATTCTTTTTCTCTCTCTCCGTGTTGCTCTCATGCTGTTCTCGAACATAGTTTTACTCTGACCCCAACGCCGCATAGACCCATTGACCCAAACCATAAGATCCAGATAGGCAAGGCAAGAAAATTGTTTGAAAGACAATCGCCGCTTCTAACCAATACAATAAACACGTTCAAGTTTAGCCATCCTCTTTTTGTTCAACCTACGGCTCTTCCGCAATGCTTGCATCTCAGGTTGTCTTACATTCATTCCCATCTCCCTCTCCCTCTCTCATACCATCAAGTCGACCAGAGTCCTACATCCAAAGCCATGCCCAGACAGCAACGCCAAAAAGCATTTCACGCTTCCAACCCTACCAGAACGATCCTTCACTCACCGCGCCCGCGGCCTCAAGCGGTGCCCTCGTGCTTCCATTAACAGCCACAGCGGCCGCCTTCTTGGCTGTCATACGGCCATACACGATCGCCACGGTGTTTTCGGCCGCCTCCAGCGTGGTCTTGTACCACTCGTCCAACCGGGCCTTGTCGATGTAGGTCTTGAGCTTGGCGTCTTCGGCCTTCATGGCGTCCATGAGCTTGTTCCGGTACGAGGCGTCCATGCCGTCGAAGCGGCGGTCTAGACTGTCGGTGTAGACACCGAGGGCATCCGAGGGCTTGATGCAAGGGCGGAAGGCATCGTTTGCATGTTCTGTGACGGGAAGAGTGGGTTAGCACCATATGGGAGATATGTCTTGGGAATGGGAATATTAAACTTACGCTCGTCTACAACAGCAAACAAGGTCCTGTAGAGTGCTGTCTCGCCGAGGACCTCCAGCTGATGTTGGTCATCCTTCAGGTTGGTAACGTTGACTTGCTTCCAGTCATCACGGATGAGGCAGCGACGCCAAATGAGGCGCTCAGCATTGCTCCGCTCCTCACCCTTTAAACCATGCCTAGCGACCTTCAGGGCTAGGTAAAATTGGTCGCCAATGGCTTTGAAGTGCTTTGGGTCAAGGTATACGAGGGTAAGCAAGTCGATGAGGTCAAGTGGCTGAAGGGCCTTGTGCTTGAGCAGGCACTGCATGCCGTCCTCAAAGACACTTTGAAGTGCCTTTTGCTTCTTCTGGCCATTGATCCAGGCGCCGTGAAATTGCATTGCCAGCTCAAACTCGGCTCTTTCGTCGACGGCTTCTTCAATGGTGGGCCGTATCTGGCTGTACAGGCCATTCTGGATCGTGATAATCTCCAAAGCCTGGTCAACCTTCTCAAGCTTGGCCTCCTTGCTATCAGAAAAGCCGTTGCTCATTTCACTGTCTCCGTTACGTTGATCAGCCTCGTCAGCTAGCAAAGCAAGCTTTCCAAGACTGAGCTCAATCTTCTTGCTCCACACATGCTGCTCTTCTAGACCGAGAGTAAGCAGTGTCTCGGCAGCACGATCAATGTCCTTCTCCCTTTCAACATCATTGATCCAAGAGATCTTGGCTAATCCGGGCCTGGACCGGAGGAATTTAGTGGCGTAGCCCTCATTGTCGTAGGGGAACTCGAGGACTGCTTGCACGCCACTAGCGTCAAGGAGAGCCTCGTACGCCGGGAAGGCGAACCTCTCCTGATACTGGTTGAAAAAACCGCCCATCTGCCTCTTCCGGTCTTCAGCCTTGGCACGACACTCCTCGGCTTTGGTCGCAGAAGTGCCGGGGGACAGAGCACTCTCCTCTAGAGTGAGAATGTGCTGCACCATGACATCTGCCAGGGCGGCATATGCCTCATGCTCCTGCGCCAAAGCAATCGCTTCATCCCAAAGATCGTAGTCCTTAAGTCGTAAGATCTTCTCATAAACATTTTCGACGTATTCCTGAAGACACCTCTTGCCGGATTCTCGCGTGTCTGAATCGCTAGACTTCTCAGCCCACGAAATATACTCGTCAAGAGCGGTGAAGTATCGGCTGGTGAGAGCAGGAAGCATGTCCCGAATGCTTTTGAGAATTTTCACATCCACAGAAGCCTTTTCCGGAGAAGGGAAGTAGAAGTTATCCAGCCATTCGTAGCAAAACTCAATCAGGCGCTTGAGATTGCTAGCGATGAAACTAGTGGCAGTCCAGGGCTCGGGGATCGCGTTGCCTTCGGCGCCTTTCCTAGGATTGACACCGTACAGGCGTGCATTTTTCAAGCGGTGCTGCTCCGCCTCCTGAAGGGCGCCCTTGTTGACGATGGCGGCTTCCAAGATCAGACGGTTGATGCCGTTTTCGTCGGTGAGGCGTTCAGTATAGGCGTACTTGATAATCTGGTATGCCCAAGCGATAAAAATCTCTAGTCTCCACACATCGTTAATGAACCAGTGGCGAACGGGGTCTACCTCGCCGACAGCCGGATTGGGCTCCGTCTTTTGGTTCTCGTTGATGTAGACCACCGTCTCGGAAATGACGTTTTGTTTATCCCCCTTTGGCCTTTCGGCGATAAACTGCTCATTCTTCCGCCAAAGCCACGTTGCTACGGCCATCTTTTCAGAGTCGTAGAGCAGCACCCACCGTGTACGAGCGTCCAGATCCACCCTCAAGGTGTTGAGGTAGAATATCAACCTTTCAAGATATTCCACCCTGGTCCTCATGTTATTTTCGAGCGAGGCGGGCACGTTGGGGATGAACGGAGTCTTGGAGGCTACAATTTCGTGACTGAGCTCAATGGCGGCATTTCCGATTTCCTGAGCGGTGAAAGGCAGGCTCCTTCCTTGGAACACCAACGGGTTGTCGTTCTTGATACCAAAGAAGACGGCCTGTTCGAGCTTGCTCTTCGCGCTTATGGTTGGTGGCTTTTCAGTCGCGAACCGATCAACCTCGCTAACGGCCACTCTAACCGTGCCAACACCCTGCACCAACAACACAGCAGCAGGGTTTTTTGTCCTGTGTCGCGATCGAAGCTCATCTGGGAAATGGCCATTAGTAGTAGGCTCCTCCGTGCCTGAGCCTACTATTTGCACATTGCCTTCATCTCGTAGGTCTACCACGTCTTCGAATGTGGCGGGTATGATGTGGCTGTCTTCTTGAAGCTGTGACTCGGGGGAATCCGGTGGGGCGACCATGGATGCAATCACAACGGCGCGGTCGAAGACAACAAAAGCTACCATTGCAGGGCGTGGTAGGTAGAGCTTGGGTCTCTCGGGCGCATTGGGTCTCACAGGACTGGTGTAAGAAGTCAAGGGTCGGACTGCACCAACCTTCTTGTTCTGGCCAGAAATGACAACCTCGACCAAGGCATAGTGAGACTGGCTTTTGCTGGAAGAGAAGGAAGTGAGTAGTAGCAGATGCTGGACAGAATCTTCGTCATGAACCAGAGCCTCGCTAAGCCGGCTAGCCTCCACATACTTGTTGTCAAGTCCTCGAGGAACGCAGGTGAAATCGACAATTTCGAATGACTCTTCGGGTAAACCGGCGGATGCTGGGTCGGCCTCCTGTATTTGGTGAATAAGCTCGCTCCTCAAGTCGATATCGGACAAGATATCGTGGTGGCCGCCCCTGTGAACGCGCCAAACATTAAGCTTGCCCTTAGTCGTAGCTCCAACAATGACGCGCTCTCCGACTCTTGTGGCATGGCTGGCGCGGACGGCAACGACATCCCCATGCGCAGAAGTGGAGCCAAGGACCTGGCGGATGCTTCCCAGCAATCCACCTACGGCATTGGTGAGGCTGCTCCGGAGGAATTGTACAGAAATGGCGGGCCGGCCATGCATGTCGCGGACGCTCAAGTAAGCGAGACGGCCAGAGCTGAAAACGAGGACGAAACCGGCGGATTCGGCGTTGACGATCTGAACGACATGCTCTCCAGAAAACATGCCGGGTATTGTGTCCTCCACTCCATGTCGTTGTTGGCGAATAAAGTCAAGGGTGGCGGCGCTCGAGATGGATTCCCAGTATGCGATCTTGCCGCTCATGGGCATGACTACGACAAGGCCAGGTTCGTCGGAGGCAGCCGAGGGCGAGACCAACGAGCCGAGTGGTAGCGGGTCGGTCGGATTCTTGGAGGGATAAGGAAGGCCGAATGTGAAGGTCTCAGGCGAGGCGGCGGTAGAAGCATAGGGCCAGACGAAGGCATGGGTATGGGTAAGGCTCAAGGCGTATCCGCTGGTCGAGTAGACGGCACCGTGCTGACGATCTTCTAACTTGTTAGGCACTCCAGATTCTATTGAAAGTTGCTCCAAAGGTGGAAGGGCGTTTGGGAGGTAGCTGTGCTGGTCGAGCTTACTTTGCGCATCCGCTCGGAGTCGGTCGGGTAAAGCTGGGAGCTTGCTCACGGTATAGGCATTGTTTGTGGTCTGGGATTGTGGTCAGTAGCTAAGCTTCCAGGAGCTGGTTGTGACTCTGGATGAGCTCCCCAATGCGCAAGTAACGGCGAGACAAAGACGGTAAAGGAAGCATCCACATACCAACACTATGCTTCCATCACCCCTTGCAGTCCGTTCGCCGGCCTTTTGCTTCTTTGATCGCACGCTGAGCTCTTTGCGAGGGCCACCGAGGTTTTCAATGCCGTCGCGCTTGATGTCGAGCAAGGCAAGCTTGTCGGACTTGGCTTCGTACATGTCCGTATCCGTCTCTGGGTGGGCTTCGGTATTCGCAACCGTGGTTTCGTGTAGCGGCACCCTTTGTCGCTTTGCCTTGGGGGCCTGGACTGTGGCATCTGTGTTTGACGGACGCGCTCTGCGGCGGCTGCTTCGTGTCCCCTTTGCGGGGCCGCCTTGGTCTTGTTGGGTTGGCTCAAACATGTTGACGTCGGTGCTGGTACGTGGCCGTGAGTGGCAGTGGTGATGGTGGTGGTTGTTGTTGTTGTTGCTAATGTTGTGGTGTTGGTGGTGGTAGTGGTAGAAGAATGGGGACGGCTAGCTAGAAATCGCCAAAGCGAAGAATAGTAGCAATGGAGAGATGCTGGAAGAGTCGATGGGTTCGATCGGTGACCGTGGACGGGTGACGTGAACAATAACGCGCCGCGCGCGCGCTCCCTTCGATTCGAATCTCGGTTAAACGATAACGACCATGGCAAGGCGCGGTGCACCTAGATACCACAAAGGGAGGTGACGAATATTTGGAATGTCGGATTTGTGACGGAATCACGGCGGCGACGAGAAGGTATGATGATGAAGATGATGGATGCGCCGTTATCGATTAGGAATACCCAAGTCGTTGGAATAGAAAAGGTCGCAATTGGGCAGAGGCTGTGAGTATGTCGCTACTGTCTAGACGTAGATGTCAAGTGAATGAGGAAAGGCGGGCAACATGGAAGACAAGACAAGACAAGACTAGAGAGAGAAAGCTATGCATTCGTTCCCTTCTTCACAAGTCTTCAATCATTGGATCCTTGTTGACTTTTTTGGGGCAACAAAAAATCACAGGTGCTTGTGCTGGCCCATCGTGGTCACTGAGTGGTCAGTCTTGGCGTGTTGCTTTGCTTTGTTGGTCAGTGCTTCACACGGCAGCCGTGGAGATCTCCACACACGACCATACCTCTACCTTTTACTTTCCTTCCCTTTGTCCTTCCTGGTCAGACCAGCTCCTGTCAAAACTGCAGTGCCTTTAACAAACCCTAACACTAACATGCGTTTGGTGACCTGGTTCGACCAGGTTCGTGGACATGTCTCTCGTATTTTAGCCTTTTGTGAGGTCGGTTTCCTTAACATTTACTTGTCGCTTCACCGTGAACTCTCCATCTTCGAGTCATCAGACAATTGAGTGGTAGCTCTAGGTATAAGTGAACACCCATAGAGAGCTCTCGAGAAGCTGGACAGAGTTGATATCTGTTAATGACATTGGCACTGTTTGAGTGACATCATTGGGGCTGTTAAGCTGTGTCCCCTATATCCACTGTTAACCTTAACAGGCACTCGGACATCTGGATCTTCGGCTTCTCTGCATCGGATCTCGACTTCATACAGATCATCTACTAGTGTACATACACTCACTACCAGCACTCGGGAGTAGGGAGCATCTCAAAGCATTGATGCCTTCCTCATAGTCCTGACTCTGTCTACCAACCTGACCACCATGAGTCGCCGCATAGCGACCTCGGTCACCATCACTGACCCACTGGTCAAGTACAATGCCCTCATCGCCAGCAATGTCTGTAGTCCCGACATCGCCCAACACCGTCTGGCCCATCACCTGCAAAAGCTCTATCTGCGATTGAAGGACTACACTCCTTCTCAAGAGTACCAGTCAAGACTCCAGCAGATCACAAAGGCCTTGGACGCGGCAAGCAAGGAGAATGTTGAGGCCGAAGAGGCCCAGCTGGCCGTCCGCGGCCATCCCATTAGGGGGAACCCTCTCTTTGCCAAGTTCTTTCGCAAATCAGACGACAGAGACACTTTGGCATTGACAAGAGTTCTTACAAGCCATGAGGCTGCTCTGCACATTGACTCTCCCAAGGGCCTTTTCCTGTCCGGCGAAGTCGGCACCGGCAAGTCCATGCTGCTGGATCTCCTAGCTGAGGGCTTACCCACTCACCGAAAGAAAAGATGGCACTTCAACACCTTTATGCTGTACGCCCTCTCCAGACTGGAGCAGTTCCGCAAGTCGCATTCGCAGTTGGCTATGGGTGACCAGGAGTATTCTCTCCTGTGGTTGGCAAAAGAGATGGTGGAGAAGTCTCCCATTCTTTTCCTCGACGAGTTCCAGCTTCCCGACAGGGCAGCGAGCAAAATCATGAACAACTTGTTTATCGCCTTCTTCCAGCTGGGAGGTGTCCTCATTGCGTCTTCCAACCGGATGCCCGAGGAGTTGGAAAGGGCTACAGGCGGGTATTACCACCCGCCCACAACCGGTGGTTTAATCAAGCAGGTCTTTGGCTTTGGAAAGCGCCAGGGGGAAATGTTTGGCCAGACCAGTGACTTTGCTGCGTTCTTGGAGGTTCTCAAAGCACGATGCGACTTTTGGCACATGGAAGGTACCCGAGACTGGAGGAGACGGGAGAGCCAGACTGGCGAAACAGGTACAGGCGCGGTGAACAAGGTGACGGATTCAGGGGCGACAGCCTCCTTTCAACCCGCCTTTGGGCCATCATCATCATCCACAGAGCCATCAACAACAACTACTTCAGAGGCGACCATGATCGAGCAGGGTCTTCAAAAACCATCCATGTACTTCCTCCCCTCTGACTCCGAAGAAAGCTGGACAGCCGCCATCAACCAAGTCATCGGCTCAAATGCCACCGGCCAACAGTGGTCCCCAACCAACCTCATTGTCTACGGCCGTAAGGTGCACGTCCCGCGCTACCACAACGATGTTACCTACTGGGACTTTTCCGAGCTGGTCTCCTCTCACGGCCCAGCCGACTACCTCACCATGGCCTCGACTTTCCACACCTTCATCATCGACAAGATCCCCGTGCTCTCTCTGGCCATGAAGAACGAAGCCCGCCGCTTCATCACCCTCCTCGACGCCTTGTACGAATCCAAGTGCAAGCTCCTCATCCGCGCCGAGGTCGGGCCTGATGATCTCTTCTTTCCCGAGATGCGTCCAACCAAACTAGTCACCACATCAACAACAACAAGCACGGGCAATGGTAACGAGCAGGTAGCAGCAGTAGTAGAAGGCGACGCAACCTACTCCGAAACCATTGCTGAAGTCTTCCAAGACTCGATCGCACCTTTTCGTCCAAACATTTCCGAGTATGACCCGGACCAGGATTCGGATTTCGGCAAGGAGCAGCAAGTGTCACTGACGCGCGAGGTGGACTTCAACCAGACCGTTTCGGCGTTCACGGGCCAGGACGAGCGGTTTGCGTACAAAAGAGCGACGAGCCGGTTGTGGGAGCTGTGCAGCAGGCAGTGGCATGCTAGGACCGATGAGGGTTGGTGGCAGCCGCTGCCCAAGGAGGCGAGGCATTGGGAGGGGAAGGAGGTTAGCAAGCCGTTGGAATCACCGTTGGTGAGGTTGAATGCGGGGCCGAAGGAGAAAACGGAGATTGTGATGGGGGAGTCGACGGTACTGGAGGAACCGGTGGGGTTGGAGAGGTTTAGGGTTAGGGAGATGAAGGAGGGAAAGAGGTGATGGGGGTGACGGTTGGATGTTGGGTTTCATGTAGATATTCTGAAGATGAATACATGTACTCTTACGAGTGGTCCATGCAGACCTTTTAAGCTATTATATGATATACTTTCACGGATACCACGATACTTCAGGATCAAGATTGATTTAAGGGTTCACAAGCCATCACCAGCGTCGTGTTATGCATAAATGGAAGCTCTTCAACGGCTCGAAGCTAATTGGCGACCACATCGAATGGGGAAGCAATTTGTTTCTTCTTGGTTTCCCGAACACATTACTACATAAACCCCTAGACCCAGCTAGAACTAGACCTAGACAGCCGTCAAAGCAGCAGCGAGCTGCTCTCCCCTCTCACCACCCAGATACACATCATCGGGCCCATCCGCGCTCACCAACGCCAGCTCCACGGCCTCATTATACCCCTTTGTAACCATATCCTCATCCACCCTCAAGCCATTCTCCACCAGCGCCGTCACCACGCCCCTGATCCTCGCAATTTCCCTCATTGTCTCGGGCTCGATTCTGTCATTCTGGCTCGAGTACATGGTAGCACTAACCACCTCTTCGAGGTTCGTAATGCCCGTCTGACCCTTCGCCTCCTCGGGAACCACAGGCTCCACATGCTTTGAGATCCAGACATAGCCATTGACGCCCAAAATCACATCAATCGGACCGCCATTATTCGCACTCTCCAGCGTCCACACCTGTCTGCGCGACCTGACCACGCCTCCACCACCGCCCGTGCCAGAAACAGCCATGAACACCCCGTTCCTCAGCTTGCCGTACTTGAGCGAGCGCGTGTGCAACACCGCACCACCGTCTTGGAAGAGCTGCTGCACCTCGGCCACCACCAGGTCCCCCTCGGCAAAGAAAGTGCGGATCTGCAACTCGTCCGTCTCCGTTCTTTTGCGGAGAATACCGCCGGGAAGGTTGATGGCGGAAAGAGGCAAAGCAGCGAGCTGCGTGGACCCGACGTCGACCCGCCACCGTTTTGCCTGAACTTCGACGATGCGGCCGACTACCAGGTCGCCGACCTCGGGCGTGTAGCGGGCGCGCAGAGGGCGGACGGAAAGAAGCTTGTTGGTGCGCGTCACGATTCCGGCCAGCGAGGAGGTGATGGCTTGTTCGCCCAAAGAGGCCGAGGAGAGGTAGGTGCCGTGGCCGCGCATCCATTGGGGGTCCGTGGTGATGCGCTCGCCGGGAGTGACGATGGCGGAGCGCGGGATGGAGTTGATGGCAGCGTTGGTCTTGGGACGCTTGGTGAAGGTGGAGGAGGCGGCTGCGCCGGCGCCGGAGTGATGACGCTTACGAGGGTGGATGGTCGCGCCGCCGTCGAGAGAGACGCCGCCCGGTTGGGAGTCGGAGTCTTCAGAGTCGGAGGTGGCGTCGGACATTACGTCGTCGGAGTCATGGTTAAGGCTGTGGCGGGGTGGTTGGTCCCGGAAGGCTTTAGGTGGGAGGATTGTGATGGGCATGTTGTGTGGTTGTGGTTGGTGTGAAATCGCGATATCAACGTTGAGTGTTTGTTGGTGTGATGAAGGTCCAAATCCTTCCTTCCTGGTTCCGTTGTCGACCTTTTTCGAATCTCAAGTTCTATCTAACTACCCTGGCCTGCAGAAGTTGGTTGTTTGTGTCGATTCGCCTTGTGGCCTCAAAGTATGTTGTATGGGCCTTTCAGTTGCTTCAGTTTGGAGTTGATGAGTTGACGTTCAAATGTTTGCGTATTGAAATTCTGATATCGAAATCGATACGGTATTGACGATTGAACTTTACACAGTTGGTGGGGCCTTGTGCCTGTCGTCGTGCACGGGCACCCAATGGTAGAGGCATATGCAGTGCAGGTACCACACAAGACGTAGGTACTGGAGCAGGTACCTCTACCTTTTCCGCGTCCTTTAGTTTCATCCAGCAACTACACTACCTTAACTACACTAAGTGGACGGGATCTGGGACCTTTTCCTCCTTAAACCTACTTACCTCTACTGCAAAAGCCAAAAGTAGTGTAGCCGTACCAGTGGCAGCCCCGGCGATGTCACACGTCAGGTCCTTCGGTAGGTACACTACATTACTGCAGCAGCAATGACGGGTTCCATCGTTGAATGTGAAATGCCTGCCCCAGTGACAATAAGGTCGGGTGCCATCCAGATTGGATGCGACGGAACTACCCCACCCATCTTCTCCACAAAGCCGAGACCCCGGGACAACGGGCCACCCGGGCGCTGGCTGGCGTGATCCACTCCCGGCCGCGGTTGTCGATTTCCAGGGCGGTTTGTTGAGAGCGAGATTTCCACTGATGACCGACCCGACCGCCCTCGTGAGCCCCTACCGCGATTCAGTGTCCGTACCTGCTTACACAGCACTCTCGAGCTTCCACTTGCAGGATACAGCCGTCCTTACTTACTTGCCCGGGAGTCCCTTACTGTTGCTACCGTTGAAAGCCGATCATCCCGTGTTCTTCCACCAGTTGTTAAACGGCCATTAGTAGTCCCGTCCTGCTCTTTGATTTGCTCGAGTCCCATTGTTTACTTGTTGCGGGTTTACGCCGTCAAACATACCTGACTCGGTTGTTTGAATTCGAGATTCACGTTATCTACCACGACGTCGGATTCCACCAGACTACGACATAGCCGTGTGCTACTCGAATTGGCGCCGATCGGACATCGACTACATATCGGGAACCATAGCGGTGGATCAACCCAAGACTAGGTATCAGTGAAACCAGACCAAGATTCCGAAACCGATTCACTACACTACGCGGTAGATCGGACGGACCGAACGGACGGACGGCCTGGGACGGGCACCAATCGAGGTTTCCAGGTCCATATACACCGATATGCCTTTGCGAGGGCCCCTTCGTCGGCCTGCGCTTGCGCTTCCTCCTTTCACATGCAACAATGTCACCACAAAAATACCCCTCAGGATATCACCATTACCGCGCTCGGTAGCGGTACGGCAGCGTAGAGGACATGCGACACATCTTCCGGTACCAGACACGCGGCCAAAGACGGCCATCTTCTTTCCAGGTTCGTAGTAGTAGTAGTGGGCTATCCTGCTTTGAACGGAGAACGATGCTGACAGCCATGAGATATACAGGCCAAGGCGTCCAAAGAGTCGGCATGCTCACCCCCTGGCTAGAAGCCTTTCCCTCGACAACTTCGGAAATCATCGACGAAATCGACTCGATAGTGGGCCATAAGCTCTCGGACGTGATACAAAATGGGCCCGGCAAGGACCTCAACCTGTCGCCCAACGCACAACCAGCCATCATGGCTACCTCGATAATGATCATCCGCATTCTCGAAAAGCATTTCAACTTTAAAGTGGAAGACAACGCCCACTTTACTCTCGGTCACTCTCTTGGTGAATTCGCTGCGCTTGTCGCAGGCGGCTATATCCATTTCGAAGATAGTTTGCGTATGGTGCAAAAGCGAGCGGAAGCCATGTCCAATGCCACGCGACAGGCCGAGGAGATGTATGGCGGAGAGTACGGCATGGTGGCACTCGTCAGTAGCAAGGCCGAGCACCTGCCACCCTTGATTGCCGCAATCCACGAGTTCGTCGGCTACGACAGCGCCGGCTCGAAAGTGGAGAGCGCCGACGAATGGTGCCCAATCGACCAAGTGCTCATTGCGAACGTCAACAGCAAGACGCAAATCGTGCTCAGCGGAAGCATTGAGCGCATCAAGACACTGGTGGAACACGTGCGGCAGTTCCTGGGACACGACCCACGCGCGGTCAGGCTTAAGAGCGACAGTCCGTTTCACAGTCTCATCATGAAGCCGGCCGTCGGAGTGCTGCAGCAGATGATGGCGGGAAACAGCATGGTCAAGGGGAGGGAAAATGAGGACATTATCACGTTTCCCGGCAAGGTTACGTGCATTAGCAACGTGACGGCCAGGCCGTTTGAAAGTAGGGAGCAGCTCAAGGACCTTTTGGCTCGGCAGGCGGTCGAGACGGTACAGTGGTGGGACAGCATCAAGTATCTGGATCAGTCCATGAAGGTCAGGAGATGGGTCGGTATCGGACCGGGATACGTGGGCCGGAACCTGGTGGGTAAGGAGGTGGGCATGCGCGGGAAGGATGTCATCAAGGGCGCTGGAGTCTGGGCAATCACCGATCCGAAGGAGATTGAGGAGGTGCTCAGAGGGTTGGAAGAGACAGACTTCTATGAGGACGACGAGTGGCAGGATGCATGGGATAGGTGGGACTGAGAAGGTAATCAGTATTGGGCATCTATGGAAAAAGGGCTGTTATTTTGGAAAGAATCTGGGAAATTCATCGTCACCCTTTATCAACAAGCATCGGCGTAGCGTTGGATTGGATTGGATTGGATTGGATACAGGGGAAGTTAAAAAGGAGCGGGAGTGTTTGGCCAGCGGGAGAGGGGCACTGCGCCCGGCGTTGTGGATATGTTTACCGTTTCTTCGGGCAGACACTGGAAGCTGTATATTCCTGTATGGTATCTGTCGTCATAGCCAACGAATCACTCAGGGAAAATAAAAGGTTATCGCATCTACCGGCACTTTACGTGAGTTACGTCCTAAATCATCATGTGTGGTCGAAAGGGGCGTCAACAATGATCATTCACACCCACTGTAGAACACACTAGCCGCTGGAAATAGGGGTCCCACAGGCCACTAAACAATGTAGTACCCAAGCTCACCAAGCTACCTACCCCAGACCCACTTCAACTTGCTGCACCTCCATGGATCGGCTTCCATCCCGCGTCACCACGGCGGCCCGCGTTATGTCGGCATCCAGGTTCAACTGAACAACTTCTAAACAGTCACGACATCACTTCCTGATCTACACACCCACACATCGAAACTCGGAAGCACCACACTACGGCCTTGATGTACTGCGATAATTAGAATCAAACAACCTCGACCAAGACCACCCACCTCCTCAAAGAATGGCGACCCTGATCCCCTCAATAGCCTGTTTAGGCGTAATAGGCCGTAACGTATAAGCTCCCCTCCCTTCCAAACCCTCCTCTCCTCTCCTCTTCTCTTCTCTCCTCTTCTTGTACGGGATTTCCTCCAGCTATGTCCATCATCGCCTTACTAACCTCCCCCTCTTGTCCCACTGAAACAGAACAACCCCCTCCACATCCAAATCTTCCCATCCTACGACCCCTCCACCAACACCTACGTTGCCGCCCGCACCTCCCTCCAATTCCACCTCCTGCTCTCCTCGACCCTGGACGTCTTTGACCTGCGCGCCCGTCGCAACGCCGCCGCAGGAGTGGGCTTGTCTGGTGACTTTGGTCTGTTGCATGCGGTGGACGACCGCTTGGCCGCGTACGGGTTCGAGACGAATACGGGTACCAAATTTGTTGCGGTCGTGGACATGAGGGGCCGGAGGGTTGATGGTAGAGGTGGGGGAGGAGGCGCTGGTGGGCATGGAGGAGGCGGACCACAGGGAGGGTTGACGCAGGGAGGGGCGGCGGCTGCGGCTAGTAGTGTTGGGTTGAGGGAGGGGGAGATGAAAGTTGTGAGTCCTTCCATCGGCTGTTCCCGGATGGGGGGTGGGAGCAAGAAGATATGGTGAAAGAGGCGGAGATCCTGATGGTGTGGGATAAGGAGCAAGAAATGGAGAAAGCAGGACGGACACATATGCTAACACAGGGAACAGGTCTTCAAGGCGATGCAGACGGCATACATCAAGTTGTTGCAGAACCCCTTTTTTGATCCAGACGAGCATTCGCCGCTTTCGGGGACAGGCGGAAAGAAAATCACAAGCAAAAAGTTCGCCGAGGATATGAGGAGGATAGGGGAGAACTGGAGACCGGGCGTGACGGCTCTGTAATTGAGGTACTATGACCGGGGAGTTCTGAAACGGTACCCCTTTGGTTAAGCATTCGGGTCCATGGGCGAGAGCGGTAAGTTGGCGTTTTGGGAGTTTGAAGGGATCGTGTTTACAGGAAAGCGGGTTGTTTTCTCGCCTCGGTGGCATAGAACAGTGAGGGAACCCATGGGTGTAGTGGTGCTCGAGCTGTGAGCATGCAACTACGGCTGAACAGCTAATCAGGCAAGCTTTACGAACGATATCGAAACAGCATACTTAATACAGCTATATCAACAAGAAGATCGTTAGAAAGGAAGCTCTCCAAACCGATGCCCATACCCATATCAAACAAATCAGACATAACGTCCACCAACGCAACCGGGCTCAATCCCACCCATTATTCAGTACGAACTCCTCATACGGTACCCCCAACTCCTCAAACTCACCCTGCTCCGGCCTCGCCATCTTCGCCCACCCTCTCACCAGCTCTCTCCAATAACACGCCTCCGCCGCCGGACTAAAGTACCCGCCACCCACAAACAACTCCCTCTGCCTCCTCGCGATACCCTCAGCAACCTTGGGGTGCTCCTCCAACCAATGTATCGTATCCTCCAAATCCGACCAATCGGGGCTCACGAACACGATATTCGCCTCATTAGGATCGTATCTCTTTGGCCACGCCCTCTCATGTCTCACATGCGGCGTCCAGATCCCATCTTTTGCAGTCTTTCCCGGCTTGGCCCTGGTGTCTTTTGTCTTGCCATTCTTTCTCATCCGCAACGACCGAGCCTTGTCCAAGTCCAGATCGCTTGAGAACAAGGGTTTGACAAGGTGCGTGGTATGCTGCATCCACTGGATCGGCGGCGTGAGCGTTACCGAGGTACACATCTGGAGGAACTGGAACCTTCCCGAGTAGGAAATGCCTTCGGTGTGGATCACGTATTTGTACTTGCAAAAGTCCTCGATGGCTAGCGAGTTGGTGGCATTTTTGCTCTCGCCATTGCCCATCGTCGTCGTCGTCGCCGTCGCCCACTCGAGTGATTGCACGTCCGCCCACGGCTTGCCCTTGGTGGTGGAAACAAGCTTGTATCGCAGCTGCGGGTTGTGGATCGAGTTGAACCAAGTAGTCCCCCGCCAGACCGCGCGGGGGTCTTTGTGTGAGTGCCAGCGGTTTCCTTGGAATTGGGTGATTTCGAGGTTGGTGATGGCTGATGCTGCGCGAGAGATGGACCCGATGAAGGGGAGGTCCCATGCCCAGAAGGAGAAGTGAGGAATGAGAAAAGTGCGAGCATCGGGATCCGAAGGGGCGTGGGCGGGGTCAGCGTTGCGGGTGTATTGGAGGGCGGTGCCGAAGGGGGTGTCGAGGATGTTGATGGTCAGGATTGTGTCGAGGTCCGAGATAAGGGACCGATCGGAAGGGGGCAAGGTGAGCAGGGCGCGGTGAACTTGATGGAGGGCTGCTGTTCTTGACTTTTGTTTTTTATGTTCGTGTCAGCCAGCCAGTCAGCCAGTCATTTAACACCAAACAAAACGAGAAAAGTAGAAAAACATACATTTACCATCTCCCTACTCAAATCCCTCTTCCGTTGCGCATGCAACACATACATCTTCCCATCCCTTATCCGCACCTGCATCGGCCCCAAATCACTGCTCCTCTTGACCTTGAACGGCCCTTTCGCTACCGTATCATCAATCTCCTTCATCAGTCCCGGAAACGTAGTCCGACAAGTCTCAGCATCCAGAGACAAGTTGTTCGATATCTCATCAGTCAGCGTTCGCATGCTTCCTTCCCGAGGCGAGGGGGACCTGGCGCGAGATAATGCAATGACTTCGTAGTCTACTTCTCCTTCTTCTCCATTCAAAGCATCAAAGTTGCCGCCTTCTGTGCTGCTACTCGAGACGGAAGAAGAAAAAAGTAGTGACGAGAATAATGATGGAAAAGAAACGACGACAGAGGAGGAGCCATGACGGAAGAAGTAGTGACCCAGTGACCAGAGCGTCAAGCAGGAAAAGAAGACGACAGAGGCGAGTTTGAAAAGACGTCGACGTTGGCGGTATTTAAGATTGGTGATGTTTATGTTTCGCATATCTCGAAGGTTTTCTCGAAGGTTTAGGGATTTGGTTGAGAGGAGGGAAGAGGGTATGATGGGTATGGAGAAGCGAGAATGGTGTGGGTGGTGGCTGTAGGCATGGCTTTCGTTAGGGCTTGATATAGGACTTTGTTGGTCTTCATTATTTGGGCTGTGGCTTTGGCTTAGAGGGCTGTGTTTGTAAGCTTGGGAGGAGGAGTGAGAGGGAGGAGTATATTGGCTGGCCATTCGGCTGGTGGCGTTGCTTCTGGGCCTTGGTATAGAAGGAGGAGCAGCACGGCGTGAGGTGGACATTGAGGTTTCTTGAGCTCACGATTTAATGGTGAGGTACCAGAGAGTTTTGTTATGGAGAGATGTGGAACGAGGAGGTAAGATGAAGCTAGAGTAAAAAGGTTTGACGGAGGGTTGGTCGAGGATTGTTTTTTCTGTTCTTCTTCGAGAGTATATATGAAGCATCTGATGATGATGTTGTTTTTGACAATTAAGTACATGTGGTCTTCCGCTTTCGGTAATGCATGGAGGGGTCCCATGCTGTTGACGGGTGAAAGCCCGGAGAATGAATGTCCGGCTTACTCTTCGGGGAATGTTCCGCGGTTGTATATGTATGCCGATAATCTTGATGAACAACTGACCACTTTCCTCCCGGTTAAACATAAACCATGAGTTGATCTATCGAAAAACGATCTTGAAGCTGAGGTGTAAACAAAGTTGAAGCGTGCTCACGTAGCTCACAGTTGTCGGAGTTGTTATGTATAATTCTAACACCAGCTCTATCTAGCTTTGCTACTCTGTTAATTCGACAATGTTCATGCGGCATCCCACTGCTGTACGCATTTAGGAGCGAGGCTCGGTTACGGTCACGTCGCAGCGGTGCGAACGGGAGCATAATTGTTTCACGGCGTGTCTTGGGACTAGGAAGAATAGCTTAAAGTGATTGGGTTTAGCCAGAAATAGCAAGTTGAAAGCTGCTCTAATTTGGAAAAATGATAATTATGGGTTCATGACGTAGATCGTCAAGACATAAACTGGTCGCGTAAGAAAAACTGGGTATATAAGCCGCTCTTCCTAAATGTGCGAGCCCAAGGAGTGATACACCGTATGTATCAACTCTCTGAATGTATCCAAATCGTGCCATTACTTCTTCGACATTACCTTCTTCCACCCATTATCAACGCCTCCTGATTATATGGTAATTTTCGTACTTAAATCGACAATGTCACTGTTGTTGTTGAACTCCCGACCGGAACAGGAAATTAAGAAGTCGTCGCCTCGTTAACTAACCATAAAGCAAATTAGATACATAAACCATAAGAGATCATCATCATAACGCTTGAAAACAGATGGAGTGAGTTGCCGCGGTAATGTGCAAGTGACAAACACACAAACAACTCAAGCCCTCCTCGCCTTCATATAAGCAGATAGATAATAGCCAGCGACCACGACCAGCCATCTCATCAACGCACCTTTAACACCGCCCTTGGTACCCAAGCCCAAGAAGTACCACGTCCAGTATTCGGGCCCCTTAGCGACGGTCCCCTGGCGGTCAAAGTTGGGCTTCTTGTTGGTCCAGCGCTGCAGGAGCCTGAGCTCGCTCCAGTCGTACGGCATGTAGCGCACGCGCAGGAACCGGTCCATCCAGGTTGGGGTTTCGGACACGGTGCGGAAGTGCGTAAAGTTGTCGAAGCTGGCTTTGCCGCGATAAGCGCCCCAGCCGGAGTCGCCGACGCCACCGAAG
Organism: Neurospora tetrasperma FGSC 2508; assembly: GCF_000213175.1. NCBI lineage: Eukaryota > Fungi > Ascomycota > Sordariomycetes > Sordariales > Sordariaceae > Neurospora > Neurospora tetrasperma. Next base: position 2,075,155 of record NW_009799104.1, on the reverse strand, counting down.
GGAACCGTGTGCACAGCGCCGTGGAAGTAGGAGTCGTTGATGCAGGCGCCGCCAGAGGTCATTTCGTCGAGGACTGTGAGCGGTTGAGGTAGCTTGTTAGTATAACCGACTTTATTGACATGAAAGGGGGAGGGGAAAAAACATACTCCTGTTAGTCTCCGACTTGTCACCAAACGCCATCAGCGCCAACGGCGTCCGGTGCACGTTATTGGCAATGCTGAGCGCTTGGTCGAGGGTGTCCACAGGGTAAATGCTAAAGATGGGACCGAAGCTCTCTTCCTGCATCATCGGATCATCGAGACTATCCACCAACACCGCCGTCGGCTCGATGTACAGCTCGCTCTCGTCCATCTCGCCGCCCATGACAATCTTGCCCTTGGTCTCGTCCAACATCTTCTTGATTCTGTTGAAGTGCCTCGCGTTGACAATGCGCGACAGATCCGGGCTGGCCTTTGCTCCGTTGGGGAACATGTCCTTGTACGCAATCTTGAGGAACTCGATGAAAGTGTCGGCCACATCCTTGTCAACGAGCACGTAGTTATGGCTCATGCACACCTGTCCGGCGTTCAGGACCTTGCCCCACATCAGGCGGCGGGCCGCGAGCGCCAGGTTGGCCTTCTTGGTCACAAAGGCCGGGTTCCTGCCGCCCAGCTCGAGGCACACGGGCGTCAGCGTCTCGGCGGCCTTGCGGGCAATGATGGAGCCGACCTGGGCACTGCCGGTGAACATGATCTTGTCCCACTTCTCCTCCATGAGCGCGTTGGTCTCGGGGACACCGCCGTTGACGACGGCGAAGGCGTCGCGGTCCAGCCGGCTCTCGATCATTTCCTTCATGGCCATGGCGCACGCGGGGGTCAGCTCGGAGGGCTTGATGACGGCCGTGCAGCCGGCGCCAATGGCGCCCACGAGCGGGGCCAGCACCAGCTGGATGGGGAAGTTGTAAGGGCCGATGATGAGGACGGTTCCCAAAGGCTCCTTTTTGACGCGGAAGTTCATCATCGAGTAGGTGACGGGCAGATCCTTGAGCTTCTCCGTCTTGGCAAAGGTCTCGAGGTTGTTGATCATGTGCAGGCAGTCGTTCTTGACCCAGTCGACCTCGGTGAAGTCCGACTCATATCCGCCCTTGCGCAGGTCCTGCTGCAGCGCGGCCATGAGGGAGGCCTTGAAGTCGTCGAGAGCCCAGTAGAGCTTGCGCAGCTGGACGAGACGCCATTGCAGGTTCTTGGTCTTGTGGGAGGCGAAGGTGGCACGGGCGGTGCTGCAGACGGCGGGAATGGCGTCGAGGGGAGTGACCTCGAAGGGGGCGATTTCTACTTTGGATGCGGCCATCTTGACTGTGGTGTTGTGTGTGGTGAGCCGATGATGCTTGGGGTGAGAAGAAGACGAGTTGGGCTGGTTAAGAACAACACCAACAACAGCGTGGACAAGGAAGCAGGGTTGGACCGGGAAGAGGTGAGACGGATAGACGGAGGGACAACGGCGGATTCAACGGTTGTACCCGTAGTGGCGGCGAAGAGTGGGGGATGGATGGGTCGGAAAGCCCCCCCCCTTATCTCTACGGGCACACTATTGACACAACGAAAGACCGGAGGACCGTTAGGACGAAAGGATGAAGTTGATGATGACTAGTAGTTTTGGGTGGGGCCTTTCGTCGATCTTTTGGCCCATGAAATTGTCCATTTTGGGGCCTCCCCACAGCATGAAAAAGGCAGCGACAAAGTCGGTACGCCTTACGGGGTCTTATCGCTGCAACTTTCAGGTAGACCAAGGTAACTGATGAAGGAATTGTTGCTGCTACAACCTCACAATTGGGTTGACCCCTCTCGACGCCATAACGAATCATAATTTGATCGGCCAAAGAGATTTCGATGGGACGCTGGCAATGGAACAGCAACGGCCAAGAACGAGTGGGGGGTTAAGCTTGAAGCTCTCTAAACGGTAACGTGCTCGCGATAACACTAGACCGAAGCTACGAGCTGTGGGGATGTGGCTGTCAACATGACAGGGCCTATCCTCGCTGGCAAGGGGAGGTCGGTCCCCGAAGTGCTCCATCTGAACGGAATTCCGGATTAGTGCGGAAACGTGCCACCGTTTAAGTGGACAGAAGAATCAAATACTCATTTCACAATGTGCCAAAATCTCCATCGACAGACGTCGTCTCTCAGGGAGTAGGAGGGTGTCATGCAGTTTGAAAAACAGTCTGGACACGCTCACAGCAAAACCCAAGAATGTCCGGATTACACACATACTTTTCACACCACGTGGGCTCTTCTCTTCATGCTCTATATCCACCAAGTCCAAGACACTCTGTAGTCGTGCCACTCTTACCTGTCATATCATATATACTCGAGGGTGCGTGGTTAAAAGGTGGACGACCAAGATCTACGCTGTACTGCGGGTGGCTGGATCGACCATGCAGTTCTGAAGGGGTCTGATAGCTTTACTGATAGTACAGTACCTCTCGGGCCAGAGATACTCGCTCAATTATGGGTGCCTTGCTTGAAAGGTAAGTGTACAGCGCTAGCATCTATACGATAGGCTGCTGCAGCCAACTTGCAGTGAGCTACCCCGCAAAGGCGCCCGCCGTTCATGTCAGGGGCCGAGGTGGCTGTCATCATCTCAGCTGGTATTGGTCCCCTATTCTACACGATTCGTAAGATGGGATGAAGAGGGTGGCGGCCTCGTGACCATAAATATCCTAATGACCTCAATGTGTCAAATAGTGTCGTCCAGTATAGTTTGTCAGGGGATGTACAGAGTAGACTGCCGCGAAGCTCAACTGATCATCATCAATCATCGCTCTCATATCCGCCGGCGCTGTCTAATTATATACAAGGTAAGACATAGTATGTATACATTTGCACTCTCACACCATCATGTGCCAAGTCCCCAAGAGTACGTCTAAGCAAGCAAACGACAATGAGTGGTGACAAAAAGTGGTTTCCCCTTTGTCATCGTTCGTGTCAAGTTCAAAACCAAAGACGAGAAGCCTTCTATCTCGCTCAACCAACGCCTTCCGTCCAAAGAGACGCTCAAGTACCCTGCCTCCGATAATACACCATATAAGCCGATGTGTTCCCATTTGCATACATCGCCTCCGTCAAGTCCGGCATTCCGCCATTTCCATTTCCATTCCCATTCAGACCCGGACCACCACTTCCAATCTTCACCCTCTCCACCAAATCATCATTACACTTGAACCAATCCGTCGGGTCCTTGGACTGCTCATCCTGCACGTACGTATAGTAATGCCCGCCATTGATTCCCTGTCCCACATGTACCGTGACGGCGTAGCAATCATACTTCATGCGGCCGGCGTAGTGCGCATCGTCCGTAGTTGCCATGTCCGGATCCGGTTCGGCGCAGTACTTGGTCAGATCGAGGTCACGGATCGGGAACCGTACTTTGGTGTGGATCTTGTTGGAACCACCGCCAGAAAGGATCGAGGAAAACGAATTTCGTGACTGCCCAAAGGACGAGTTGAACCGGTTGAGACAAAAGGCAAGACGGTCAGGTAGTCGAGCAAACTTGGCCCGTCTTGTCCTGCCGGGTTGGTTGCATGTTTCGCACTTGAGATCCGGGAAGTGTTCGGTTGCTTGGTGGCTGGCAAGAAGACGGTCAAGATCCGTGACTCCGTAGCCATGGCCTTCGCCTCCTGTCTCGGCGGCGATGTTGAGGATCCAGACGTCGCAGGGCTGGAACATGCGGATTTCTTGCCGGCATTCGCCGTTCTGGCAGCGGGAGATGAAGACTTCTAGGCCCCGAAAGTATTTGTCAATGATGGAAGCACTGGCGGTTGAATAGTCACGCCAATAATCAATGGCATTCTGGATCACTGTCCCGTTCTTGGGTGTATACGGCTTTTCTTCTTTGGGCGGCTTGCGGTCTCGGTGAACATTGGTTTCGTCATGGATGTTGTCAATGATAAAGGAGTAGAACTCCTGGGCATCTTGCTGCGCCGGCCCGCCAAAGATTTCCGTTTCTGGTTTCTTCCTGCCATCCGCGTTCTTGGAGTGAATAAAGTGTATATAAGCCTATGCAATGTTAGTCTGTGAATCGTCCTCGACGGCCACATAATATCCAAATCATCACGTACCATGAGATGCTTCGCTTCCAACGATCTCAGCGTTCCCTCATCAAGCCAGTGGAATAGACCAGCTAGATACTTGGTGAGTAACTGGGGATTTTCGTTCTTCTCATCCGCTTTCAGTGGGACTTTGTACACATCCTTCCAAACACCCGTGTACAACTCGCGAGCAAATCCAGGCGTGGCGAACATGGCTTGCAGAGAGCTGTTGGCGAAGCAGAATACACCAGGGTTGACAAGACCAGTCCTAAACTTGCGAACTTTCTCAATTCCCGATTTAAGTGACGATCTCGTCGACGTTGCCGTGGTGCTGGTGTCGGTTTCTGCTAGGCCGCTATAACTCCTACGTGGGACGGTCGGAGCCGGGCGAGTTGGAGGAGATGGTAGCGAAGAGTAAAGGTTCTGTTCGTGAACGATATGTCGAGGTAATGGGCTCGCTGGCCGAGCGGCAGCAGGGTTAATAGGTGAAGTCATGGACTCCTGTATCGTTGAAACTGAAGGGTATCTCCGCAAAAAGTCTTCCGTAGTTCTCACCGGAGTAACAATGTCGATGTTTTCTTCCCATTTTTGAACCTCCGCGAGATCTTGTATTGGCCGCGTTACGTTTCTGCGTAGACGACTTGTGAGGTTGTGGGTCAAAGGTGGCCTTGGCTGTGATCTCGCAGCGGCACTCGTGGAAGATGTCTGCAAAGCTCCGGTCCCAACTAGGTCGGTCCACGCCTCTATTCCACCTTTAAGCAACTTCAGTCGCTGTTGTGAACTTGATCCGCCGGCGTAGTCATACGCTGTAAGGGCATTGTAGAAAGTTAGGACCGCTCGTTCCTCTGGTGTCTGGGGACTCGATACAAGGCGTTTGGACCGCTGGTCGTAGAAAACAATCAGGTCAAAATCATGCCGTCTCTCAAAACGCTGCTGTTCGGCTTGCGGTGCTAATACCATGCTCTCTGCTATATCACTAGCGGAAATATCTGGCCGCATCAGCACTTCATTTTCGACACATATTGTTGCCTGTGACATGACATGGCCCTCATCGTACTCGTCACGACTTCTGATGTCAATGACGAGAATCGACACGTCCCTAGCGCCAACTCTCATGTAGCGCTCAAGCTCCTCGGCCGAGATAGTATCACCATCGGGTATAGCGGGCTTTGGTCTCATCTTTGGACTTGTAACAGGTGGTCCAGAAACAAGACTTTCATCGGACGTACGGGGTCTGCCATTCCTATTCATGCCAGTAGCTGATGCCGTTGAGCCCTTTCTGGTAAATATGGCACGAGGAGCGCTAGATGGAAGTTCGGCTGCCTCATTGGACACTGTACCTCGTGGCGGGTTGTAGATAGCAGCTGGTACGCGAGGTAAATCCGCTAGAGCAGTAGCAGGAGGAACACTCGGTACTTGTGACCTCGGGGGGTCACGCGGTGCCGGTGGGTTTATTGGCATTATGGGTTGCGGAATGGGCTGTGTCCGAATTCGAGGATCCTGTATTGTTGTTGCGTTGGCAGGACTCGGGGTACTGGCGGTGTATGCTCGAAGCTTTGCGAAGCGAAGAGCGAGGTCCTGAGCTGCATTGTTGGTAGAAGTTGTCGCCGGACCGCCAGAGTGTTGAAGCGTATGACCGTGGAGAGCCTGAGGTTTGGGGTGTACGGCTGGCTTGGACCTCCCGGGCGACGGCCATGACTGATCTGGCAAAGCATACGTACTTTGTCGGGGCGAGCTATAGACTGAATTGTCGGGACTTGTGGTATTTGACGAGAAGTTGGAATGTGATCTCGTATGTCCGTATCCGACACTGGGCGTTTTCTGTTGATTTGGGCTTCCTAGTAGTGGCTGGACACCCGTTCGGGCATTATCTTGTTTGATCTGCTCTTTGATCTTATCGAAGTCGCTTAACAGGCTCTTGATCTGTCGGAGCAGATGTTGATGTCGCATATATACGTTCGGTCGGCTTCGATCCAGCAGCGCCCAGTCCTTATTCTTCGGGATGATATCCAGAGCTATGATGTTGGCCTTGATGTATGACTTGAAGGCCATGTCAATTCTACCAAAGGACTGGAAGGCTTTGGCTTGCTGGAGTGCTTCTTCGGCGAGCCTGAGAGCACTGTCGATCGGGGTCGCGGGGTCTATGCTGACTGTAACAGCCTTGAGGTCGTCAAGATGCGGCATTGGTGGTCGTTTGCTTCCTCCGGTCCCTGGCCCATGTCCTCCTCCTCCCCCTCCCCCTCCCCCTCCCCCTCCGTTGATTATCCGGTTCTGTCCACCATCTTGTGTGCCGTCCAAACCTCCTGTTATGTGGCCATTCTGCCCGTTGACGGAATGCGCAGGTGTTGCATGGTTGACCATGGTCACAGATCCAGCCATGTGCAGTCCCTGGTATGGATGATGTCTTTCGGCGCACTGGGGGCGCAAATCGCAAAGCCTTGAAGTCGAGTTGCTACGGCGCGTCGTGCTGCTCAAGTATGCGACCGCAAAAGGTGGCGGTTCAGTTCTACAACAACAGTCGAGAGCGTTCGCAGGTGTTATGGACGGTATTTCGCTATGTCGTCAAGCTTTCCTGGCCTCGTCGTTGGCTTGAATCAGGGAAAGAATGGGTGGTTCGTGGAGAGGATGGACAGGATGACGACTGCGGTTCGAAGGCGTACACCATGAGTGGCAGCCTGTGATTCCTAGTATAGTTCTTGGCACACGAATCTTGCAACTGGAGGGAGGGATGGTCAGCGGAGCGAATCGGTGACCGGTTCCCGCGCGTTTCGTTCGGTTGCTCGGTTGAACTGAACTGTTTCCTTGCGTAAATCATTCCATAGTTAATATCGAGGAGGCAGAAGGTGTTCGGCCAAGGAAGGAAGCGTTACGGTCAGTCCGTCTCTGGTGGGTTTCTTGGTGGGGGTTGTTGACTTGGGTTGTTGTCACTGGGAACTTCTTGGGCCTGGACTCCCCGAGTGTTGATGGGGACACAACAGGGGCAAGGGCACCTCAGCCGAGTGCGTCATTGGGAGGGGACGGGTTTGGATATGATGGCTTCTCACAAGGTCCCTTCAGCAGCCATGTTAGTCCTCTAGCGCTATACATTAGGCATAAACCGCTATATTTCAGCTTGAACTCCTCTATCTCTATCTGTCAATTGCCGCTCACTAACATAGTGGCCAGGCCAGGGGAACCCAAGTCGCCTCCCTCCGTGGCAACGACAAGACCCCGCAGCTCCGGGACATGGGGGAGGTACGTACCCCGGCCCTTGGATGCGCTACAGGCACTGGGTCACCTTGGGGGCTTGGGCCGCGGCAGAGCATGGATGGTCGGGGCTCATGCCGCCTGTCATACGTAACCAACGGACAGGCAGAAACGACCTACCTAGCAACAGGCACTCGTTGTCAGTGAGTGGCTGGTAGAGGTAGGTATCCTTCCTGCCATCTCCTACCATACTTGCCGTCTTCCTGCTCCAAGTCAGCATCGTATCTTGGTCGACATCGGTCCGTTGATACTACATCATTGGCCGGAGAAGCTGTTCGGCAACCCAGTATAGTACTGGATGCCTTTTTGGAAACAGAACCGACTTTGAATCATTCGGCTGGTCAACAACGACAACTACCTACTACCCAACCACTCGAAATACCCTCCCGCCTTCACCACGCGACACGGCGATATCATCCCCCTCTCCAGCCTGTCCAGTTTGACGCTAAACACCAAAGCGCATACTCGAGATAGACTGTCCAAAATGATGAGTTGGTGGTCTTCGGGGGCCAACACTGCCCTTGACGAGCAGATAGAAAAGGCCACCAGTAGCAGCTTGTATGTCGTGTCGTCTCGTGGTTCCCTGCTCGCTTTTGGTACGAACCTCTGTCTAACCTGTTCGGTTCCTCATGTAGGGAAGATATCGCACTCAACCTCGAGATCTCCGATGTCATTCGCTCCAAGACCGTCCAGCCCAAGGAGGCCATGCGCTCGCTCAAGAAGCGCATCAACCACAAGAACCCAAACACACAACTGAGCGCCCTCAACGTATGCCCACCGCTACAACCGTACCCCGCGCCTAGGCCGCGTCATGCTAACAGGCACCAGCTTACCGATACATGCGTCAAAAATGGCGGCGCACATTTCCTTGCCGAAATCGCCTCGCGCGAGTTCATGGAGAACCTGGTAGGCCTTCTCAAGGCCGTGGGTCCCGCCGCTCCGAACCCCGACGTCCGAAACAAGATCCTCGACTTGATCCAATCATGGGCTATGGCTGCCGAGGGCCGCTACGAACTGTCATATATTGGGGAGGTCTACAAGACGCTTCAGAGGGAGGGCTATTCTTTCCCACCCAAGCCTACGGTAGCAAGCAGCATGATCGATAGCAGCGCGGTAGGTGTTACTTACAGACGGCTTTGTAACCATGTGTTAGAGCTAACTAGGAACAACCACAGCCTCCCGAATGGGTTGACTCGGACGTGTGTATGAGATGTCGGACCGCCTTCACGTTTACCAACAGAAAGCACCACTGTCGCAACTGCGGCAACTGCTTCGACCAGCAATGCTCGAGTAAATCCCTTCCGCTCCCCCATCTCGGAATTATGCAGGCAGTCCGTGTGGACGATGGCTGCTACGCAAAACTTACCGACAAGGGCGGGAAATCCGGAGGGTCCGACCGAAAGCACCATTCATCAAGCCGCCATCACCACCATCACCACAAACACAAGAGCTCTTCGTCGATGCAGCCGCGTGACGCTCGAGTGGACGATAGCTTTGACGAAGACCTAAAGAGGGCTTTGGCTATGAGTCTGGAGGAAGTAAAGAGTTACTCTCGCGGTCACTCAGAACCAGCGAACAACACACAATACAAACCGGATAAGCAGTCTACTTCGGTTTCCAAGATTGCGGAGGAGGAAGATGAGGATCTCAAGGCTGCCATTGCCGCCTCGCTCGCGGATATGGAGGAGCAGAAGAAGAGACATGCGGCCGCCCTCAAGGAACAGACTTCCAACGTCGGAAGCTCTTCTTCGGCCGCCCCCTTTACGCTTCCAAAGAACGATTACGAGCTCACTCCAGTGGAAGCCGAAAACATCAACCTTTTTGCTACTTTGGTGGATCGTCTCCAAACGCAGCCGCCTGGGACTATCTTGCGCGAACCCCAGATTCAGGAGCTTTATGATTCCATTGGCGCCCTACGACCGAAGCTTGCCCGCACATATGGGGAGACGATGAGTAAACATGGTAAGTTGTGCCTATTTTCTGGATAGGCGGTCCAAGCTAACCTGAAACAGATACCCTTCTTGACCTACATGCGAAACTGTCGACTATCGTCCGTTATTATGACCGAATGCTTGAGGAACGTTTATCCAAGGCATACGGCCAACACAGCATTGGCGGGTATAATCTTCCGGCTCCTCGACAACCTACTGGACCCTATCCCACGTTAGACCCGAGTGCTCCCAGCGCTCCTGGGGCAGCAGAAAACTTTTATACTGGCGAGCAACAAGCAGACTACAGCCACGCACCTTACGGACAATACCCACCGCAACCACCACAGTCACAGTACATGCCATACGATAGACGAAGCTCCATGGTTGGGCCGCCGAATTCTCAGTATCCTCAGCAGCAGATGCCACAACGGACAGGTAGCTGGGGCAATGCTCCTCCAGCTCAGGCACCACAGTACAACTATTCAGGCAACGAGGTGGCCCCTAGCCTACCGGGTCATGCTCAACAGGCGCAGCCAGGTGCACCGGAGTCAGCTTCTGGTGCGCCTAACAACGATCCGAACGCCTCATATTACTACAATCCCGGTCAGCCTCAGCAACAACAGCAGCAGTCAGCGCAGCAAGCCCCGGCGGCAGCTCCTGACCATAGTTATCCCACCCTTCCTCAGCAAGGACATTCTTACCAGCCATCAGTGCCACAAACGCCTGCTTCTGTACCTGTCCAGCCATCGCAAACCCCACAGCAAGCCCACCAACGGGCACCACCGCCTCAGCAGGCTCCGCAACAGCCATATTGGCAGCACTCAGCGGCGCAACAGACTCCTTTACCACCTGTGTGGCAGGCTCCTCAGCAGACTACAACATATCCGGGCTATGATCAGGAAGCGTTCCCTTCGGCGCCACAGCATGCGCCAGCCCCAAAGCAGCCTGTTGTTGAGGAAGCACTTATTGAACTTTGAGTAATTGTCACTTTTGGAGATTGTGTCATAGTAGTAGTGGTGCATTATCTGCATGGGAGGCGATATGATTGAGACAAAGGAAGATGCCATGCGTATCATAAGATAGGTATGCAAATTGAAGCTGTGGCCCTCAATGGGTTTTACAAAGCACGGGTTGATTAATGATTGTACTTTTGCGTGCTCCTCCCAGTTGAATATTACTGCTGATCAGTATAGAGGTTCCGGGTTGATTTGGAGCTGCGGCTTACATCAACTGGACCCGCCTCGGGGTCCTTTACCCCGGGACCCGGGAACCGCAAAGTGTGGAATCCACCGGGACCCATAGCCGGTCTGGCGGCATGCGGAGAACGGACCAAGATCGGATGAGACTTGAGAACCCTGAGGGTTGCCGGCCGACAACGCTGCTTCGTTGTTGGTTGTTTGGTGCGACGGTCACCTCTGATGGGCCGTATCAGAAGCTGCCAAGACTGTGATCCGGGAAGCCGGTTGACGTATTCGTTGTTCCAGATGTTGGGATGTGCGTTTCATGACTTGTCTCCGTAGACAAGAACAACTTGTCTCGATTTCGACTCGCCCTTTATTAGTCATCTTCCTGACTACCTACCTACACTGACTCATAGTCAACAATACTGTCCGACAGCGCCGTATCTTCTTTAAACCTCGTTCCAATAACAAACACCAATCCAATCTACGTACACGTTGTCGCGAGATATCCTCCCATCTCAGCTCAGCTTCTTACAGCAACAACAACAAAAACCCGCACCCACCCTCAAACCTCACCATCAACCAATTGTCCACACACCTAATCATACCGAACCCGTACCCGCAACCACATTCAAAATGTCACCAAAAACCTACATTCACCTCGTCCGTCACGCCCAAGGCCACCACAACGTCAGCCAAGCCAACCACGTCTTCGCCGACCCACTCCTCACGCCCCTCGGCGAATCCCAATGTGCTGCTCTCCGCGACTCCTTCCCCTACCACGATAAAATCACCCACCTCGTCGCCTCGCCCATGCGACGCACGCTCTACACCTGTCTCTTGAGTTTCCAGCCGGCTGTTGAGCGTTTGGCAAAGGGGGGAAAGAAGAAGGAGGTGGTGGTGGCCCTGCCAGAAGTGCAGGAGGTGTCCAACTTGCCCTGCGACGTGGGTTCAGCACCGGAGAAACTGCACCAAGAGTTTGACGAGGCTGGGTTGGTCGATTTGTCCCTGGTCAAGGACGGGTGGCAGGATAAGCATTCACCTGATAGTCCGTGGAAGCCCGAGATGGAGAAGGTGAAGCGCCGGGCGGAAAAGGCGAGGAAGTGGTTGTACGAGTTGGCGCAGCAGCAGCAGGATTCTATTTCTTCTGCTATGGCCGGGGCCGGGGCTGAGTCCCAGGCTGATGGAGGAGAGCAGCAGCAGGAAAAGCACATTGTGGTGGTCACCCATGGTGGCTTCCTCCACTTTTTGACGCAAGACTTTGACGGAATGGATTTGAATAGGGGGACTGGGTGGGACAATACCGAGTGGAGGACTTACGAGTTTGTTACAGATGCTCAAGGAAAGGATGGGGATGTAGGCTTGAAGGAGACGGATGAGAGCTGGAGGAAGAGAAAGGGAAGCGCGAAGCCACTGACGCAGACGGAACAGGAGGAGATAATGGCGGCCGTTGATGAGAGGTTGACGCAGGCATTTGGGGATGGGGTTAGGAGAGTGGGGGGAAAGAGGGTGTAGGGAGAGAGGGTTGATGTTTAGAGCCGGCTGGGTTGTGGTAGGGGGAATCGGGAAAGACAAGTGATATAAGCGTAGACTAGTTCAGAGCTTTGGTATTGGGCTGTAGAAGAATCAACGTTTTTTTTTTTGGACCAAGTTTGAGACATGTCTAGCAACTTATGCAGACCCTGCTAATAACTGATAGACCCTGAATTGCAGTCTCACACAAGAAAAGACCCCTACTTTGAATCGCCTTCCTCATTTCAGAGAATGATCACTTTCATATGTTCCTCTATTCTCATGCCAGACCCATACCATAATATTTGCGTAAATAATCTCATAATCATTCATATATCATCTCCGTACCTTGTCATCCTTCACCGACATCCAGATATCCAAGAGAGCCAGCGAGTAGTCCCGGAACGAAATCGTAAACCATACATACATCCAAGCATAAAAGAAGAAAAAGAAAACCCCAGAAAACGCCATAGTGATGGTGTCAGTCAATTGATAATAATCCAATCCAACCCGACCCGATCCGATCCGATCCACCTTCCAAAGGAGGTCTCCCAATGCGCCCAAAGTATATCCAAAGATATAAGGTGATCAGGTATCATATACTCGTGTGCCATCAATTTCATCCGTTTCTTCCCAAGTGTCGTGTCTCGTGAAACTCAGACACGTGTGATATAGGTGTGTGTGCATAGCCATGTCCAGTCTCAGCTTATGCTTTCTGTGACCCGCGTTCGATCCCGTTCGTTCCCATCAATCGATAGAAGGTATCGAAACGAAGAGACGATTCCTGTTCGTCTGGTTTTCTTCTTCTTCGTCGATCTCCATTCATTCATCCAATGCCGTGAAATGAAACGACCCAAGTTTGCGTGATTTGGTTCAGTTCCCTTCCCATGGATTGGGGGCAAGCTAGAGGTACCTAGTAGCTAGGCAAATACCAATGCATGTGCAAGGTTCGCTGAGAGAGCGGGCGCACACTCAGTTTTTGTGCCCTTCTCTGCCGGAATTTTTGATCATTCCATCACCATCCAGCTAGCTTCTCTTGTCAAATACAGACAAGTTTAGCGCATGCGTCTTTTTTTTTTGTTTTTTTTTTTTTTTGTTTTTGCACTTCACTTAACGCCCCCTCGAATGTGAATGCTCATCGTCATCCGTCAAGCTGGTGCTGCTCCCGCTCGACGAGGTGGTCACGGTGCCGTGGGCCTTGCGCGCCACGCTGACGAGGCGGTAGATGCCAAAGGCGATGGCGGCCAAAACAATAAAAAGGACAATGATGATGATGGCGATGACGTCGTTTCCCTTCATTCTGGGCGATTGGTGTGGTTTAGAGGGTTTACTTTATTCGGATATTGGCGTTATCAGGTTGACTCGCGGTCTAAAAGTGTTGGGAGCTGTTGGTTGTAGTTCGGCTTGGAAGTTGGAATCGTCAGCGTTGGAAATGGTGGTGGTGTTGTTGTTGTTGTCGACAGTGTAAGTGGCTTGAGATGAACGATGGGATAATGAGACGGCTCTTCTATTACATCATGTTAGCTTCCTGGAGTTCTAGCCCTCTCTTCATATCTGTGTGTCTGTGTTGGAAAAGCCATCGAGTGATGGGGGATTATATGGCCCCTTGGGATCGGATTCGCGCAAACTCACCCAAGAAGCATACGTCGCTATGTGTTCGTCTTAAGATAACGAGAATTGGAGATTGTGGTTATAGGGCAGCGTCTGACAGAACAATCCAGATCGCCGAGCTTTATACTTTGAACTTTTTAGGCGTTCTTCGTTCCAGACCGCTTTGGCGCTCAAGAAGCTGTTCTCCGTAACCGATGTTGGCTAATGCAGGTGGTTTGTTGACATGAAACTCCGTGATCTGTGATGGGCGGTATAGCTTTAGTCGTCGTCCTCTGCGGATTCCGAGTCGACCTCTCTCTACCTTTGCCGTTCTCTTTCTCTCTCAACCCAGTTGTCTTTGGAGACCTGTTTGTCGGAATGGAGAAAGTAGAATACAAAGCAATTTCGGAATCGCAGACAACAAGACCAGGAAAAGCGGTATAGCATCACAGTCGCATTTCAGATCCAACGGAGGCAAGCAGGGCAGCGCGTGGTAAGTGGGCGGTGGGCGGGCGAGCATAAAATAGTCAGATCTGCCCAATTCACCCCGCCACCTTCTTTACCATTTGCTTACAAGCATTTCGTAGGTAAAAGACCTGCCCGAAGGCGCATCGTAAGTGGTCTCAGGGCGGAAAAAGAAGAAGGCTGGTAAACATTGGAGCGTCGTACCTTGCGGACCCCGCCAAGTTTGACCTTCATTATAGGGCGCGTCCCCCGGTTGGCGACGTTGAGATGGACAGGGGTGCAGTTGGGCTGGCTGGGCTGGAGCCACTCATCCGTCCGCATTTAGAAACCAGCTGGACATGGAAAGCTACATTACATAAGGTCAGGCACTTGGAGCTGTTACCCCTGTACTGGAACTGATGGGAGGGAGCATCTTCATGTGCAAAGTTCGTGTTGGTTTTCAAGGCAAAAACTGTGTGATGGAACTATCCCCGTGATGTTGAATTACTTGTGAGCTGGTGACTCAAATATGCTAAACAGTACATCTATGACTTCTAGATGTTGAGTTCTGTAGGAGGAAAAGTGTTCTCTGCGCCCCTTGAGAATGTCCTAAGTAGGAGGCACTGCCTCTTCAAACAGAAGCTCAGAAACGGGACAGGTATTTTCCTTGAACGCCGCACCCAAATATTGCTATGCCTCGAATGGATACTCAACTGCACTCCCTCGTTAAATGCAATGATACAGGCCTTTTGGATCCGCCACTCCTTCAATTGAAATTCTGAAGATGGAAAAACACGCCGAGAAGTGCTGTGCCGGATTCGCTCTAATGATAGAGAGCCGCAAGGCTCAGGGACTCTTCTCGAGCCAACTTTCATTTCCAGCATGATATTTCAAACCCCCATCCTCCTGGCACGCGTTAAAACCAAAAGAGAAGGAAAAGACTACAGACCCAAGCCGATTGAAATCTTGCTGAGAAACAAACTTAAACTGAACAATTCACACGTTTCTGAAGAAAGCGTGTCGAGACTCAAGTCACAAATAGAAAGCCCTTCAACGCGCAGCCGAAAGGTACAGGCAAATCAATGCCTTCGCGGCCAGCTGAGCAGTAGACAACTCGAGCCGATCATGGCCAGTTCCGGGGCCCGACCATCAGGGTGACCATCCAGCGACCTCTTCGCGGGTCAGAAGGGTTGATATGCGGCTCCATTTGGGTGACCTTAACCGAAGAAGGATGAACGTAGCGGTGTCATTTCTGTGCATGGCGGTCGCTTCTGCGCCGAGCAGGAGGGAGTTCTGACGCGAGTTGTTCGAGAAGTGCTACCTCGGTCTTCTATTGCGAGACGCTGCCCTCGCGATCCTCGGAGTCGGGGTCCCTCTTGATGATCCTCACGTGTCGCTCATAAAATTGAAGCATCTAGTAAACAATATCAGCCAGGACTCCAAGACATACACAGGAATAGGCAGAACATACCTTTTGGGGGCACCTCTTGTAGATGACGTCAGTTGTGTGCTGGGTCTTGTGGCCATTTTTCCACGTCAGATAAACCATGAGCTTGTGTGTGTCCTCATCTTCGCAGGCATCGAGTTGAGCAATATGCTCTTCCCAGCTTCCCGCTGGGGGCTTCCAGGCAGCGTTCTTGGCGGTCTGGGGCTCCTCAGAGTTGAGGGGGTGGTCGCCGTTCTTCCTCGACCGTTTGTTGCTGCTTGCTTGGGGAGTGCCAGAGTTTGAAGAAGGCCGGCCACGCTTCTTGGTCTTCTGCGCCGCAGCGGAAGCTTCGAAAATCTTCTCTCGACCGCCAATCTTGGTAAAGTACTCCTTGAGCCTCTCTGACGCGCCCTCTCTGTGATGAGCAATGCGATATTAGCAAAACAGAACGAGTCAAGATTCAAAGAATTCGCGATCCCTACATCAAAGTGTCCTCGGGCTCCCAGGTCTGGTCGGACTTTTTCTCGTAACCCTCCCACTTCACGAGGAAGAGTGGTTCGTTCTGCAGTTGCGCGTTAGTACCGCGTGCTGGATGACTTTGGATGCGGCAGTGTAGCGTACATCGTCGTTAAGCATATGGTCGAGGATTTTCTCGACGACGTAGACGTCCTCTTCCTCCTCGTCACCTTCCTCGTCATCCTCACCGCCCTCATCGGCGCCGTCTCCGTTTTGTTCCTCGTCCTCAAAGTCCTCGGGCTCTGGAATTGTGTACTTGACGGACTTTTTGTCGCGAGACTGTTTCTTGCTGCTCGAGGTAGCCGAGCGAGTGTCGAGCTCGACATCGGAGGCGGCCTCCTCGTCGCTGAGAGCCGATGGATCGTAGGGCATTTTTATGAGCTGGTGTGAAGATTGCGGTTGAAGTGGTGCGACGAAGTGTTGCGCTGTAGTCGGAACGGGGGGCGTTGCAGTCAACCACGATGCGTGACAGGGCGCGCGACGCGAATTCGTTCTCGGTGGTTGACGGTATATCGATGCGCCGGTAGTCTCGTTATCGACTCACAAGAGGTACGACTGTGAACGCGAGACTTATAAGTAGTAAGATGAGGCTGAGCTGAGAACTGTAGAGATAGAATCCGTATGGACGACGGTGGAGGTAGGTAGTTCCCGGTCGATGCTGTGCACTATCTAGTAGGTGGTTCGCGAACGGGGAAGATCCGACCGGTCCAGATTCAGTGCGCTACGTACTGGAATTCAGTTCCAGGCCTGCATTAAAAGTGATAGAGCTGGCTGCAGCAAGTGCTTGTTCGTTCCATTGCCCGCCGCGCCGACGCGAAGAAGTGGGGAGTGGCAGTGAGGCTGGGTCCCAGCGAAGTGTGGCTCGGCTCGTGTGTTGCACGTGACCTCGCGTGAGAGAAGTTGGATAGACTCACCAGATCATTTGCCGACCTGATAGTAGTAACCTATGCAGAGTAATGTGATCCGATACATACATGATCATGTTCTGAACGAGAGAGAGAAAGATGATGAAGGACGAACAAAACCTCAGCTGAAAGAAAATTCTCAAAGTCGGTCAATTGAAATCATCTTGGGAATTCAGTTCCGTTTGCTCAGCGAAGTGGAAAGAAAGTGCCGTGCACATCATATGGCTTACAATCAGACAACGCCCCTTTGGTGACGTCAAACGAACAAGCGGAATTATTGACGGTCATTTTCTGTGCAGCGGCTCTTTCCAAACCGGCATCCAGCTATAGTACAATTCGGATAGGGTAGAGGCGACGGAAGCTCTACTACTACTTTGCAAGCTGGGTAACCTCATCGAACATCAGGGCTCTCGGATAAAGTATTGTTTTGAGGACTCTCAACACACAGTACTTATCCTTGCAATCAAAACCAGACATCCGTCGCATGGCGCACCAAAAACAAAGCAATCACAACATCAGATTAACTCTCAGAAGCTGCAATGTTATGTTTTCTCTTTCTCCGCCGAGCAGATGGTAGAATGCACTACATGACAAAAGGCACAACCAGCTGCATGTGATGGAACACAACTCACATAGGACCCTTTCGTTGTGCCTAATGGAACCAGTCATTGTCAAGCTATGTGTGGTGCTAAATATAAAGAGTCGGGTTCACACTTTTACAATTGATTGTATCGCAGATGGACGAGAGAGTTGACAGCATCTCCACACAGAACCTTGCGTACAAGTAGACACAGCAATAGGAAAGGGGCCCATCAGATATCTTGTCCACTATACATAGTTTGGATATTACAGCGCGGCTCGGATGGCTCATGCTCGACTGAGCGAGGAGATGGGACAAAGCCGTGATCGATGGCGTAAACAAACCAGAGTACTGGAACTATACATCAATTTTCCGACCTCTAGACAACTAGTATGAGATGGCAGCTGTGTCCATGGATCTTGGTGTCTTAGTCGAAACAAGTGCAAATTTGGCGATGCATCTTTTACGCATATGCAATTTCTCACATGCAGATACCATCCCGCCCCGGTCCTGGATCAGAAAGGTACGATCCTATTCCTGAGGTTTCCGAAGAAGTTGAGACTACAAGTATATCCCATGAAATAGAAGAGTATGTGTCGATCTGAGTGAGCGAGCACTAGCATGGTCTTTATACTGAAAAGATAACTACCTCTACACTATGTACTCAGGGCACCTACTTGATCATTGGATAGTCAATTAAGCTTGAAATGGGAAAAGGTGTAAAGTAATGCCAAGCCGAGACATGAGCTGCGTACAGAAAATGTTACCGCTACCCCCTGTTGATGCATAGTTCATGAGTCCTTGTCGGCTTATAGTGTACGGTACCCCCTATACTGTGCGGAAAGACTAGAAAAGAATGAAACGGAAAGGGTTCACGGCGGGTCTGGGGTCCTGGGCCGCTCGTGAATTGGACGCGATATCTCGAACTTGTCAAGTTTTCCATTTCCGTGTTCAAAGTCAGTTGGGACCCATTGTCTGGAAATACTCACATCACCTTGCAACTTTGACATACTCACCCAGCTAGGTCTGAGTCTCTTAACGCAGCAACAGTATCTGATGAGACCTCAGCGAGGCAGTTCCCGTCCTCAACCCTCGACAAGACAACCACTTGGGTCTTCATCTCAACTTCCCCAGCCGTTGTTACGTTGCGCGTACTTGTATGCCGAACGTTCATCTCATATCGACCCGACGAATCACTAACTACATACCGCGCATCTATCCGGTGATTCCAATTGAGGAGCTTTGCCCTTCGCTCCGAGACAGCGAAATACAATTTTCACAAGAGCGCCGTTAACTGTTTCCGAACCCGAGTGGTAAGGTCCGGGGATCCACATCCGATAGACCGGATTTCTCAAGCAACAAAGCGCTCCTCTCCACCAATACTGCGCAGTCCCAATTGCGCGTCGCGGGACAGCCCCATTGTTACCGTAGTTGAAGCTCTTTCATTTCGAGTCTGGGACCCGAGATTTCGGGGCTCGGTATCTCAGTTAGCGTTCCGGAAGAAACTCCGCATCTCTGGAACCGGCACCGGCACCGGCACCGGCACCGGCACCAGCCCGGGATTGCCTCACGGACACAATGGCCGGGACAGAAACACCAGCTCTCTCGGTTGAGTCAAACCCAAACACGCCAAAGCACGTCAAGGACAAAAAGTGCCCTTGGTGCGGCCAACCATTCACTTCATCCTCCCTTGGCCGCCATCTCGACCTCTACATCAGACCTAATAATCCCAAAAAGCCTGACGGCATTCACGATGTCACGGCTATTAGACGTCTTCGCGGCACGATAACTAGGAGGAGAACCAAGGGTACCTGTAGACGACGAGATGCCTCAGCATCTGCTGCCGGCAGTGCAACACCATCGGGAGCACCCTCTAAGGATGGCATCAGTCCTGCACCCTCCGATGTCGTCCAATCTCCGGCTCCGACCCCTATGCTCGCTGGAACTCCCGCTGCCACCCACAGCAAACGGAGAAGTGTGAGCACGCCGTTTGGGAGGAATTTCCCCTTCAACACCCCTTGGGAGGCCACCGGGGTTATTGACTTATCCCAAAGAAGCAACGGCGTTCCTTCACATCTTGAAGAGAGGCAGGCTCTCCCAGATGGCTCGAGGTCGCTGGCCCCTGTACCGCCACCACCGCCACCTCATACGTCTTCTTCTGGCCAACAGCCTCTGCATCACCAACCTGATCCGAGGCAACTGATTCAGGATGCCCAGGATACAGCGAGAGCTGCCGAGCTTGCCCTGCGTGAGATGATCTGCTCCTGGAGGGCTGCTAAGTAAGTTGTCAGTTATACACAGTAGTCCGATGTGAGTTGCTAACTCCAATTTCGAAGGCTACATGTCGATCTGCATACGATGCCCTTTGACTTTGACCCTCTGGCTCTGGATTTCCCTGCACTCGTCCTCCAATGCCTCGAACCACCACCCACCATATTCTCCTCCACTTTCTACCCAACCTCCACCTCCTGGTCCCTCCAGCCGCCCGGCTGGGATCAGTTCAAAGCCCTCCAGAACCACTTCCAAGAACAGTTCAATAAATGGCACATCAACTGCAGAGCCGCCACCACCGCCGTCAATGAGGACCTCAGCTACCCGCCGCCCGTCAACTTCGTCAATGTCGACATCAAGGAAGCCATCCGGCGCTCCGAAACCATCAACAAGACCCTTGAAAAGGCCGTCTCAGAGCACCTGAAGAAGACCTTTGGCGTCTGGGAAGCCTCGAGCCAGTTCGACCGCGAGAAGATGTGGCAGCTCGAGTTGGCGCGCAGCGTGGCCCGCAAGCAAAAGGATGTCAACACCCTGAAGGAGGAACAGCACCGCGTCCGGCAGGAAAACAACAACCTCAAGCTGCAGATCGAACATCTTAACGTGCTGCAGCAGCCGCGCGAGTACAAGCTGCAAACCCCCGCCACACTCCCCATCGAGAAGAAGCTGATCGACTACATGTCCGAGCTGATAGTCGTTCATAAAATATCTGGCGTCGGGCTGGAACATGGTCATCGTCATCATGACCTCAACACCGTTTGCAAGGAGGCAATTGACCGCTGGAAAAAGGTGGTGCAATCTGGACGGCAAGGCCCACCGCCACCGGCACCGGCGCCGGCCCAGGCACCGCAGCAGCAACAACACCAGCCTGTCTCTGAACCTCAATTTCCTCAATCTACGTCTGTGCCTGGTGGCGGCCCCTCTTCGCGCAATCCGCTAATGTTGTACAACTCAGCGATAGCGGCTATTTATGCCACGAAGAATCCTTCAACCTCGTCAAACGCAGCTCCATCGCGCCCTCAGCAGCAGCAGCAGCAGCCAAACACAACGGCCCAAGCCATGAGGGATAGAGACAATGGCAGAGACCCTGCGAGTGACGAGGAGGAGGCTGGTGATGGTCATGAGGAGGGCGAAGAGGACGAGGAAGGGGATAATGATGAAGATGAGGAGGGGGGAGACGAAGATGCCGAGATGGTTGACACAGAAGCAGAAGCGCAACGACCAAATTCGAAAAGGCAGTCACATCAGCAGGCTGACGGCTCATCGGGAGAGATTGCAGGAGGTAGTGGCAGTGGGGCAGGCGAGCCGATGAAAACAAACGAGCAGTCTTCTGGAGATGGAGAAAGTAAGAGGGCGGGAGTTGCACAAGGCTGAATGCATTTGCGTAAAGTTGATGCACCTCCATCCGTCCATCAAGTCGGCAATAATGCATGCTTTTTACCTCTACCCATTTCCGGATACGAATGCATACCGTAGAAACTCGGGCAATTGGCAAAACCAAAATGCCGCAAAAAGAGGTTTTTTGGGGCATAGTACAGCATGATCTGTAGAGCTCGAGTCCGAGCCTGTACTTTGGAACGCAGGCAGGATAGCGTTGGCTAGTTTTGTAGAGCCTTCACTAACTGAGCGGACATATGTACAGGAGTATGCTGCTTCCTGTGCTTACTGTCGGGCGCTCAAAGAGGGATTTGGTTTTGCCAATTGCCCGAGTTTCTACGGTATTGTGAACACTGTAGCCAGCACTTGGATGTTATGTACGTGGGAGATCTTGAACAGTGAAGTTTAACAATCACCTTACCTGCATTGGACAGATTCGGTTTCACTCCTCTCTTCACTCCTCTCTTCACTCCTCTCTTCACTCCTCTCTTCACTCCTCTCTTCACTTCTCTCTTCACTCCTCTCTTGTGAAGCACGAGTGGGTGATTGTCCAAACAGCGATTGTTTATCACCAAACGACAGGCCAAATGAATCATAACTACTTACTCCCTAGTTATTCCAAATGTGTGTCTGCTCAGAGAGTCGAGATACATGACATTTGCACCTTTTAATTTCCTAAACTTGAGAAGGAGGAAAAGGGGAAAGAAATGGGTATCGTGAAATAATTGCCCGGCTACCTCTCTCACTCGCTCGAGTATCTCTATAACAGAATCAACAAGATAACTGGCGGGCTGGCTGACTGGTTCCGGCGACGTGTTGAAGGGTATCGTTCTGAACGCTTTTCAACGCGCAATTGATTTGAAGAACAAGGGCAGACTGGGGAGGGGTGGTGTCCCAATCCAAGTGCCTCGACAAGATTGTATAAAAGAGTCAGCAGATCATGACGGCGCCTTCAGAAAACAAATTGTCCTCGTCACCTCAAAGCATAAAGAGTAGCAGCGAGCGAATCGCGGCACTGAGCTAAGCGACAATGAAGAGTGATGTGATGATGATGATCGATGCGAACAAAAACCTCCTATCCTAAATCTCACCATCCATATCTCGCTCAGCACGCGCGTAACCAAAATGGCTCGAATCAGCCAACAATCAAGAAAAACCCCCTTCCACCCGCCAGGCTCTTCCACCTATAATGAAAGAACACCATTCCATCCATGACCTGAACCATCGTGTTCGTGTTCATTCATAGCCCGAGTTAGAGAAAAAAATATAGTCAAATGAAAAAGCCAAAACACCGTAAACGCCATTTACCCGCTTTCTCCGCGCCTCAAATCTTTCCTGCCCCAAGATCAATGATCTCGCTCTTCTACTCCTCTCTCTAAAAGGCGATTCTCGTCATTTCCAAAAAAAAAAAAAAAAAGAGTAGTTCATCCTCCGTGAACTCAGGTGCCTGAAGCTGCCACGCTGACTGAAGGTGCGACTTTAAGCGCAGGGAAGCCTTTCATATCGGTGTGTAGAAGACCAGCTCTTGAGCTTCTAGCTCTGTTGTGTCGTTTCCTCGGTCGAGCTTGAAGGGGTACTTGTCCCATCGGCGGTCGTTGGCTTCTCCTTCTCCTTGTCCTTTCCTCCTGTTGATGAGGTGTCATTGTTCTTCTTCTTGCTAGACTGTTCATCTTGAAACAAGCCGTGCTCTTCAATGTACTAATTGTATGCCATGTTAGGGTCGAAATTCCGCCACACTGCCTGATAGGAGGGTAACACGATAATGACATACCTCGACAACAGGATCAGGGATAAGATATCGCACGCTCAGATCCTTCTTCAAGAAGAGACGGACTTTGGTGGAGCTAAATGTTGCGGTAAGACAAGTTGTGCGTGTCAGTCACTTTGCCACTAGCTTTACCCGATGGTGTGGTGGTACAAGGGTCCCCTAAGGGTCCCATCCCAACGGGATCGACGAACCTGATGTCATTCTGTATCACTTGGCTGATAACCCAAATGTTGTCTTCGTACTGCCTCAGCGTAGCAAGCGCCTCGTCGATATCGGTTCCCGAGCGCTCAATGATGAAAGCGCCGTACTCCCCGAGAATGACTCCCAAGTCAACCGGCGACCAAAGCCCGGGCTCTCCTGTACAGTGAGTCAGCTTATTGTGCAATGATACACGGCAATATCCTTCAATACAACGTTGGTGGCGTGTGAAAGGGAAGGCGTTCATACCCATTGACATGACCAAATCTGCGCCAGCAAGAAGCGCAATCTTTGCCTTCCTCCGCACACCATCGGTGCCCTCAATGCCACCCAGTACGGTGTTGATCTCGTGGTCGAAGTGTCGAAGCACCCGCGCCGTGGGAACGTAAGCGGGCTCGCCGTTTTCGTCGCAGTTGACCGTCTCGAAGGGGTCGACCATTAGCCAGGAAGAATGTTCGACGGCGCGGGAGCACATCTCAACACGGTGATGACCGGGAGCTAGGCCAGCCTTCTTGTAGGCGTCGCTGACGGGGGAGAGGTAGCCGCCGCAGACTTCGAAGTTGGTATTGAATCGGACAAAGTCGGAGGCCATTTCGAACATGCGAAGGTGGAGGAATGTGATGGCTGCAGAGGAAGAGGGGAAGTGTTAATGGAGTCCTTTTTGCCAAGATACTGTATTGCATTTGAGTACTTACGGGAGAAAGAGCCGCAAGCCACGAGAACCAAAGGTGTCCTCCCAGGCTGCGTTTGTTGGAGCTTCAGCTTGGCCTGGGGGAAGGTATAAGGCACCATGGTGTTGCCAGTCGAGGCTTGCTCGGGAGGAGGATAGGTGACGGGGGTCGCCATGCCCGTTGAAGTTTGGGAAGACATGGTTGGCTTGTTGTATTGTGATGTCTGTAGATGTCCTTTGGCGTTGGACTAGGTCAGTGTAGATGTTGCGATACTAGGTACCGGCAGGGTCGGGTGTCGCAAAGTAATGCGTCCCGGGAGACGGGTGACGCAGCTGGGGTGGAATCGGTCGCTCAAGGCGGCTTGCCGTGGATGCGATGCGAGATGGTCCAGCGGCCAGAGCGCAGAGTGTGCTGGGAGGGGCCACAATGCGGGGTGTCCCAGATGTTGTATAAGCGGCGACGGCGGATCTTGTTTGACGAAGTTGACCGGGTCAAGGTGGATGTGGTGATGTGAGAAGGCAGTTGCCGAAAGCCGGATAGGTCGGTAAGGTGTTCGGAAATACTAAGATACGTCTTGGTGTGTATTCCAATTTCGGACTGCACTGTTCGAGAGGTCACAGTTCTTCCAGCGAAGTAGGATTCGAGGGTATATTTAAGGTAGGTAGTTGTAGATAGCTGCCGGCTCGGATGTGTCAGGTATTGTAGCCGAATTGATCTGACTAGGGAGGACGAGCGCGAGAGTTGGGTGGAGGGCGGATAGTCTGAACTTTGAATCGATTTGAAAGCAGACTAGGAAGTGTGTGAAAGGAGCAAGGAGAAATTCTGGAATCTCGTGGACAACCAGCGCGTTGGGTGTGTGCGTCTGTCTGGCTGCTTGGGAAAAAAAAAAGAGCTGAGCAAATTGTACCTATGCACAGATGCAGAGCGACAGCGATGGCGTGAAGGATGGACGGGCCCTTTTTTTTTTTCAATCAATTTTGTCGAGTTGTTGAAAGGTTTTTGATGGGAAGAAGAAGACGACGACGACCACAACGGGAGGTGGCACAAGCAGGCATCAGTTGCGCGGGGTCCAGGTCGGGCGAACGGGGAGGATTGCCAATTGGTTTGAATTATATAGGTAGGTACTAAGAGATCCAAGAGGGTTGGTTGTTGGATGATAAATACTACAAGTACGGATGGTTCCGATCTCACTGTCTCAATTCCTCACTCTCGGGGCGGCAGTGTGTGTTTGTGGTAGGTTGCTGCGCCCGCTGTCGGCGGCGGGGGCACAGGCTTTGCGGTTGCATTCCCACAATGACTCCATCGGAGGCTGATCCACTCAACAAAATCCACTAAAAAACGCAACCCACTTAGCGACTCCTCTCACCATCCTCAATTGCAACCGACCCTTGCGCTTATCCATGGTCACTTTTCTGTCCTGCAGGTCTGCATGTACAATTGGCTGCTTGGTACTGTACCTTTTGCCTGGGGAAGTGGATGCACATGAGATACCCACCGGTTGACCACCGTGACTCCAGCTCCCGCCGTCAGCCCTCCCGTGCTCCCGTCTCTTGTTCAGTCTGCGGTGGGGGTACAACAGAAGTTTAGTGTAGAGAGGGCCGAAGGGCTCAGAGATCAATTGGGTACTAAGGTACGTAGGCAGCGGTGGTTGACTTGGGGCATACGAAGCTGTGAACGGCTAAAACGTGTGTTGCCTGAGTGTTCTTAAGACTCGTCAGGGTAGGTATACTTGTAAGTGACCCAGACAGCCTGGTTGACCGATGACGGAAGCCCAAAAAAACTGGGATGTGAGGGAATGGAACTCCGGTAATTGATGTTCTAACTTCCATCTTTCCTGGCCGGACACATGCGCTTCAAGTCGAGTAACATCCACGGAAGTCTCCGATCAGAGGAAGAAACCTCATATTGTTTTCTACCTGCAGGTGCTCACGGTTATTCACGGAACTGTGACGATTGATCAGATGCAAGTTGTCAGGTTGAAAATATGTGCTCTAGACAGCTACCTGTGCTGATTCTCGCCGTTTCTACCTACGTATTCGATCCTCCCAAGCTTCATGACCTATCCCCGGGAAGCCGGACTATACACAACCTCACATAAGCGTTGTATCAACCAATCAACTTTTTGTGTACGTTTCGGAAACAATCATTGCTTGTCGGGGTTTTATAGTCGGTAAGCCCAACGGGTCAGCGCTTACCCTCCAGATGCCGAGGAGTGTTCGGAGTTCTCTCGCAGTGGGGCAGCCAGGCACTGGTGCGATTTATAAGCCCAGCTTATGCGGTCCAGCTCTCCTTCTGTTCGGTTTATTTGCGGAGCAAATAATGATTTTCACGCCTGAGTTGTCCTTGCAAATGTTAGCCAGCTCTTTTACTTCGGTGATATCTAGATCACTTCATTTGCTCTGGACATTTAGGTTTTTTTTTCTTTCAACTTTTGACATGAGGGAGTTACTAAGTAGTCAGTACCATTGCTGCCTGTGACGTCGCACTTCAATCCTCTTTCTAGCAATGTGTCTAGGAACAAGAGACCGGAAACATTCATGCGGGTAACACACACCCTGTTCAATTCTAACACAAGGTCCCGAACTACCTTTGCTTTTGTGACCATCATTTCGGGGTTTCTCCATGATGCCTGCCGTAACCAGTTCACGTGGCTTCGATTGCTTCGTTCAAATAGAACGCCTGTACTCTTCACTTTGTAGTCCGTTGCAATCATCAAACCTCCCAAGAACAATGGGGATGTTGCTGGAGCCGTCTGAAGCGAAGAATTAATGGCAGACAGCCTGATTTTTTTCGACAAGACGATTGGCAGCTGGCGGCGATAAACATCGGTCATCGAGGTGCTGGGGAGAATTTCCATTTAGTGGTGGCATCGATGCCTTACATGGATAAATAAATCTGTGGTCCGTGCGTTGATGTTCATTGATGAGGACGGTGAGGACGGGTCTGTCGGATAGATTGCACTCCGGAACGGGCTTCTCTCTTGCACCTTGCAACTTCATGTTGTCGGCCAGAAACCACTGGTCATCTCCTACACGTGAAAGTCTAAAAGTGCCTTTTCACCGAGATGGCGAATAAATGGCCAGCGCTGCGCTTTGCTAGTTTAGGACACGGGAAACAGCCTCTCAAAAACACCTAGAGGTTTTTACTCGTTTCTATTGCATAATGTGTTAGAGCTGTGACAGGCGAGCCTCGAAAGGAACTATTGCTTATCACGCCAGGTTTGGATATGCCCGGTCAGGAAGTCAGGTGGGTGGTTGTTTACTTGGAGAGCTTCAGAGGCTTGTGATCCCTCCTTATGTCTAAACCTTTCATGGAAGAGACATTGCGTTGGGATCAGCTGATGGTATTTGAACGACGTATGCGTCACTGTTCTTAAACCGCTTCACCCTAATATGAACTTCTTGGAGTGGCGTTCAAATTCTACTGTGTTGCTTATCTTGTGACTTAAGCATGGTGGAGGACATTTCTCTCCAGAGACAACTTGTGACATGTCGATGGTGCATCTCATCGCGAGTTTCCTTCTTGATAGAATATAGGCGTGACCCAGTATAGCACTCCTCTTTCTCTTCTAACTACCCAAGCCACCAAACTTTTGGAATTTTTTTTGGAAATATTTTATTTTTCTTTCGCCTTTTCTTTTGCCCTCTAGTTCACTTCGACGTAGTTAGGTAGCCCTGCATACATATGTCCTACAAATATCCCACTTCACTACATCGCGATGCATACTACACTACCTGGCATTGGGTACACCACCAATTGTAAAGCTCATTTGATGAGGAGATAACCGAGGGTAATTACCTATTTTAACGTTGCTCGGCGTTGGGAAGATGCGTTGCGCGCATACTAGGAAAGGCATAAAGACTTGGAATGTGGGGGCTGCCGTGGTCAGCTTTTTCCGAATCAACCAACTCTTTTCCCCAAATGACTACCTCCTGGCCAACTGCACCACAATGGCTTTGAGAATCTGCTTAAAGGCAATTCAAGGTACAATAATGAAGCCCTAGGGAAATATACTTAACATCAATATCGTTCTCGGAGCAACTTGAACTCAAACGTTGTCTGGCGAAAGCCGAAGAGCCCTCACTCACCTCGCTCGCACCCCCTTTCAATGTAAACATGTGGCAGTGCTGATAGCCACAGCGCATGAGCCACACTTGAACAGAGTCAGTACTACCCGCCTAGTACTGGCCCGGTACAGTGCCCTGACGGCGGCGTTTGACTGACTCACCCCGCCAGCCGCCTGTAGGGCCAGTCCTTCCCGTCCCCGTTGACGGCGCTGAATCGAAAAAAATACCCCGCTGTGGATTCGAGTGTGTCAATTGAATCGCGACCGCTGCCAGTGTCGCCTCTAGGAAGAAAAAAAAAAAAACTAAAAAACTAGACGATCTCCCTTGCAACCCGCCCGTCAAAAAGTCGCAACTTGTATTTGTGCATTGTTTCCAGCTTGTCTCTTCGTCCCGGACAGACACATCATAACCATGGCGGATTCGAGTGCTACCACCCCCGCGGCCGCGGCCGACCAGCTCGCCAACCTCCATCTCGACGAGGTCACCGGAGAGCGCGTCTCCAAGAGCGAGCTCAAGAAGCGCCAGAAGCAGCGCCAGAAGGAGGCCGAGAAGGCCGCCAAGGCCGCTACCGCTCCCCCCAAGGCTACCTCCAGCAAGCCCAAGAACGCGGCCGGCGGCGAGGAGGACCTCAACCCTAACCAGTACTACGAGATTCGTACCCGTCAGGTCAACGAGCTGCTCAAGAACCCCGAGACCAACCCCTACCCTCACAAGTTCCAGGTCAACTACGATGATTCCAACTTTGTCGAGGAGTTCGGCTCCCTCAAGACCGGCGAGACCCTCCCTGAGAAGGAGCTCAGGATCGCTGGCCGTATCTACAACATCCGTACTGCCGGTTCCAAGCTGATCTTCTACGGTACGATTTCCTGTTTGTCGAAGCCAGACAAGGACAATGCGCTAACCTAAGTGTGATGCGCAACAGACATCCGCACCTCTGCCGACACCAAGAGCATTGGTACCCGTATGCAGGTCGTCTGCCAGGCTCAGTTGGCGAAGGAGGGTGGTGTTCCCTTCGAGAAGCAGCATGCCCACCTCCGCCGCGGTGATATCATCGGTATCGTTGGTTTCCCCGGCCGCACGAACCCCAAGAACCTCAAGGAGGGTGAGCAGGGTGAGCTTTCCGTCTTCGCAACCGAAGTCCAGCTTCTCAGCCCTTGCTTGCACATGCTTCCCAGTGTCCGCTACCCCTTCGCCGACGCTGAGCAAAGAGCGCGCATGAGGTACCTTGACATGCTCTGGAACGACAGGAGCCGTGAAACGCTCTGGCAGCGCAGCAGAATGGTCCGCTACATCCGCGACTTCTTCCACGAGCGCCGCTTCATCGAGGTCGAGACCCCCATGATGCACGCCATTGCCGGTGGCGCCACCGCCCTTCCCTTTGTCACCCACCACAACGATCTCGACATGGACATGTTCATGAGAGTCGCTCCCGAGCTCTTCCTCAAGAAGATGATTGTTGGTCAGTTCGGCAAGGTTTTCGAGATGGGCAAGAACTTCAGAAACGAGGGCATCGATCTCACTCACAACCCTGAGTTCACCTCCATCGAGTTCTACTGGGCGTACGCTGATGTGTACGACCTGATGTCCATCACCGAGGAGCTCGTCTCTTCGCTCGTCAAGGAGCTTACCGGCTCTTACAAGACCAAGTTCACCAACCAGCACGGCGAGACGTACGAGGTCAACTGGGAGGCCCCCTGGCGCCGCGTTGAGATGATTCCCGCCCTCGAGGAGGCCACCGGCGAGAAGTTCCCTCCTTACGACCAGCTCCACACCGACGAGACCAACGCCTTCCTCCAGAAGATTTGCAAGAAGATGAACGTCGAGTGCCCGCCACCCCTTACCAACGCTCGCATGATTGACAAGCTTACTGGCGAGTTCATCGAGGAGACGTGCATCAACCCCACCTTCATTCTCGAGCACCCCCAGATGATGTCTCCTCTGGCCAAGTACCACCGCTCCAAGAACGGTCTTTGCGAGCGTTTCGAGGCCTTCGTCTGCAAGAAGGAGATTGCCAACGCCTACACCGAGTTGAACAACCCCTTCGACCAAAGACTCCGCTTTGAGGAGCAGGCCCGCCAGAAGGACCAGGGTGATGACGAGGCCCAGCTCGTTGATGAGAGCTTCCTCAACGCCCTCGAGTATGGCCGTATGTATACCCCTGTCATGGACTTTTCTTGTATGGAAGAACTAGTGCTAATACGTGATGTATACAGTGCCGCCTACCGGTGGTTGGGGTCTCGGTATCGATCGTCTTGCCATGTTCCTGACTGACAACTACTCGATTCGCGAGGTTCTTGCCTTCCCCTTCCTTCGTGAGGAGAAGACTGCCCACAAGGAGAAGTTTGCTGCCGAGATTGCTGGCGTCCAGCCTCTTCCTGAGGAGGGTATTCGTAAGTGATTTATGGTGTTCATGGTAGAATGCTTGATGTAGAGACGCTGACTGGTTTGATACAGCCCACAAATAGATGTCTGAATAGCGTAGCGTAGTCTAGATGAATGTCGATGAATACCTTTGGATGAATGAACATGACATGGCTTCGGTTCGCTTTCTTTATTTCCTTCAAAAGTAGGCCATGTCGATTGTCGAGATATACTCAAAAAGCAAATTGCTGATGAAGTCTAAACTCCATTGTGGCCATCGATCTAAAGGGAGATGAATGTATCTGCCTACTTTGGCCCGCCACTAGCCAGACAGTCGATGTTGTCGACCTGACGAGTATACCACTTGGCACCGTGATAGCGAGGCGCAGCTTCTTGGAAATGCTTAGGATGACATCCTCATGCATCTGATATTAGGACGACCCTATGGACATGTCAAGAGTCTCCTCCAGCGACAACCACTCGGCTTCTCAAGCTGCCCGTAGACTGAACGTCTACAACATATATCTACACCATTTATAGCACAGTACATCTCATACGATGATAAGAGCCGCCCAGATTCTTGGCGCGAAGCTCGCAAGCGCCTGAGAAGGTTGTTGATTTCTTGGTATCTCCAATACGGCAATGAATATTTGAAGCCAAGAAATGGTTCTTACGTGTACTGCGTAGTGTATACCACTGCTGACAAAAGTCACACAGCAAAGAAGCAGAATCGAGATTCTGGTAGGGCTTGGCGGATTTATACTATGTAGAGATCTCGCTGGATCATACCTAAATGGGGAAAGCGGGATTTCGGTTCCAGGAGGGTTAGCTGCGTTGTGAGGCGTTGTGAGTGGATGGTGAGTTGCAGAATTGCGTGGCGGTGGATTTTTTGGAACGTTATTGGTGGATACTGTCATGAGTAAGGTATGAAGTGGGACCGTAGGGAAAATGAGGGTTAAATTAATCTGAATATGTATTAAGTCGATGACATGGAAGTCTTTTGGTCGGTTTGGGGAACGATGGGAAGGTGAGTGAGTCTGGAATACCTGGAAAGTGAAGAGCCGCAATAGGGAACTACAGTGACTAGACTGGTGGAAAAGGTAACAAGACGAGAAGTCCGACGAAAGCGATCTGAAGAATGTTAGATTGGAGTTGTGGCTGTCACAGCCGCGGCCTGACAAAAGTTTCAGCTTGTCTTTTGCTGACTACATAGGTAAGGTACCCTGCTGTGCACGTTCCCGTCTTTGCCTCGGGTCTACCTAGTGTACCTGATGCATAACACGCACATGTACAGCGTGAAGAGCACATTGGATTATCTCCGGCGGGCGTCAGACGCAGTCGTGGCAGTGTTTAACGACCAACGACGACAAACAGACTGTATTGGATAATTTCAGTGAGATATTGGAAGATATGAAAGATTTGATGGATACACTGCCACTGCCACGACGGACTTGGTTGAAGATGTCAGGGACGACAGTGCGGTACGGCACCGGCTCGGTTTCCTAGCAATGGTTGAGTGTCAGGGTGTGAAAAAGGACCCCGAAAAAGGGTACATGTAGTGTATGATTCACAAAAGGGAACCCGTCCAGATCCGGTAATTCCTGGCCTTGTTTCGCTGGAGATAACGAGTGGGTGGGGCTCTCTTACACCCGGACACTTTAATTTTGAATCTCGGGCTGTCCAAGAGCCCGGCTTGTGTCTTGGGGTTCAACTTGTCTTGACTGGCGATTTATGTATCCCCGGTTCCTTGTAAATTTCTACAGTACTTTTGTGGGCATTCGGCGGAGAACTGAAGACAAAGGGAAGAAGGGGTCGTATGGCAAGAAGGATATGGATATATGGTCATGGAGAAGAGAGTGGGCAAAAAGGGCAGGAAAAAAAAATAAAAAATTAAAGGCCAAGACATTTCGGGAACTAAGCCTCTCTTTTCCTTCTTCATGCCCGCCTTGGCTGGATATTGAAGGCACCCATCGCATTCGTACACTACTTGACAACCTTGAAGACCGAGCCGAGCAAAGCCTGATCGAGGAATCTGTCATACTGTGTGATGGATAGCGATCGATACATCTTCATAGGGAACCAGTGAACTGGAGAGGAGCGGATTCCGGTAGCCTTCATCAATTTGCTTTTCTCTCAATCCTCCTTGCCCCCTTCCATCCATCTCTTCAAACCCAACCTGTGTTATTAGTACTTTTGCATCTTATATCTGTATTGTCTATTGTGTTCATTGAAAGTTATCACATCGACAGTTTTGCAACTTTTCCCCTTTAACACACCAGAATAATCCCTCCGAGGCTCATTGCGCCGACCCGCACATCAGACGAACGACTTTCATCTCATAATCCTGTTGTGACACCTACTTTTCGGCAGCCACCCCCTGTGTACGCCATAGCTCAACGCCAGAATATAGGGCTGAGATATCAGTTCTCATGGCTTCGCGGCGCTAGTCACACTGACGGAACTAACCGCCAACATGGCGATAATCAGTCAAACATGGACGCTCACGCGCAAGAATCTGCTCATCGTCCTTAACCGACACACCAACGCTACAATTATCCGCGCTTTTGTCCTTCCCGTCCTTGTTGTCGCCTTCCTGAGTTTCGCCAAGAACCTCTTCGTCCCCTACGCCGTTTTCGGCATCAGCAAGGTCCATCCTGTGCGCTCTCTTTCCGACGGCCTGCAAGCCTCCAGCGGGACCGGCCGCAACACGGTCGCCTTTGTCAACAACGGCCTGCGCGGCGGAGAGATTGATCGGGTTATCCAAGAGCTGGCCACCGTTGTGCGTGATGCCGGCAAGAACGCCTCCATTGCCGAATCCGAGCAGGATTTAATTTGGACCTGTCGCGCCTCGCTACGCGGCGTTACCCCTTGCTATGGCGCCGTCGTCTTCTACTCTTCGCCTGATGAGGGTCCTGATGGAATGTGGAACTATACGCTCCGTGCCGATAGTGCGCTGGGTACTGGAAAGATCAATGTTGATAAGGATGACAACGACGCCCAGGTCTATATGCTTCCTCTACAGCGCGCAGTCGATGCTGCCATCACACGCAATGGCCAGCAGAAGCTACCTGAGGAACAGGACGAGTATCCCTTCACCTCTTTGACCAAGGAGGAGCGCGCCGACCGTGTCAGACAGCTGTACCAAAAGACCATATATAACGTTCTGGGTGTCACCTTCCTCATCAGCGTCATTGGTGTCTGTTACCATCTGGTTGGATTCATGGCTTCGGAGCGCGAGACGGGCATGTCGACTTTGGTGGAGGCCATGATGTTCACCAAGAGAACCTGGGAGGGCCAGGCCGCGCGACTGCTGTCATATCATCTCGGCTTCACCCTCCTGTACCTGCCTGGTTACATTGTCAGCTCCATCATCATGTGGGCGGCCGTCTTCAGGACCAGCAGCGTTGGTATCCTCATTATCTACCATATTCTCGCTGGTCTATCGTTGGCTTCCTTCTCTATCTTGGGCGCGGCTTTCTTCAAAAAAGCACAGCTCAGCGGTATCTCCATCGTCATTCTTTACATTCTGCTTGGTGTCATTGCCCAGATCATCACGGCACCCAAGACTGCCACGGTTGTCGTCCTCAGTTTGTTGTTCATGCCTTGCAATTACACCTACTTCATCGCTTACCTGGCTCGCTTTGAGGCCAAGGATATGGCAACCAACCTCGGCAAGAGTGCTCCTGATAGCCCCTCG
The DNA here is from genome assembly GCF_000213175.1 of Neurospora tetrasperma FGSC 2508. Lineage (NCBI taxonomy): Eukaryota > Fungi > Ascomycota > Sordariomycetes > Sordariales > Sordariaceae > Neurospora > Neurospora tetrasperma. Next base: position 2,041,351 of record NW_009799104.1, on the reverse strand, counting down.
CAAGTGGCCGGTATCGTGCTTTGGATCTTCCTGATTGTTCAGATCTTTGCTTATCCCATTCTCGGTGCTATAATCGAGAGATACCTCCACGGAACCACTTCTTCTACCCGCAACATCGCCTACGGCGAGAACTCGGAGCTGGGACCCGACAATGCTGTCCAGCTGGATGGCTTCACCAAGATTTACAAGCCGGGCCCTTTTCGCAACATGTTTTCCTTCCTGTCCAAACCGAGAGAGCCCGTTATAGCTGTCAATGGCTTGACCCTCACTGCCCGTCGCGGTCAGATTCTCGTTTTGCTCGGCGCCAACGGTAGCGGCAAGAGTACCACGCTCGACATTATCGCTGGCATCAACAAACTTTCCAGCGGCAGCATCACCGTTGACGGCACCGGCGGTCTCGGAATTGCTCCTCAGAAAAACGTTCTTTGGGACGAGCTCACGGTCGAGGAACATCTTCGCATCTTCAACCGGCTCAAGTCTCCCAACCAGCTTGCCACCAAAGAGGAGATCTTGGAACTTATCAGCGGCGTTGATCTCGCCCAAAAGGTTGACGCAAGATCTGGTACTCTCTCTGGCGGCCAGAAGCGCAAGCTTCAGCTCGGTATGATGTTGACAGGTGGCTCCGCCGTCTGCTGCATTGATGAAGTCTCCAGCGGTATCGATCCACTTTCTCGTCGCAAGATCTGGGACATCCTCCTTGCCGAGCGTGGGCGTCGCACCATGATTCTCACTACTCATTTTCTGGACGAGGCTGATCTTCTTGCTGACCATATCGCCATCATGTCCAAGGGCACGCTCCGCGCCGAGGGGTCTTCTGTCGAACTCAAGAACCGCATGGGGGGATACAGAATCCATCTGAACAACGCCAAGTACATCTCCAACTCGCCCAACGTCTCTGGTGTCCAGAAGAAGGTTTCCCCCGAGGAGATTACCTACATCGCTTCTACCTCGGCCGCGGCAGCTCAAGTTATCAAGGAGCTTGCGGTTGCTGGCATCTCGGATTATCGCTTCTCTGGACCTACTATCGAGGATGTGTTCTTGCAACTTGCTGAGGAGGTTCGGGCGGAAGATGGCGCGAGACTCGACCAGTTCCAAAGCACCGCCGCTGTCTTAGGCGCGCAACGGAGTACGGAAAAGCAGTCTTCGACCGAGATGGTTAACGATGCCCCTGTGGATGACACAACCAAGCCCGGCCTTAACCTCCTGTCTGGTCAGCGTATCGGATATTTCAAGCAGGGTGTAGTTCTCTTCCGCAAGAGGATGACCATCCTCAAGCGCAACTGGTTTCCGACCCTGGCTGCATTTGCCATCCCCATCATCGCTGCTGGTTTAGTCACTCTGTTCGTCATGGGCAAGGACCCTGTTGGCTGCAGCCCTGCAGATCAATCTTCTCGTCGTGTTGCGACCAACCTTTTCGCCTCCGATTTTGACCTCTTCATGATAGCTGGTCCCTCGGACAAGTTCTCGGCCAATAACCTCGCCCGTCTTTTTGCTCCCATCTACATGGCTACCCAGGACAACGCTACCAGCAGCGGCAACTCCTCGGGTATTGGCATGAACCCCCTGGACCTGTTCAAAAACATCACGCTGGTTGACACTTTGGATGAGTTCAACTCGGCTGTGGTGCAGTATCGCAAGAACATCACTCCCGCCGCTGTCTGGCTTGGGGACGACAACTCTGTCCCGACCATGACCTACAGGTCCGACAGCGTGGAGATGTTCACCGCTTGGTTCGGCCAGTGGATCACCGACATGATGCTGTCCAACACTACAATTGCTTCTCAGTTTGTCAACTTTGACATTCCCTTCGCTCCCGACACCGGCAAGTCTCTCCAGATGCTTGTCTACATGAGTCTGGCGCTCTGCGCCTACCCCGGTTTCTTCGCTCTGTACCCCAACGTTGAGCGCCGTTCGTTTGTGCGTGGCTTGCAATACTCGAACGGTGTGCGTCCCCTGCCTCTCTGGCTCGCCTACACCACCTTCGACTTCCTTATAGTCCTCATCGCGAGCGCCATCATGACCGCTCTGCTCGCCGGCCTGGCCAGTGTCTGGCACCACGTCGGATATCTGTTCATCATCTTCGTCCTCTACGGTCTCGCCTCGATTTTGCTGGCCTATGTTATCTCGCTCTGGAGCAACAACCAGCTTTCGGCCTACGCATTCACCGCCGGTGGCCAGGTAGTCATGTTCCTCATCTACCTGATCGCCTACATGTGCACCATCACCTACGGCCCCGTTGACAAGGTGGATGATATGCTCGTCGTGGTGCACTTCGTTGTAGCCATCTTCGCCCCCATCGGCTCGCTCACCCGCGCCCTCTTCATCGCGCTAAACCTTTTCTCAGCAGCCTGCGACGGCGACAAGCTCGCCTCGTACCCGGGTGGCATCCTCCAGTACGGCGGTCCGATCCTGTATTTGATTCTCCAGTCCATCATCCTCTTCATCCTCCTCGTCTGGGTCGACGCCGGCAACCCCGGCTCAACCCTCAAGCAGCTCTTCAAGCGCAAGCCCCGCTCCGCCCCGCCCACCATCGCCCAAGAAGCAGACGGCATCTCCGACGAAGAAGTCGCCCACGAGCTCGTCCGCGTCAAGTCCACCGCCACTGGCAGCGGGGTCGCCGGCACCAACAACACCGACGGTCTACAGGTCGTCAACCTAACTAAGACCTTTGGGCGCAACACAGCCGTGGACAACGTAACCTTCGGAATTCCTCACGGGCAAGTCTTCGCCCTCTTAGGCCCCAACGGCGCCGGCAAATCCACGACCATCTCTATCATCCGCGGCGACGTCAAGCCCGACTATAATTCAGGCGGCGACGTCTTTGTCGAACAATCCTCCGTCGCCCGCTCTCTCGCCGCCGCGCGCTCCCACCTCGGCGTCTGCCCCCAATTCGACGCAGTCGACACCATGACCGTTCTCGAGCATCTGCGCTTCTACGCGCGCGTGCGCGGCATTCCCGCTTCCGGCATAGAGTACAACGTCGAACAAGTCATCCGCGCCGTCGGCCTGACCCAATTCCGCGACCGCATGGCGCGTGCGCTATCGGGAGGTAACAAACGCAAGTTGTCTCTCGGTATCGCTCTGATGGGTAACCCCACTGTGGTGTTGCTTGACGAACCCTCCTCCGGCTTGGACGCGGCCGCCAAGCGCATCATGTGGCGCACCCTAGCCGAAACCGTGCCCGGCCGCTCGATCCTGCTCACCACCCACAGCATGGAGGAAGCCGACGCTTTGGCGGGCAGAGCCGGCATCCTTGCTAAGCGCATGCTAGCCATGGGATCGGTTGACTCGTTGCGCAAACGCTTCGGCGATACATTGCACGTCCACCTCGTCTGCCGTGGCGCGCCGCGCACGTCGGACGCCCAGATTGCGCAAATCCACGCCTGGGTTGAATCTACCTTTGGCTCTGCCGCCGCGATGGAGGGGAAGACATATCACGGGCAGATGCGCTTTTCCGTACCCGCCGCTGTTGTCCTTTCCCTCACCACTGGTATTACTAACCAGCGGGCAGATAAGGGAATGACAACGGAAGAAATCAGGGAGACGGAAACCCAGCAAAGCACGACGAGCGCGATTGGGAAGTTGGTAGTGTTACTTGAGGAACAGAGGGAGGAGTTGGGCGTGGAGCATTTCAGTGTTAGTCCGACGACGTTGGATCAGGTCTTCTTGGAGGTCGTGGGGAGGCATAATGTTAGGGAGGAGGGGTATGCGGCTCCGGATGAGGGGAAGAAAAGGGGGTTGAAGAGGTGGTTCAAGAGGAGTTAGGAGAAAAGTTGCGATGTGGAAAAGGGGGGGAGAGAGATTTGTGAAGAGTAATGTTTAGGCTTTAAATGGGTTTTCGATATTTGATGGTAATGTTTGGTTGTATTTCTTCCATGCTGCTGCTGCTGCAAGCGTTGTTCTAGAATATGAGTACAGTAGGCAACCCAGTAAATGCAAGGAATTGGGGCAAGGCATTTTCCTTGCAATTACTGGGTCCTTGCACTTACTGGCACCTGCACAGGGGCTTGTAACAGCCAGTGACAGCCCTGATAAAGGGTTCTGATAGCTGGTGACAGCCCCAATTGGGGTGATAGGGGCGCCTAAACCCCCTGTTAGTTGCCCTGTTAGGTGCAAATTTATATGGCCGGCCAGCTGGGCGGCTTGCATTTAGCAGTTAGCAGGCTTTACCATACTAAAATAAATCGGGCATGAGAATCTCTAGCATTTACTAGGTCTTTGCAATTATAGGGACTTGCAGTTACAGGGCACTCTACTGTAAGTGAGCGAGAGCGTTTTGGAGTTGAACCATAAAAGAGATAGTGTATAAAGAAATGGTTGCGGGATGAACACAAGTGACCTTCAGGTTTACGAGTGACGGCATAGTTTTCAGTTTATCCTTGGATAGCTCGGAAGCTCTTTTTATACTTTTTTTTTTTTTTTTTTAATTTTCTTTTTTCTTTTTATGTAAGGGTTCAGTTCTGTTATGTAGGTATATACAATCTTTCAATCTCAGGTTTTGGCAGGTATTGCACAAAAGGATCATATAATAGACATTCTTACACTCAACCGTATTACATTTCGCTATACCCAGCATTATTATCATGAAAATAGACTGCATACGTTACGGTCAATATATTATCATACCATATTGTGAAGGCACCAGACATCGAAGCGTCTTTATGATGCCCTTGATATTAATTCTAGACAGTTCCTGTATGGAACAACCCCTAGGGGACTCGGGTCAATGTACTTTCAAGTGGATAAGTTTCTATCACATCTTTGTAACGGCCTTTCCGAGCCAAATCGAGCCGTATTGGACAGTCCATATTAGATTGATTTTTACAACCACTTCGTCAGGGTATGCCAGAAGTCTATTGCGTGATTCATTAAAAACAAAAACCCATAAACCATATCTTGCGCTCTTGCGTCTACACATCTATCATGCATCACGAGACCATGTCCATATGTGTCACCATCCTGACCCGTTGCGAAGTAGTAGAAGCGACGACGACGACGATGCATAAAATGGTATCGGCAATATAAAAAGAACTCATGCAAAAATTCTAACAGAAACATACAGGAAGGAAAGAAACCCAAACCAGACCCCAGGACACAAACGGGTTGCAACAAGCAACGACCGCTCACCTGAGGTAAGAAACAGGATTCCTGTGTACCTCCTTGAAGTGCTTCTTCATGCCCACCACCTCAGCGCGCTTATACGAGTCCACCTCCCTCTGGCGACCCTTCTCCACCACCTTCCGCACCTCCTTGCTCTCCACATCTCTGATACCGTTGGCGCCGATAAGACCTCTTGTCTCACGCGTGATGACGTGCCTGCCGTGCGCCTTGCGGTCTCTGAGCTGAACCTCCATGTTTCTCCTGAATCTCGGCTCGCCGTCGCTGTCGTACTGCATCTCCGCATCTTCGCCTTCTTCACCACCGGCAGCTTCGAGAAGGAGCTGCTGCTGGCGCTCCTCGGGCGTGGGGTAATTGTGCAGGTTCTGGCGGAAGTAGCGGTTGAGCGAGCGGTGGCCGACGGAGCGGCCAGATGGCAGGTGAAGCTCGTACTCGTCGTAGTAGACGGCGTTGACGCCCTTCCTGCTGTGGGCATGGAAGCCGTCCGCCTGGCGGTGGGGACGAGGGTCGTCGCGCGAGTGGTGGCGGTGGCTGGCCAGACGCTCGTACTGATGGTAATGGCCCTCGCCGGGGACGGCATGGAGGTCGTCCGAGTCGAGAGACGAGGCCGAGCTGTCGGTCTCCCAGCCCTCTTCGTCGCCGCCTTCACCTTCGCCTTCTTCGCCTTCGACAACCTCGACCTTGGCTTCGCGCTTGCCGCCCAGCTTGGCGCCGCCGGCTCCTTCCTCCTCCTCCTCCTCATCCTCGGTATCCCAATCGTCGCCGTCGGAGTAGGTGCTGCGGAAGTCGTAGAATTCACCGATCTCGAGCTGCTCCTCCTCGGTGGTGTAAGGAATCTGGCAATGGCCCTTGTCACGCATGTGCGTTTGCACGGCAAAAGTGTTGGAACGCATCTTGCCGCACATCAGACACTCGTTCAGCTCAAACACACGTCTCCTGAGCGAACCGAGAAGACCCTCCAAATCAACGAGGTACTGCTTCTCGGGGATGAACATGCCGTGTATCCTCTCCATGTGGGTAGCGTTGAGAGCGGGAGTGGGGGACTCGTAGTTGCAGAACAAGCACTGCTTGAGGACGGTGGCATCGGCTTCGGGCTGGGTAGGGGTGGCGGTTCCGGAGGACTCGGGCTGTTCGCTAGCAGCAGCGTCTTCCACGGGGTGGTCCTCCTTGTGCTGGTCGGCGGCAGAGAGATGGGGGTTGGCGGGACGGTCAACGGGCGAGGCAGTGTCCTCGATCTTGGCCTGCTTGATACCCTCAACAACCTCGTTAAACTCCTCCTCAGCATCAGAATCGACTTCGGACTTGGCCTCCGAAGCGGGCTCGCCCAGAGAGAAAGTCGAGCTCATAACCGAGCTAACCTCGTCGTCGGCCTTTGTGCGCCCAATGGCGGCAGGGCCCCTCGAGGCCAAAGCAGCGGCCCTCATCTTGTGGTTCTTGCTGCTGATGTGGTTCTTGTACGAGTTCTCGCTGTAGTAGGTCTTGGAGCAAGCTTCGCAGGTCATCTCAAAGCTGGCCTTGTCTGTTTGCGCGGTAACCTCGGCGCGGGACTGGAGAACCTTTTCGGTGAAGACCTCGGAGGAAATAGGCGGGAGGGATGCGACGCGGCGCTTGAGGTTATAACGACTAGTAAACGAGATCAGTCATCTGTTAAAAATCAAAATCATGAGGGTTCTTAGAAACAACATACTGCCAGTCACTGCGCATGTGACCCTTTTGCAAGTCGATGTTGCGGAATGCGACTTGACAAGTGTTGCACGTAAAAGGATGAGTGGTTCCCTGGTCCATCCTCGAGACATCGGCGGCCATGGGGACCGTCCTGCTGGCGGAAATAGTAGCCATTTTGGTGGTGTTGCTTGGAGATGATGGTGTTTGCGACAAAGAAAGATCTCGAGAGGATCAAAAAAAAAAGAAAGTCGGTTTTGTAGAAGCTGCTCTTTATTAATAATCAGGCAATATGCGCCTGGTTCGTAGTGTAAAGCCGGGGCCGTGATGGGATGGCCTGAAGGATGAAAAAGCCGGGGGGAGTTCCTGCTGCTTCTCTTTTTGCCACTGGATCACTCGTCTGCTGGCGAGTGAGATGGTGACTGGTGTCTGGTGATGATGTTGACAAGAGACGGGCAAGAATCGGTGGTGGTTTATCTAAATTTTCCAATGGCGGGTGGACACTTGGGTCGCTGTTACTGCACTGATAATCCAGCGCAATGGGTAAGGTGCGTCAGTGGGTGGAGGACTAACAGACATCCGCTGGAGAAAAACAAAGCGACGCAAATGTCCAATCTTGGTGGCGGTTTTGCCTTGCCTGCCCGCGGCTCGCTGACACTGCCCCTCCAAAAGCCCGCTATAAACCGCAAATCTTTTAGTGGGGCAAACAAAGTCCCTGGAAACTCGGGCTGGACCCGCAGGGGAAGCCCCATTGTGAGCCATTCTGACGCAAGTCCCGGTCACACACAGTGGGAGTTTCCCTGCTGAGTCAGACGACGGAGAACGGAAATCCGATGGTGCCGGCAACAACTTCACTATCTTCAACAGTGGGCATTTCTGGGGGAGGCCCGTGCGCTTCACGCATCGATGAGCCCAGGATTTGACGCCGGGCCGTGACGGTGAGCTTTCCAATCCCCTTGGCTCCGTTCAACGGTAGCAGCAGCAGCCAGCAGCAGCGACCCCAGGCGATACCACCAAGGGAACAGGGGCATTGTGCACTTGATGACCAGAACGAAGAACCCCCCACCCCCCCCCCAGCACTGGCGGCGCATCTAATATCCAGCATCGATCTTCAGCCTTGCCCGGATTCAATCGACATCCATTCTCCGGGGCTTTCCTGGTCTCGGACTTGCTCCAACTTCCACTTTGGCGGCTGCTTTCAACTCCCACGATATTGCTATACAATACTTATTTCCTCCATCGCCTCCTACGAACCTACGGCACCGAAAGCGCGGCGACTTGCGACGGAATAAACGCCGATTATCCCGACACCAATCTCGACTGGACCTCCCCATGCTTCCATCCGACCCTTGAGCTGCTGCTTTCTTTGCGCCGACGTACTCGTTCGCATCGCAAACGATTGCATCATATCATCTCGCATCCCGTCGCACTTTATACATTGCTATCGCGACACTTCGCTTTCCCTAGCTATCTGCCCGACGCCAAATCACGCAGCAAGTTGATGTCATGACTCGAGATACTCTCCGCCCAGCCGATGCTACCCATAACAACAGCCCCGAGTTAGACGTTCTGGCCGGCCTGTGGGAGGAAGCGCGCTTTGCCAGACTACCATGGGATGCCCCGGAGGAGTTGAGGGAGTTGGTGGAGGAGATTGACAATCCCAGGAAAGTCTACGCTGTTCACAAGGCTAGTCGAAGACACAACTTCCAGCTTCTAGTCCAAAAGTTCATCTTCCAACTCCGCGAGGGCTGCGGCAACGAAAACTGTACAACTTCAACATGCTTCACTTGCCGTAGGAGGCTTGCTGGCCGAGCACCCATCCGACGATACAATACCACGAGCGCGAGGACCTTGGCCATTTACCTGGCGAGCCAGGACAATCCTGAGAATGGACTGTGTCCTGGTTTGCGGTTACCCAAGGCACCACCGGCCGCTCTCAACTCACTTCGTTTCTCGCCAGCTCCGAAAACATTTTCCACCAAGGGGCCCAATGGTGCTGGCGACGCAAGTTCACCCAAGAATACAGGAGGCGGAAAAGGAAACAAGACACCAAATAATGACAGTGGGAAGGACAAGGAACGACCGAAAAGCCCAAGCCAACATGCAAAGAAGGATGAGCCAGGTTTCAGGGTGATAGAGAGGCCGACAAGCAAAGACTACCGATCCTTCGCCGCAAATGTGTTTGGAACCGTTGCTTTCAAGATGATGGAGTGGCTCACCCCAGCTGCCATGGAAGAGATGTCGCGACTTGCAAAAGCTTACGAAGCAAGCGAGCCGGCAATTCCAGTAAATGGCCAGGCTGGAGCGCCAAAAGCCTCAAAGAGCGGATTGTCGAGTCAACAATCGGGCGCTGGACAAGTCGTACCGCCCGCTCCTCTTAAGGAGGATAGGCCCAAGGATATAGAAACGAATGGCGAATGGAAGCAAAACGAGGACAATGAGAAAACGGCAGTGAAGGAGGTCAGACCAGCAAGCGAACAGCCAAGCCAACAGCCACATCGCCCTAATGGCCACCGCCGGAACTCGAGTGCAAGAGTTCGGGCATCATCCGGCCCAAAGCCTAAGCGCAAACTATCGATTGACCATTTCACCACGGATACTCGCCCCAACGGTACCGCAGACAAAGGATTGCGAGGTCTCAAGGCAGCTGGCTCGACACTTACACGTCCCATCTCCCAGCTTTCGTCGGCCGGCTACTTTGACCATGTCAGTTTAGAGAAGATGCCTCCCAAGTCTGCCGATCTGAGACCCAAGGCTGGCATTCGCGGGCAATTAGATGGTTCCAAAAGCAATGAAGCGAGTCATTCGTCAAAAGTGACCTCCGAGTCCGGGGCTGCTGGCGTTCAAGGGGGAAAACGAGCAGTTGAGATCGAATCCGATTCCGAGGATGATCACATACTGCCTCAGACTTTGTCAAGGCTCGACCCCCGGGTCGTCGACTTTGTGTGCGATGTCATACAGGAGGATGGCACCGCCGAAAGCCACATCCTGGAACCACGAGCAGTAACCAAGTTCCACAAGGGATACGCGGATCAACGTAAGGAGCTAGAGAGGAAGCTTGACCCCAAACGCGCTCGTTCACCCAACATGAAACTGGAATGGAAGCTGTTTGTGGAGCAATCTCTCTTCCATGTGTTGAGTGATCCGCATCAAGCTATCCGATCTTTCACCACAAACGGGCAACTCTACGATTCGGAAACGCTGTGGTATTGCATGCTACGCATGACACGAATTTGCCCCACCCTAGTCTTCCATAGTCTGTGGATGGCTGCTGCCAGTCTGTTCGCTCCGCCAAAGACGCTCCAGTCTCTTCGTTCACGAACCACAAAGCTTTTTCCCAAGTCCGAGAAGGCACTATCAAACGAGGAGGCTGGTCGGCTTTTGTCCATTTGTCTACATGCCCTGGTCGCTGCGGCCCCTTTGGTAAATGACGATAGACAGCTATATGACATGTCGAGAATAAGGGCTCACGGTCTGATATTTGCTGGCAGTGGCTCGCCAGCTTCTCAACCCACTGATCTGTGTCTCCAGTACGAGGATGCTTTCTCTGACGAACTGGCCCTTCGTCTTGCTAAACGGGTTCTTGCAGCCATCCCCACACGTCGTTATTTTGATGAGCTGAAGAGGTCCAACTCTGCAGACGATGATACCAAAGAACATGACGTGCTTACACCCCTATTCTCGCAACTGGATTATTTGAACGAGGATGCCTTGTACATCCTCAACTTTCCCTTCTTGGACCGCACCGTTCATGAAACGCGCGTTCCTATTCTTTTGCTTGACTGGGCAAGAGCTGTGATGATCAAAGAGTGGGATGGTAACCCCGAGGTGCCTGGAGATGGGCCCTTTGGTGGTGCCCTGGCCCTCATCGATACTATGCGTATGTTATTTCTTAACCCATTCTTGATAGCTTGTCCACAATACTGACGTTTCCCTTTAACGATAGACAAGAAACGGGAGGACCTCCTACTCGGCGACGTCCAGTTTCACTCCAAGTACTTTGCCGATCGATTAGACGTAGTGGAAGCGCCAGTGGGCTGGCTCGCGCACGCTTCTACCCGCAAGAAGCTGCACTTGCTAGATTTCCCTTACCTGTTCGACAGCAATACGCTAGTGGGCTTCTTCCGAGCCATCAACCTTTCACGCATGAACCGCTATTACGAGCAGTCGGCCTCGATCCAGGAGAGGTTCGAGGTCTATATGGGTAGATCTAGCCCGATGAATGAGCACCATAAACGGGTTATCATGGACAAGCTCAAGGTTGCCAGTTCCAAGTACCTTGTCCTAGAAATCAGACGCAATAGGGTTATTAGGGATGCTTTCGACCAGCTGTGGCGGCGCGAGGAGCGGGAAATCATGCGGCCGCTCAAGATCCATCTCGGTGAGCGTGCTGGCGAAGAAGGTTTCGACTCTGGTGGTGTCCAGCAGGAGTTCTTCCGCCTGGCGATGGCAGAGGCCTTGAACCCTGACTATGGCGCGTTCACGGTAGATGAGAGAACCAAGATGACATGGTTCCAGCCTGGGTCCGTGGTGGAGGAATGGAAGTTTGAGCTTATAGGACTGCTCATGTCTTTAGCCGTCTACAATGGCCTCACCCTTCCAGTCACCTTCCCCAAGGCGCTTTACGCCAAACTCCTCGGCGAACCCGTTACCGATCTCGACCATATCGCAGATGGCTGGCCAGATCTCGTCAGCGGGCTAACCATGCTCCTCGACTGGGATGAAAAGGAGATGGGTGGTTCGGTCGAAGATGTGTTTGCTCGCACTTACGAGTTCTCGGTTGAGAGCTTCGGCGAACAAGTGACGAAGCTCATGACGCCTCCACCTCCGCCCATTTCCTCTCGCAGCGGCAAGTCGGCCGCCGAAACGGATGCCTTCTCTCGGGAAGAACCCTGGCCTCAATTCTCCCCTGCCTTTCGAAGACTCAGTGACGCCTCGTCTTCCGCCTCTGCCCTCCCACTTGAAGAAGAAGCGCCACTCGTCACAGCTGCCAACCGCGAGCAGTTCGTGTCTGATTACATCCGTTACCTGACCGATGTATCCGTCCGCCCGCAATTCGAGGCCTTTGCGCGCGGCTTCCGCACTTGTCTCCACCCCAAGTCCCTGTCACTGCTGACCCCTTCCCTCCTGCAATCCCTAGTCGAAGGCGTACAGGAGATCGACATCGCCGAACTCCAGCGGTACACGCGCTACGTAGACTGGGACGCATCCCACCGAACGGTCCGCGATTTCTGGAGCATTGTGAAGAAGTACGACGATAAGATGAAGAGGCGGCTGCTGGAGTTCGTCACGGCCAGCGACAGATTGCCGGTCGGAGGCGTCAAGAACCTGGTTTTCACGCTTCAGAGGAACGGTAAGGAGGATTATACTGATGTGGATGAAGAAGATGAAGAAGATGAAGAGCCATATACTACCGACGAGGGGTGGGAGGTGCAAGGTGAATACAGCTCTGATGAGTATACTTCCGAAGAGGAGGATTTCTGGGGGCAGCATGAGCAAGAGGAAGAGGAGGACGACGGGGTTCGTCGTGGCGAGGTCGTTATTGAAGATAGTGGCGAGAACCATGCTCGGGCCCAAGCTCAGGCCCAGGAGGCTCCTGAAGGTTCTGCCACCAACAATAACAACGCCGCCGAGGATGATGCAAGGCAGCAACAGCAGGAAAACACGCCGCCGCCGCAGCCGGCGACGCCGGCGCAAAGACCCTCTACTTCCTCAGCTAATGGACACAGAAGACGGAGGAGCGAAAGAAGCTCTCTTAGTCATCGGGCAAGACGTCCCAGTACCCGCAGCGGCAGTGGGGAGCAGCATGAGGAAGCAGCACCAAAAGAGAAGAAGAAAAAGGCTCCGAGACTACCTACTGCTTATACGTGTTACGGCATCCTTCTGCTACCGGAGTACAAAGATAAGGAGATGTTGAGGGAAAGGCTGGCTATGGCGTTGGAGAATGCCCAGGGTTTCGGATTTGCCTGACCTTTCTCTGTCGACTTCGCGATGGTGGGGTGTGGTAGTGTGGAAATAGGAAAAAAAAAAAAAAAAAAAATGACGGGCTATACATAATGGCAAAAAGCGAAGATAAGTATGATACGGAGTAGCGTAACCTGTTCAAGCAGGATTCGCTGCTGGGATAATTGCAAGGCGTGTCAAAAGAAGTCCTTATATACATAGCGGAATGGGAGAGAGAGGAAAAGCGTTGTCCAATTTGGAATTCTGACTTTGTGATATACTTCCTTTTCTTCGCACGACTTTACCTATCTTGATAATAAACTTGTTCACTCGTTCCTGTATAGCAAAATTGCTGGCTCAACCAAAGTACGTATGTCTGTCTCTCACCATCAACCTCTCCCTTGATGATCCCATTATGTAGCTGACACCAATTCAGGCTGCTCATCGCTCGTCTACCATCTCTTGCTCAACCATCTTTTCTCTCTCTTGCCTTACCTAGACGGACCATACGAACGGCACAACAAACTACGCGAGCAGTGCGAACTAGGCCCAAACCCAAACGCAGACTCGAATCCTCTGCCCGGATGTGTCACGAACATAGTAGCTGCTATAGTACCCACTACCTGGACTCCTCGGGGGCCTGATCTTTGGAACCCTTCAGTCTTTTAATTGTCACCTTCAAGTGGCTGTGGGGTTCCCTGCGACCTCGGGGTTGTTCTTCAAAGCCGAGTCCTTGATTACCACCAGGCACGAGAGGGCGTCGAGCTGGGCGGGGCTTTTGGGGAGATCTTCTTCCATGTTTTGCTTGGTTTGTTTGTTTTTCCTAGAATTTTTTTTTTTTTTTTTTTTTTTTTTTTTTTTTTTTTCCTTCAATGGAAAGGTCGTGGTTTTTGGTTGGATGCCCTTTTTTTATGATTTGGTCAAGGTACAGGTATGTAGTGAGCGTGGTGTAGATAGGCAAGGTGAGATACTACTTAGGCTGTTGTTGGTTGCGTTGGGGTCTCTTTTTGACTTGTTTGAACTTGCAGGAGAATGGTAGGCTTGAGATTATACTACCTCTCTGGTGCGTTGATTGGGTTGGAATGGATGTCGAGCATGATTAGGTAGGACTGGGTGAGTGTGGCTTGGATGTGTAGGTAAACGGTGTTTGGCTTGCATCGTACCTCGGCAGCGCGTTTACGGGTGTATTGGGAATAAAGGGGTGTTGAGGGCGGTGATGGACTCACACACAGATGGCGGACGGCGTCACGAGCGTTGGCGCTGTTGCTCAGGTACGGTTGTCCAACGTTCACAGGAATGGAGTATAGGAAGATGATGAAGGGTGAGATGATTTGACACCATGGTCCTGGTGAACGATTATCCGCTTCGGTGTTGTTCAATCTGTCACTGATGGTTTGCTAAGTAGTTTTTGATCTGAACCTGCTGCCACTAGACTTGGTTGTACCTATGAACGCTGAACCTACGAATTTTCGAGTTGTGCATACCAGGTCTTCGGTTCCGCCGCTGACAAACGGGAGAGGAAGGTTCCCTATCCAAGACCCAACGGCCAGTCCTTTGTTGGCTTGACAAAGACCCTCTACGAGCCCTGTTCAGCGGCACGGAGATTGGACGACGCTGGTGGTACAATGGCCTTTAACGGATGGCGGTAAAAGCGCTCGAATGGCTCATTGTGGGTTGAATGTGCAGAAGCAGTCGGCACTGGCTCGTGAAATCTTATATTTGTCTCGGATCCCTCGACTCATCTTCCCGAGAAGATCGATACACGTTCGGGATTTCATCACGCGGGAACTCATCATAGCCAGCTAAACCCTCAGAGCCTCTCAGTGGAGATTTATTGCGCCCAGAGGTGTTTAGTATGCCTTCGCACAGCAAAAGACAACGCTTCTCACTCGCCATACAACGCTTCTCACTCGGCATACCACGCCGTACACAACCGCACAGCCCGCTAGTAACCATGGAGAACCCGATTGACGGCCAGGATGTCTCGCAGAAGGACCTGTCTCCTGTAAGCGAGGAAAAATTAGTGTCCCTCCTCGTGGATCCGGCGACCCATGATTTTCACAGTTGGCTTTTCGATATTCTGATGGATTTTTTCTTCGAAGAGAACGAAATCCAAGGCGATCCTCGCGAGTTTCGCAAGAATGTCTTGAAAATCTTGATACAGGAAGGGTTATGCAAACCACATGCTACTCTTTCAGGTCGAGGTGCAGACATGGAAAATTCAATACCCAGCTCCGAGGTGCTGCAGGAGCTCAAGGACGAGTTAGACGACAGGCGACGCGAAGAAAGGCTGAAGAGGAAAAGGGAGGAGGACGAAAATCAAAAGTTATTTTGGCTCAAATTTGGAACTCGGAGACCTTTAAGACCACAGTGAAGTGCGCATTACACATTTATGTTCATCTTCGTGTATAGCTTCATCCAATGTACAAACAGCTGACTAGGATTTAGGCGGACATTTAATGGTAGCTCTGTACCATTGGTTCAAGAAATTGTACTACGGAAGATGCAAGCGTTGCTCAAGGCAGTGAAGGGAACGGGTCTACATCTCTTTCCGATAGAAGGGTACCTGGGATAGGCGGTGGATCGAAGTGGACTAGGTAGATAGAATAAAGGAACTGGAAAGACATGATACGAGCTTGGGGGG